>NW_012267279.1:967924-1094501 GCF_000151885.1 Dipodomys ordii | reverse complement strand
GAAACAAAGGAGGAGGCTACAATGCTTGATAAGAAATGTACTCATTATCTTGCCCATGTAATTGTAACCCCTCTGTACAGTATTTTCACAATAAAAAAATCATAAAATAAAAAACTGTTCTCTTTATTATTATCTTTAATTTTTTGGGGGGGTCCGGTCATGGGGCCTGAACTCTGGTCCTGGGCGCTGTCCCTCAGCTCTTCAGCTCAAGGCTAGCGCTCTACCACTTGAGCCACAGCACCACTTCTGGCTTTTTTTCTTTTTGCTTATGTGGTGCTGAGGAATCGAACCCAGGGCCTCATGCACGCAAGGCAAGCACTCTACCACTGAGCTACCTTCCCAGCCCCTTTATTATCTTTAAGTAGTTGCACACAGGAATTGCCATTTATCAAAGCAGTTTATGAATGCAATATATCTTGATCAATTTCACCCTTTCCAAATTCTTACCCTTTCCTCCCCTACCTATCCCTTCCCTCACTCTTGTTAATTTTGTAGGGTATACATTGGATTCTTGACTGCATTTCCCCCTCTTCTCCTCTTCATTGCTCTACCTCTTGCCCCTTGACTCTACCCACCCTTTTCAAGTACTAGCATCCTGGTGTTTTATTTTGCTGAACTTTAATTTTCCCTTCCTAAGAAAATTAAATAGATCTTCCTTAAATTTACCTTATTTCAATTAATACATTTGCATATGCTTGCATATCATCCAACATATTTACTTATAAGTTTATGATCTAGCTTCTACATACAAGGGAAAACAGGTCTCTCTGGGCCTGACTTAGTTCACTTAACATAATATTTTCCCAATCTTTCCATTTCTTTCCAAATGGTACAGCATAAAGTGTGCCAACTTTGATTTCTTCTTCCTAACCTGTGATTAGAAAACTCAAGTGACTAGAGAGAGGATTGAAATGGCCTCTTCTCTTTCCTCCATCATTTCATTCTCCTAGCCTTACTTCCATTGTCTTTTTGAATATTCTTTTCCTTTCTCTTTTCAATTTATATAGCAAAATGGAATTGTTTGAAAGTTAAAATAGCCCAGTAATTCTTTGGTTTTGTCAACATATAACAAATTGGGGGGGGATTTTAACAAAGCAAAATCATTCTGACTTTTCCTTTAGCCCTGTGTGCTCCCTAGCCTCACTGCCACCATGGAAGATTTTCTCCTCTATCTGGGTGACTAAATATTTGTGCGTTAGCTCCCTCTTTTGTGTGTGTGTGTGTGTGTGTGTGTGTGTGTGTGTGTGTGTGTGTGTGTGTAGAAATAATCTCAGTTCCATACCTTAAGATCTGACAGTGAAAAATATCCTTCTTCCCTTGGAGAAGGTCACCCAGTTCTGAAAAAGCTGCCTGGAGAAAGGACCATCTCTCTACACTTTTGTAAAAACATGATTATTAAGTTTCAGGTTTATTATCATGCAAATGCTTCTATTTCCCTTCATACCCCACCCAATCCCCTCCTACAACGGTGCTAAAATGACATTTGGGACACAGGGAATTGAACCAGCCAGTCAGAAAGGCAGAGCAGTGTTTCCTCAGTCAGTGGTTCACGAGGGTCCTCAGAGGGTCTTTGTGGGAACTTAGGAGTTGTTCCTTGAAACAAGGTGCTGGCTTATCTCACGCTTTTAAACTCCCTTTGCTTTCAAAGTTAAGTGTTTATCTCCTTGGAAATAGGAGTTGGCACAACCTTTCAGAGAAGCAATTTGGCAACATGCATCAGGAGCCTTAAAAATATGTTCACTTACATGACCCAACAGCCCCATTTCTAGTACTCTATCCTATGTAAAGAATCAAGAGATGTGATCGTGGAGCTTTGTACAAGAATGCTTATTACTTTATAATTTATGATAGCAAACTGCTGGGCAACAGCCCATATGCTGAATTGGGCAGGATAAATTTGCTCAATAGTGGAATATTATGTAGTCTTTAAAAATCTTTTCCAACAAATTATTTCATGATATAGGAAAATATTCATGATAAAGTTTTAAGTGGGGCAACAAACACTTGAATCTTACTAAAAGCAGTTTATTTATAATGCCACACATTAAAGACAAAAGCTATGTAAATATGAGAAACAAGAGTTTAGTTCTAACCCCAACACTAACACATTCAGTTTGTCATGATCCAAATGAGGTTTTAAAGTGACTCAAACTCACTGAATTTTTCTTAAGGCTGTGGTGAGAATCTAAAAGAATGTTTGCAAACTTCTGAAACATAGTAGTTCCTCAGTGATAGCAGCTGGTATTGTTACTATTCTTATAACCATTATTAGTGGCACAACAGAAGCCAGGTACAAATAGTTCCCTGAAGACAGGCTGCCTGTGACTGTCAGCTTACTTCTTTCTGTCTGTTGTCTGCCCACTGGCTTTGATGAGATGGTCCTGCCTATAATCTGAGGGCAACAAACTTAAGCTAGGGAGCAAACATCAAATCAGGGACACCATCTTCAGGGAAGTGTATGGACAGACACACAGAGGCTCAGTTTATCCTTTAGGATAAAGCAATAGATAATGTACATCTGTATGGGGCATCACTCTTTTAAATTCTTTGACATTATGGGAGAAAAACAACCCTGTGAAGTGGTTTGTAATGGCTTTGTCTCCTGAGTAAATAATAGGTAGTTATTACTCTATAAGAAATGACTCCCAAACTTCACATTTAGGCCAGCACCCATTGATGACGTCAGTTTCTCAGGGGCTGACACTGCTCATCTGGACCAAGCTGCTTTTCACCAAGCTGCAGTGCAGGCTGCTCAGAGCTGCTAGTTATCGTCTCTGAGTTCAGCTGGGCAGGGGCAACTCCAAGTTCACCCTGTGGCCACTGGCAGGATTCAGTTCCGTGTGGGTTGTTGGACTGAGGGGGGCCTCAGTTCCTCAGGAGATGTTGTTCCTTCCTATGTGGTCAATGGAGAGCAGCTTACAACATGGTAGTTGGCTTTGTCAGAGCGAGGGGGAGAGAGGGAGACAGAAAGAGAGAGATATCATGTTTTGTAATCTGCATTTAAAATGGACATTGAATCGCTTTCTTGTGTTCTTGTTAAAAGCAACCACTAGGTCCATCCTAAAAAGGAAAGGATTATACCAGGGTGTGGGGACTAGAATGCGGCCATCTTTAGAAAGCCTCCTACCACATCCCCTTCTTAGAGCAGAGGAAATCAAAGCTTAACAAAGACATGCGATTTTCCCCTGGATCTGTCACAGAAGAGACCTCACAGTTAGCTCCTTACTCTCTGCCCTCCATCAGGCAAAACCTTCCATCTTTTCCAATGTCATCATCATGCACAAAAAGCATGTGTGGTGGAAATTGTTGAATGCTTGGGGATTTTTTACACAATAAAGATTATCCTAAGGTATCAGAAACAAATTATGATGTTCTAGGAAGAGGGCTCACTATGGAGACAGATAGAAAAATGAAGCAATAATTAGAAAAATATACAGAGGCTCCATTACCTATAAATGCCTTCTCTAGTTTTCATAGAAGAGGTCCTGAAAAATAGTTCTTGGGCCATTCAGGATAACAGTGATGATTAATTCCAAGCTGTTAATGCATTTTATTATGCAAATACTCCAGCGATTCAGTCATGGAGAAAGTCCGGGCACCGCCTTCACCCCATTCACTCTGGACACTTGATTTGCATAGAAATGTGGCAGTCTCACTGGAGAGAAGACAGTAGATTCTCCTTGGGGGAGAAAGGAGCTTGGGGTGTGAATGGGGGAGACGGCTGGGGCTGGAGGGAGATCCAGCTACCCATTAATGACATGCATCATTGTAGGCCATTTGTGGTTAGCAAAACAATGGCATTACCTTAATTTAGTAATTAAATTGCTGCAAGGAAGAGCGATAAGCAGAGCTGAGGGTCAGTGTGGGGCATACTGAGTTTTGGGCCTTCCAGGAATGAAAGATGGATCCTGTATTGCCAAAAAGAAGGCTCTCTGCACATGAGCCATGTTCAGTCTCAGTGGAGATGGAGGGTCTTCCTTCTGGGGGCCGAGAGTGGGAAGCAAAAGGACCAGGCCACACACACACACACAGGTTCACACACACACACACACACACACACACACACACACACACACACACACACACGGAATGAGAAAGTACTGACTTACTATGACAAGACTATGAGTTCAAACCCTATTCCTGCCAACACACACACACACACACACACACACACACAGGTTCACACACACACACACACACACACACACACACACACACACACACACACACACACGGAATGAAAGGACTAGTCTTTTCTACCAGGAAGGAAGGTGTTCAACTGCTAGGAGAGAGTATGTCCTGTCCTCCTTTGTAACTTCTGCTTCTGACACTGAGGTTTCAATACAAGATTGTTTGTGGAATGGACCTTCAACCCCATGACTTCTCCTGTGTGCTACCTCGTAGGTATTCGAGGGCTCTTCTGCTCTGTTTTCACTCTGCTTCACAAGGCTTTAAGCAGTCAGGACAGTGTCACCAATCCCCTTTGACAGAGAAGGAAAATGAAGGCTTGGAGAAGTTTTGGTGATCTGCTTGAGGAGTAAGGGGCAGGTGGGCCAGAGATCAAGTCTCCCCAGCCCCTCCCATTTTACTAGAATAGCCTGGAAGCCAAAGGTGCCTTTGAGCAAAGAGCAAGAAATGAAAGCCTTGTTATCATGAGGACTCTGATCAGAAGCCACCAAGCCTTTTGGAGGATGACTTATGCTGGTGAATGGATAGAAGAGGGGAAACATCAGGAGAGACCTAAGACCAGCCTATTCTGGAAGAGCCATCTGATCAATTTCCATTCTGAGACGTAAAAAGCTTTGCTGTCCAACAACACAGGACACACAGTGCCAAAGAAAGAGGCAAGAATATAGCAGAAGGTCACAGGAGCCCAGTATTGCTTTCTAGTCCCAGTTGTTGTAATGGTTTAGTATTTAACTCTGTGATCTCTCACCAAGTCTTGTTTTATTTATTTGTACAACATGGGCTAGATGATCTCAGAGCACTCTGTAGCTCATTCTAGAAGAATCCAAAGTGAGAAAGACATGAAATCAATTTCTTTTCCTTTCCTTGGTGACATTTCACCAGATCACAGGATCTAGGCACTCTTGGTGTCTCCTAAAATGTTTAAGTTCTAAGCATCTTAGAACTTTTTCTGATTGTGGACATTTTCCCAATCACCACATTCCTGGCCCACTCCTAGACATGGTACCACCCCTGAGCTTCCACTCATTGTCCTTGTGTTCACATTGGACTCCTCACCATTTATTGCTTTTCTTCACTCGCATCCTCTCTCCCTTTGCCTCAGCCTCACGTCCCCAACCACAGCCACATTTCCACAGACAACCATGCATTTGACCATCATTCAGGAGCCATGGGAAATACATGATAGGCCCTGTCCTCTAGGAGCTTAAAAACATCATGAAGAAAAAGTGATCCATAGAGTCAATGCAAATTCAATCAAGAGTACTCAGGCATTTTGTTGACATTAGCAAACTTATTCTAAAATTTATATGGAAATGCGAATCAATTTTGGAAAAAGATAACCAAAGTTGGAGGACTTACGTTATCTGACTTCAGGAAAGACTTGTGAGGTTGGTGTACAGACAGACATGGGGGTCCAACAACCAAGAGTCCAGAAGGAGCCTTACATATAGATGATTAACTGAATCTTGAGAGAGATGCAGAGGCAGATCAAGGTGGAGCAGCATAATGCTTTAATCCTATGGATGAGAATAATTAGAATTTATGTGCAAAAGGAAACTTTGCTCTGTATCTTGAACCATATTAATTCAAAATGAATCACAGACCTAAGTGTATAAACTAAAACTAGGAAAGAAAACATCCAGACTCTGTTTAACCATGGGTTAGGCAAATGTCAATTGAGATTGCTATCAATTGATGAATGGGTAAACAAATTATGATATAGCCATACAGTAGAGTACTATTCAGTAATCAAAAGAATACTTTATTAATTATAGTCATAAAGAGGCATTGAAGTACCTCGTGTATGCAGCCATATGGATGATTATGAAAGATATTATTTTAAGTGAAAGGAACCAGCCATGAACAAATACATTCTGAAGGATTCCATGTAAGAGAAATTCTAGAATAGACAAAATAGTAGTGATAGAACACAGCTTGAATGAAAGAGTCAAGGGAGATGGCTAGAGGAATACTTTGAGGTTGATGGTAGTGACATTTGACAATACTCCTCAAATTGCACACTTGAAGGTGGTCAATTTTATTTACATAAACTACGTTTCAGGGCAAGAGAAAAAAAAGTATTTTCTCAAAACAAACAATACCAGGCATAATCAGAATATCCAAACTCAGGGAAGGTTGAGCACTACAGAAATGAAGAATGAGACCTGGGTCCCCCAACTTCATGCGGGACGATCCGGGACAGGTGAGAGGAACAGGGCTTGTGTGAATGGACACCCAGGGCTGGGTAAGGCTGGTGCAGGAGGAAGTGAAAGGCCGGGGCTCTGGCTGTGGACAGAGCCCTGGGGAATGCCACCTCTGAAGGGGGTGAGAGGACGGTTCCCACCGCGGTGGTTTTGGTCAGCACCTTTACAGTAAGCTGCAGGGAAGTGTGGGGCTGCTCAAGTGTGGCAGGGCTTTGGGCCTTGCGCGCCACACTCGGGGTCACTTTCATCAGAACAGGAAAACGAAACAGGTTCCGCTGAGTGATTTATGGGAGGGCTTGCATTTTGGGGATGTGATACTGCAATTTGTGTTATAGGACCAGGACATCTGTTTCCAGGGAGGTGTGTTCTCTCTTACCCCACCCCCACCCCGGCCTCTTGCCCTGGGGACCATTTAGCCCCACAAAGCGTGGTCCATTTTATCTCCGTGGCTTGTTATCATAATGTAGCCTGCTGATGTCAAGTGGTCCCCTCAGTGAGCGAGTTTGTGAGAGAACTGGGGCATGTTGGGGAGCAGGAGCTACGTGGATCTCCCAGCCTGGCCTTCAGATGGTGGCCAACCTTGTTGAAGCCGTAGTTAGGGAGTGTGTCACTGGTCAGAGGGCAGATGCAGACTCACACTTCACAATGATACTTTTAGCCATTCATTTGATTACACTTCAGTTATGCTAACTGTCCCTCTGTAGATTAGTGTCCCTTGCGGATGAACTCTACTGCCAGAAGATACACCCTTGGCCCACAAGCCTTCTCACCCAGAAGTACATGCCCCTGAAGAGACCTAAACAAACACGTGCAGACCCATGGAGGGTCCTGGCTAGAGGACACTTGGATAGCCTCTTGCTGGACTCTTCGCTCCTCAAGGTAACGCCGATGCTGGCTTCACCCAGTTAGACTGAAAGGAAGGGATTTGCCCAGTGTCAGCTTGTTGGGTTTTTAGCATCTAGTGTGTACCAATGGCCTACCTCTTCCTAGAAGGGGAATGCAGGAGGACCTTTGCTCCTGCTACCTCTGCCTGCCAGGCTGCTTGGGGGAAACAAAACCCTCATTAAGAATTTAATTGAGGCTGGGGCTGGAGGTATGGCTCAGAGATAACCTGAAAGCCCAGTAGTTCAAGGCCCAATACCACACACACACACACACACACACACACACACACACCCCACACACTGATTGGGGAACGAAGCTTATTATTAGTCTCCCCTCCCCTTCCTTCCTGTCCTCTCCTCTCTTCTCCTCCTCTCTTCTTTCTCCCTTCTTCTTTTTTCTCCTCCCCTTTCCTTTTTCTTCTCTCCTTTTCTCTCCTACCTGCCTCTTTTCTCTCTTCCTTGCCCTCTCCTCTTCTCCCCTCTCTTCTCTTTCCCCTCCCCTCCCTTCTCTCTCCCACTCTCTCTCTTGCCCTTCCTTTTTTCCCCATGGAGCATTGTTACCCCCTCCTTTGTTTTTCCCCTACCATCCCTTCCCTCCCTACCTCCCAACTCCTCCCTCCCCTACCCCCTCAAAGTTGTAAAGTTCGTTTTCAATATAGTGCCCTGTTACAGTGGGTCAACCTGTATCCTTTTTTCAGAATTAGAAAAATTAGAAAAATGTATATATAAGATGCAGGGTACCTGAATCAAATACAGTGAAAACAGGGTTATACCATGGGGAAAAAACATACGAGACACACAAAAAAAATCGCATAGTACATTATAGGTACATTAAAAATAACAGCAACAAAGATAAAACCTGTCTCTATCTTGGGGTTCCTTTTGCTTAGCATCATCTTATATGGTCATATGTACATAGCTTTTGACCTTTTCTGCTTGTCTGGTAAGATTATTCTAGATGTATACAAGTTATTGCAAATAAGGGAAACCATGGGACCTTTGGGTCTGGCTTACTTCACTGATAATTTTTTCCAAGACTTTCCATTTCTTAACAAATGGGGCAGTGTCATTCTTTCTGATGGAGGCATAGAACCCATATATATATATATATATATATATATATATATATATTCCATATATATATATATATATTCCATATATATATATATATAGAATCCGTGTATATATATATATCCCATTTTTGATCCATTTATCTACGAGGTCCTGCCCCCTTTCTTTACCATACCCGCTTCTACTTTCAAGAAGAAATACAAATCTGAGGTCCTAGGAAAATTTTTGTCTGATTTACAGGCAGAAGATTTTGGCAAAAGTGTGTTGGAGATTCTTGAGCCCTACCATGCCCTGTGTAGACACTGCCTACAAATTCCTTTCTGCCTCCAGGCCTGGTTCACATGGGTTCTGGTCTCCTAGCACATCTGGGCAGGTCCTGCTAGCTCCCACCTTGCCACTTCCTGCCAGGGATGACTCCCCCTCCCCCCATATGTGATGCAAGAATGTGTGTAGATGCATGTCCCCACCCACATAGTCTGTGCCATCAAAGATTCATTGTATAAGTAAAATTAAAATGTATTCACTTGCCTTCCAGATGCCCCCTGATAGCAAGTTTAATTACTCTGGACATAATTAAATGAGTTTAAGAGATTAGAAATATAAGGGAGTAGTGAAGAGCATCCATTCATGGTGGAAACGGGAAAAATTAATTCTGTAGTCCTTTGTCACTGTGTTGACAAAAAGCCTAGCGGTTCACTTGGAGAAGGTAGAATACCATGCATGGGGAGCAATGAAGAAATGCTTGGGGAAAGGTGTAGAAGGAAGACTTCAGGAGGGTTGAACCCATTTGGATGTGTAAGTTTCTAAGTCCACACAGGGAGCAGTGTGGCAGTTCCCATACGTGGACAGCTCTTCTGCTGGAGGAGAGTAGCATGAACAGATACCCAGCTATGGGGACAGACAGCAGTGCCAGAATCTACCTTTTCCTCTCTTTCTGTTTGGGCAATAGCCTCAGTCCTCATCTCAGTATAGATGATATTTCCTCTTTGTGTGGCCTTTCTCCTTTAGCATTTTCACTTAAGGCTGACACTATCACTTGAGGTACACCTCCATTTCTAGCCTTTTGCTGGTTAATTAGAGATAAGAGTTTCATGGATTTTTCTGCTGGGTCTGGCTTCAAACTTCAGCCTTCAGATCTTAACCTCCTGAGTAGCTAGGATTACAGGCATGAGCCACCAGTGTCCATGTAGATGTTGTTCCCTTGTAATTCTGGCTCTTCCTGGGACTTGGGGCAAACTCCACCAATGCTCAAAGTGTCTCCAACAGTACAGCTAGAAATCTTGAGTGCTGGCCCTAAGTTACCACACATGTACAGGTCACTCCTTTGGAAACCCTGACTTAAAAAACAGGGGTTAGATGGAAGCTTCTAGGAGGAGCTAAAACCTCTAACCCTTATGGCTCACCAGATGCTGTGTTTCTTCATTACCACACCCCACCACCTTCACACAAAGGTGTGGTCTCACATGCATGCATGCACACATACTCTTTACTGTTATGCATCTGCATACTTACATGCACACATGTTTACATACTCATAAACTCACATGCATACATACACACTTTCACACACACTCGTCTGTCCTCCACACACACATACATACACTTACTTGTATATCAGAGAACTCATGTACACACATGTTCACATGGACTCACAAATATATGCACACACATGTACACAACTATACACTTAAGAATCAAAGGCATTTTGGAAAATACCACTTGAACCACACCTCCACTTTTGGCTCTTTTCCTGATAACTGGAAATAAGAGCCTCACAGACTTTTCTGCCCAGGTTGGCTTGAAACTTTGAGTCTCACATCTCAGCCTCCTTAGTAGCTCAGATTGTGGGCATGAGCCACCAGGGCCACATTCAGCTGGAGGGGTGTCTTGCCTCTGAGTAAGAAAGGCTGTTGTAGTCTGTTCTATTTTTCAGCTGCAGGGCAGAGGGAAGCATAGTCTTCCTTGTGGTTTAGAATTACACTGGAGAAAGTTGCAAGCAGATTTCCACACCACATTAAGATGTGTCTTCTCCTACACAGATCTTGTTTTTTTTTTTTAAATTGACTCTAGATAGAGTCTGATTTATATTTTAATGAGAGCAAATATAAAGCACCAGGACACCAACACTAAATGAATTAAAGAAAAAAAAAGTGGCAGCTAAAGAAGCATGCAGAGATAAAGTGAAAATCCTCTTACATTTGCAACTTGGGTCTGGGTGGAGGGGGTTGGGAACTGCCAACTGCTATAATGGTGTTTAGAAATCGAGTCTGTGTTATGTCTAGGGGTCTTAGTATTTTGTGTTACTCTGACCCCAGCATTGTGTCACTTCAATGCAGTCGGGGTGTGCAAAAGCTCAGCTCTGGTCAGAGGAAAGTATTTTGTATGCAAGCCAAATCTACGTTTCAGATTTGAACGGGGTGGGGGAGCAGTTAGAAGAGGGGGTGGGACCAGGAGGGGCAAAGGTCAGAGTTCCCAGGTCTGTACCCATGTTTAATATCACATGACACCTTTGTCAAATAGTGTGTCACCCCTCCCTTCTGCCCCCTCATGCTGTCTGGGTTTCTGTACCTAAGGGACCTTAGTCCTGCCTTGCCTTCCCACCCAAGCTTTTAGACTTGCTTTTTCTAAACCAGAGAAATGAATGAAATTTGACCTACTCCATTTTTTTTTAATGTGTTGGTATGAGAAGCCCTGGAAGGTCATGTTCTCCATCCTCTCCCTGGTCGGGCCTGTCTGCATCTCCTCCTGGGGTCCAGTGGCCTTGGGATGCAGGGGGCTCTGTAGGGGTGGAAAGTGGTATTGTATTTCAGACTGTGACCTTGAATGTGATCATTGAGTATGCTGCCCTGGGATGGATCATCCTTGAAACCTCAAAGGAGATGAATGAAACCTACCTGTCAGGTACATTTGAAGTGGCTTCCAGCAGTTAAGGCTGCTGGGTTCCAGCCTTTTCCTGCCTTGTGGTGAGAGGCAGGAGCTGGGGGGCTTGTGCAGACAGCTGACCTTTCACCTGTGGACCAGACTGCCCCTCCGCTTTGGTCACCTGAGCTTGATGATCTGCACTTAAGCCCTAGAGGGCATCTGTCCCTGTCAGCATGGTTTTGCATAAGCCCCAGGCATCAATAGGAGACTGTGACTCCTTTGGTGCAGTGACAAATTCCAAGGACATTTTATCAAAGGTCTGGAGCACCCTGTCACTATCTTCCCCTTCACCTCTCAGACACTGGCTATTTGCAGAGTGGCCAGGAGAGCCGTGAGAGAGGCCATGAGCTTCCCAGTAAACAGCAGTTTCATAGGCTTTGCTTCAGAAACCCAGAGACTATTCAGATTTACGTAAGAGAGACACTTCCATAAATGAGTGGGAGGGCTTTGAAGACCTACTGATCTGGGTTCAAATGTTGACTATCACTGGAAGCTTCCCCTTCACTTAGCTTTGTTCTTCCTCATCTCAAAAATGGAAGCAATACTAACTCCACTGTGAGCTTATTGCAAACACAGAATGAGCTACAACATGCAAAGTGCCTGGCATGGAGTTTGCTCTCAAGATAGGTCATTATTCACTGATGAAGGTACATTGTACATGCTGGGTATAGGTGGCTCACATCTGTAATCCTAGCTACTCAGGAGCCTGAGATCTGAGGATCAAGGTTTGAAGCTAGCTTAGGCAGAAAAATCCATGAGACTCTTCTTTCAAATAAACCAGCAAAAAAGTGGGAAGAGAGTTGTGGCTCAGGTGATAGAACTCAGGGATAGTGCCAAGGCCCTGAGTTCAAAGTCCAGTACTGATACACACACACACACACACACACACACACACACACACACAGATGCAGAATACTTATAAATAGATATTAAATTGAAATCCTTTTGTACAACTGTTTGAAAATAACAATTAAAACCCCCTTCATTTGGTAACTTCAAGGAGGTAGAGATAGTTCATACATATCTTTGGGGGCACAGGCAGAATTTTAAGAAGTGCATTCGGCAAAGGGAAAAGGAGTGAGCTCAGAAATGAGGTTTGAATCCCTCAATAAGCTAGTACTTCTGACCAAATCAAGGTTCTCTCATTTGAGGAACCTGTAAATTTCTCTGCTCTTTAGTTGCAGGGACAAGGAACCATGTCATACCCCCAGGATGGGCATGAATGCTCATTGCCCTGTGTAGACCAGCTGCTGTTTTGCAAGGTGTCCTGAAATAGATCAAGGTCAATTATACCTGCTTAATGACCTGCTTGATTAAAAAAAACCCAAGAAGCCAGGAATGAGTTGGAAGACTGGACAGTGGCACTGTGCAGAAAAGGCCCAGCCTGGGGCTGGTGGCTCAGGCTAGCAGCTTTGTTCCTGTACCAACTGCCTCAAGCCAGCTACCATACTGGGCAGCTCACTCTGTGAAACCAATAGTAATCTATTTTTATGCATTTATTCATTTGGTGCTGGGCGTAAACTCAGAGGCCTCTTAGCTTTTTCACTCAAATCTAGTGCTCTACCAATTGAATTACAGCTCTACTTCTGGCTTTTTGCTGGGTAATTAGAAATACGAGTCTCATGGAATTTCCTGCCCAGGCTGGCTTCACACTACAATCCTTAGATCTCAGTCCTCCTGATTAGCTGGAATTATGGGCATGAGCCACCAGTGCTCAGTCTCCAGCAGTAATCTTTGCAACGTGGGGACACATCATTGATCACACACAGCAAACCCGTCATTGCCATATGTATGAACCTCTTTATTCATATCATCTCCACTCAGTCCCTATCAGAGTGGGAGCTGTCTATACCATGACACTTCACTGCATTTTTTTTTTTTTTTTTGGTGCTGGTCCTGGGACTTGAGCTCAGAGTCTGGGCACTGTCTCTGGGCTTTCATACTCCAGGCTAACACTCTACCACTTGAGCTACAGCTCCACTTCCAGCTTTCTGCTAGCTAATTGAAGATAAACATCTCATGGACTTTCCTGCCCAGGCAGGCTTTAAACTGCAACCTCAGATCTCAGCCTCTTGAGTAGCTAGGATTACAGGTGCAAGCCACCAGCACCTGGCCTTCACTGCCAATTATGAAAGCCCTGGAAATCAAGGAAAAAGCAGGAAAAACTGGCCAAGGGACTAAAAGAGAAAAGGACTTAGTCACATTTTTGGTGCTGTCCCTAAGGAGCCATAAGTGGTTGGCTGGTAAGTCTCTTCATCCTCTGGCACCCTTGTTTTTATGTCTATAAAGCAGAGTAGTAGTGGCATTTGCTGTATTTCATTTGCTTTGATATGAGAAGAGACAATGGATAACAAACAAAGTTTTCTGTATTTTGCTTGTCCCTTAAACTTTCTTTCTGGGAGAAAGTCAGCCACGCTTCACTTGGCCAGATAGTCTAGGGTTGGGACCCAGCATATTGTCCTAGGTATTAGCAAGTATTACCGAAAGCCTCAGCAAAGGCTGACAACCTTAGTCCAGGAAAGTCTGGAGGTCCTGACAAATTATAGACATGTACAAGATTTAAGTATCCTTTGAGATTCCAGAGTGGAAGAGGTGTGATCTTTAAAAGAAGCTCTGTGATGATCAAGAAGGGTCATAAGATAGGAGTTGGAGGTATGGAATAGGATAAGCCATCTGCAGGCCAGGGGCCTGCTTTTATAAATACTGCTTTATTGGAACAGCCATGCTTGCTCCTACGTGGAGCTGTGCTGTCTGAGTGTACTGTTCCTTACCCTTGGTATAGAGTGGAAGTCAAAGTATGCTGCCATTCATGTCTTCTAAGAATGTGTGGCTTCTCTAGGTTTTTTTTAAAGCTTGTTTTACTTACTAATTCATATTACTGGTTCTGGGCTCAGTGGAGAAATAGTGAAGTTTTAGTTATTTTTTACATTTTTTCCTTTTTATTGGAGTTTCCTCCTTATAAGAGAAAGAAATTGATCATCTATTATGCCATTGCCTTTACTTATGATGATAAATCAGTGAGTAAAAATAGACTACATATGGAGAAACTGAACTGCAGAGAGGTTATGTAACTCAGTCAAGATCACACAACACTGGAAGAAGTCAGGATTTCAGTCAAATCTGTTTAATTAAAATACTAGGTTCTGGCTAATGAAGTGGCTCAAGTGGTAGAGTAACTGCTTAACAAGCAGAAGGCTCTGAGTTCAAACCCCAACACACACACACACACACACACACACACACACACACACACACACACACACACACATCCCACATCCCGCCTGGTACTTCCCAGAAGATGTTGCTGCTTCCACATCATCTGGCACATTCTCAAGAGCCAGATAGGTCTGGGTGACATTGACATCTTGGATGTGTGGACTAAAGTCAGTGAATTACTTATTGGGGCATCTGTTAGCCATTGCTCCAAATGTAAAGTCAAAGACTTTTACAGAAGAGATTTGAAGCAAGACACTAAACAGTGAGAAGGAAATTTCCGAGGATACAGGATGCTGGGCAGATCAAGTTTCTCTGTCAGGATCTGACCTGTGTTTCCTGGCCTTGGTTTTCTGTGAGTCTGCTCACTGAAGGCAGCAGGAGGGTCCTGGATCCTGGAACCAATCTAAACTCAGGAAGCTGTGTATTCAATGCTTGAGCTTCTGGATTGAGGCTAGCAGGAGAGAGAGCATCTGATTTGTGACAAGATGCCAAGGGTGGCTGCTTTTGCCCTCAGGCTGGCCCTTTTGCTTAATATATGGTCCATCTTCTGATAAAAGGACTGACAGCTAACGGCTGCTTCTGAGTTGACTTCATATGCCTGCTCTCTTCTTGCTCCCTGGGTTAGGGTAGGTTAATTCAGAGTCAAACACATTGTAGGCAGAATCAAAGACATTTATTCCAACAATTAAAGTAAAAACAAGACCAATGATTAATCATTTTACACTGGGATGCATATCTCAATAGTATACATCTCTAATTCTTTAAAGGCTTCAGGCTTCTTGGCTTTTGAAAGGATGATAAATAGTAAATAGTAATTAAATTAAAGAAGTGCACACTGGACCTTTCTGAATTCCAGGAAGTTTGAAACTGGACTTCTCCTTCATCATTTTGAAGACCCCCTGCTGAGGCCATCCTTAGCTGTGCCAGGTTGGAGGTGACTTTTCACACTGTCATGGTTTTGGCATCCCCTGGTCTGGGAGAGAGGTAGAGATGCAGTTTGGCATAGGGTAGAGATGGCAGAGGCTGCTCTGCCCTGAGAAAGGGTAGTGGGGTAGACAGACAGATTTGTGAGGATGGCACTGTATGGAGCTATTATAGCCTGTGTTCTTCACATCTGTATGTATGAGATCTCTCCTCACCTGAGAGAGATTGTATTAAGGAAAGGCTGCCAATGCAATGGAACTGTGTGGTTCACTTGGAACTAAGTGATTAGGAGCAAAGTCCTTGCAAAAGTCAGGGTTGGCTTCCTTAAAACAATGGCTCTTCAATAAGGGGCAACAGTGGTCTCAAATGGAAACCTAAAGCCACCCGCTTTGATAGCCTGGGACAGCCAACGTCATGTGGGGGACAGGCTATGACCCTGGCACCAGCAGGGATGTTCTATTGGACTTAAACTCAGGCTAGTAATTTTAAAGAAATTTGGAAAAAAGTGAGATGACAACTCCTGCAGCTAGGAGGTCCTGGCACCCAGAGGTGTGAGACTCAGTTGTCATAAATACATTGGACCAGAGGCACCCTGGTCAGTGAGGGTGAGGCAGCAGTCCAGGGCCAGGCTCTGGACCTGAGGGCTTAGTGGGGTGGGGCTGGGCTGGGCTGGGCTGAGCAGACTCAGGCGCTGATCTCCAAGTTAAGGGAATTCCATTTTCTTTCTTTTTCTTTTTCCTTTAAAGACAAATGACCCTACACACACACACACACACACACACACACACACACACACACACACACACACACACACACACACACATCAGAAAAAAAAATCTAACAGTCCGGGGTCCTGTTTATTCTCAGACAGGGAGTGGACAGCCTTTCAGAGGTGTCCGACTGTGCCGTCCAGCCAGACTGACATCTGTGGGAGTTCAGGGCTTCAGATGTTTAGTCTGCACGAGACCCCCAGGCCCCAGCGGGCTCTTCTCTTGATAGGCCTGGCTTAGCCATCGACCCTCCGCCCACCCTGAGAAATGGAATTGTGTGGGCTTTGTACGAGAGAAGTTCAGCTCCCCCTGACGTTCAAGGGAGAGGACTGGTCCAGGATTGTCATGAGAGTTGTAAGCAACCTCAGCCTGGAGTCATAGCTATAGCTGTAAGTCAAAATCTACCCTCCCTCCCAAATGGCTGCCATTTCCTGGGCCCCGCATCCTTCCTTGGCCTCTCTCTTCCCATATCCCTTTTTACATACTGTGACTACTGTATTTGTTTGTAGTTTTGCCTTCTCATTTCTCTTTAAAACTCCAGTGTCTTGCACAGAGCTTTTGTTCAGTAAAAGCTCTCAGACTGGGTCTAAACCAACAATGAAACTGCATGTCAAAGGTCAAAGATCTAACCGGGTTCATGTACATGGGGAGTGGGGTCTGCAGATCCCTCAGCTTGCCATGGTCACTGAGAGACCAATGAGCAAGCGAGAGTTCATAACATGGTGCTGCTTATCTGTGGGCTCTGTCCTTTTGGCAGTAGGAGAACTGGGTGTGTGGGGATAAGCGGATCACCTCTGTGCTGTGAGAATGCATGGAGTCACTGCTTTTCCAATGGGAAGTTCTGTAGGGACCAGGTTGGGGATGCAGGGAGTGACATCAGATTAGGTTTAATCATCCTCCTCTTCTTCTTGCCTGTGTAGTAGCAAGCCACAGTTAAATAAGTTTGGTTTGAAAAATATCTCATTCTTGAAAATAAGCTTTTTAATCAGTTTATGTAACAGTTGGTCCCTCAGGGTTCCCAGGGACTAACAGGTGTGAAGTTGCATGGAGCAAAATAAACAAGATGCACATTATTTACACTGGTAATCATAATTTACACAAATCACTTAGCAGGGTAGGGGTTGAACAAAAAGAAAAGGAAGAAAGAAAGAAAGGAAAGAAAACTAACAGATGGAGCCATATATTGAAATCTGGTGAATGTAGTGAACTGTCTGGCTTAGCGGTGAGCTCCAGGAAGGATCCTTGTCCTCTTGGGGCCTGCTAGCTCCTGCAAGTTAACCATTTGATTTGGCTATAGAAGCTTGGAATGTGGAGAGTCTACATCTTTTTTTGGTGCTAATTGTGATAACTCAGGAGATATGTTTGACTTCCCTGTTCTTCAGTCTGTCTGGTTGGTTGTGATGTTGATCTATCTGTGTATCCATCTTTCCATCTAACTTTTATAGTGCTGACTGTGCACATGGCATAGCATGGGGACATTGCTAAGATAATTACAAAAAATATCTATGTCCTAAGAAACTTACTATTGAGCTGGGTGCAGTGGCTTATGACTGTAATCCTAGCTATTCAAGAAGCTGAAATCTGAGGTTTGAAGTTCAAAGCTAGTCTGGGAAGGAAAATCTGTGAGACTCCTATCTCCAATGAACCATCAAAAACCTGGAAATGGAATTGTGGTTCAAGTGGTAGAGTGCCAATCTTGAGCCAAAAAAGCTAAGGGATAGTGCCCAGGCCCTGAGTTCAAGCCCTAGTAATGGTACTCACATGTACAAGAAAAGATTAAAAAAATAAACTCACTGTTCAAGTCAAGCTTTCTCAACCTCTGCACTATTGACATTTGAGGATTGGGTATACATGGTAGGGTGTTTAGCAGTATCGCTGGTCTCTACCCATTAGATGCCAGCAGCACCCTTGTCAGTCATGATGATCAACAATATCTCCACATATTGCCAAGTGCCTTCCAGGCCTCTGGTTGAGAATTGTTGGTCTAATTGGAGACAGACCTGACACAAAGCAGTGTGTTGTTAAGTGTTTCAATGAATGACTGCTCAAAGATTCTGGGACTAACAGGAGGGAGCCAGGGGACTCCTGGGCTGCATCTTGAATGGTTATGAGGAAGTTTGCCAGGAATTGCAGAGGGAAAGGAGCCTTCTGCATATGCATGGGAGCCACATATGAAGGTAAGGCATTGGAGGGCATGGTAGCCTTTGGCACAAGGAATCAGATGAGGCTGAACGGTGATGTATGAAGTAAGAGGAAGCAGGAGAGGAGACTAACAGAACCAGGCTGAGGAGGACCCTGAAGCTCCCGTTCATTTGGAACCAATGAAAATCGTCATATTTAGTGAAGCTTTGACCTTCAACAGAAACTAGGAGTCAAGACACAGGTATAACCCAGGATTCTCTGGGAGCCCAGGAGTGTATGACTTTAGTTACTACAGAAGAGGCAACTGCCTCATACCATAGAGTTGTCATTACAAACAAGCTTCTCAGTCAAGTTAAGAGCTCACCTGGGCTGTTTGTAAGGAATAAAAAAAAATCCACTGTTTCTCTTTTTGATGGCCTTTTTGATGGGCTTTTATTCCCTTGTTGGCCTTATCTGCCTTCAAGCTCCAGGCTAGCTGTGCCGTCTGGTCTAGTTGATTGAATCTTTTTGTTTTGTCTGTGGTGGGGCTTGAACTGATTGAATCTTAAATAGATTCTTTCCCATGCTCCTGAAAACTAGGAGTCTACTTGATATGAGTGTGCATGTACATGTGTGTCCACTGGAAGCCTGATCTTAGGCATAGGCTATGAGATGCCAAGCATTTATGTGATGGAATGTGGGGGAACTGTAAGAAGCACTCACATGTGTGGAAAATGACTTCTAGGATTGTGTGTGTGTGTGTGTGTGTGGTGGTACTGGGGTGTGAGCTCAGGATCTCATGCTTGCTACTGCAGGAGCCACTCTGCTGGTCTTTTTTTAGTAATTTTTGAAGTAGGATTCTGTTTTATGACCAAGTGGGCCTGGACGGTGGTCCTCCTATTTGTGCTTCCCTTTGTCACTGGGATGACAGATAAGTGCCACTGCACTCAGTTGTGTTTCCCTCATGGTTTGAGATGATATGCCCAGCCTTGGATTGAGATGGTGTCTTGAGAACTTTTATGCCCAGCCTGGTCTTGAACTGTGATCTACTCATCTTTATTTAACTGGGATTACAGGGCTGATCTACCTTGAACCATTTCCATGGAGTTTCATATACATCCATGTTGTTGAATGTGGCAACAGGACAGCAGGATGAACTTCTTTCTCTGAGGGTTTCTTTTTTCGTTATTGGCCTTACCTGCTTTTGGGCTGTTCAACAGAGGTGGTGGAAGAGGCAAAGTGGGGGCAGGGTAAAAACTAAAGGGGACCTGGAGTGTACCTTTTTTTCCTCCTCTCTTTCTCAACCCTCAGCCATCATTAACAGAAAAATATTTTTAAAAGATCCCCTGATAGAATCCCCAAATGTGAAGTCTGACATTTTCTTAGCGGATGGCCTCCTTAGTGAAGGTATTTTGTATCCTCCCAGCATGCTTGCTGGATCCCGGTTTGCTGTGGTTGCTAAGGTAAATACTCTTTCCATTAAGCACCACAGCCCAAGAGTGGCCTAGAGCTCAAATAAATGACCAAGGAGCAAGTTAAACATTCCCTGGGGCGATTTTAACCTATGCAATGGCTTTTTGGGAAAATTGCCTATTTTTTCATGTTTTGGCCGGGGGTGTCTGTGTGGGGAGGGGGGAGGTTGTCTCTTATTCCCTTTCCCCCCCTTTTTTCTTTTCAGCTGAATATACCTTCTCTTTCATTTATTCATGTATTGGTTGAAGGGTAGAAGTAGGATTAATAAATCACACAGGACTGCCTTCCTCCTTTCCCCTTAGTATTTGTAAAGAAAGCCAGAGCAGAATACATACATTATGTTAACTTTGGGAGACCTGGGGCATGTAGCTAATTCTTGTGAGGACCTCACTTCCTTTTCCTGTGAAAAAATTCTAGCCCCACAGCCACTGGAGCATAATGTCCTTCTGGAAGTCTCCTCTGGGCTCTCTCTCTCTCTCTCTCTCTCTCTCTCTCTCTCTCTCTTTCTGTGTGTGTGTGTGAAGGATTCAAGAATCTTGATGACATTTTGGGACCTGTATAACCTCCTTTGCCTCCAGAAGTAGGTATTCACAGACTGCTTACCAGTGTCATGTCATTGGATTGGGAGCCAAGGGGACAGCTTTGCCTTTTGCTTCATCTTTGTAGTTGAGGAATCTGGATGGCCTGGCAGAAGGCAGCACTCGGCCCATGGGGGAAGGCTGTCCTGACTCTGGATGGCTGTAGGAGTCTTCAGGAAGAGCAGATTCCATCCCAAGTATGTGCTCTTTATCTTTCCTGATCATGCAGCCTAGGGATCTGCTGCTTTCTGGACTGCATTTTTGTCTAGCCCATATATCCTAGAGGGTTGCAGGACTGTCTGTTTCTCCCCATCTTCTTCCCAGTCTGCCTTGGCAAGATCCTCAGCAAACCATCCCAGTGTACCTCTGCTGATCGCAGATACCAAGCCCTGACAGAAATGGACCATGATCACAAGCCTCCAGGTTGGGAGTTTCAAGCCATTTTTTTTTCAGAGCTTCAGGAACAGGGGTCTTAGGGTGTGGCTGGGCAGCTCTGGAGCTGCACTGAGCTCTTGAAAGACTCAAAAGATCACGTCTGCTGGGTGCTGGTGGCTCACGCCTATAATCGTAGCTACTCAGAAGGCTGAGATCTGAGGATCATGGTTTGAAGTCAGCCTGGGCAGAAAATTCCATGAGGTTCTTCAATTAACCACCAAAAGGCCATAAATGAGGCTCAAGTGGTAGAGGGCCAGTCTTGAGTGAAAAGGCTAAGGGACCACTCCCAGCCCCGGAGTTCAAGCCCAATACAGGCACCAAAAGAAAGAAAATGAAAAGGACAATGTCACTCTGCTTGCCACTCATGGAACACAGCTGTGTCTGAGTGGGGTTGGTAGGGACTGAAAGATGAGCTCCACCCTTGCCTCTCATGCTCTGAGCCCTCTGTGGGTTGTGGACCCCTTCACTACCTTCTCTGGGCCTTAGCCTGATCCCTGGCTCCCCTGGGTAACTCCTATGCACCCATCAGAGCCCAGTTTTAGAGTTTTATTCTCTGAGAGGCTACTCACTCCACCCCTACAGAAAAATCAATTTCATCAAAGGTCAAGAATTTCATTTTTAGATGTATCTCCAGCTGGGGGCTGTAGTAGGTGCTCAATAAACACATGTGAAGAAAGTCGGAGTGGCCTCCTTCACCTCTTTTCCATCCTTGGCATTATCAGTCAGCTGTTTCACAGAGCAGATGAAAATAATTTCAATGGCATTCTTGAAAGAGGGAGGGAAGAGGGAACCTTTGCAAGCACCTTGTCTAGGCAACCTCAAAGACTACAATCTTCATTTTCCTTCCTGATATGGAAAAGCCAAACTCCTGATAAGTTTGTATGGGGTCTGGATCCCAGTTATCTTGGAAGTGACCCGGATGTTCTGGAGGCTTTCCAGAGCCTGGAAACAGATGAAGAGGCCCCACTGCCCATGGCTGATGCTTGCACTCCTTGTTCAAGCAACACAGCTGCCAAACTGCCTCGGGCTCCAGCGCCAGGCTCCAGAGAAAGACTTGGATGGAGATATTAGAAAATAGTTCTGACACCCACCACCTCTGCCTCCTGAAAAAGCCCAATGTGCTGGCCCTTTCAGGAGCTTTGGGAGGGGACGAGGAAGGGTGGGGGCACATGGAAGAGGACGGCTATGTTTTTGGTTCCTGACTTTAAGTCAGTCTGTTTTTGTACTTGTGTCTTTTAAGCTTTTCCACATGTGCCCCAAGGGCCCATTGGTGAGTGTGTTTTATAAACTGGAAAAATGAATAAAAATAAGACCCAGAAGGGAAACACCAGGAGGAGTGTGAAGGGAAAAGTGTTAGTTCCTTTGTACCTCCCAGCTAGGGCTGACCTGCATTTGTGGGGTCCCAAGGTCAGGCTTATTTGGCTTTATGGGTAAAATGTGGGGTCTTTGCGCAGAGAAAGCCTGATCAGGGTTTTGTACTTGGCCTGCTCCATTCAGCATTAATTAACTTCAGGAAAGTAGAAAGTGACTCCTTTTTTTTTTTTTTTTTTTAATGTGGCTATCTGGCTCCACAAACCCTGTTGGCTTCCTGTCCCCTAGGTGCTGGATTGATGGGACCGCAAATGTGTAAAGTCCCGCACAGGAAGGCCCCCAGCACGACCATTCAGAGACTCTCACTCCTGGTGGACCCTGAATATAAGAAACCAGGAGGCCCAAACCCCCAACTCTCAGTTTGCACCTTTAGAAACAGAAAGAACACTTCATTTTTCTTAACACTCTTGGGCTAAAGTCGAGGGGAAGAGCTCCTTGGAAATTTTTTTTTTTCAAATTACCTAAGAAACCAACCACAGCCAAAGACCCGAACATGAAGAAAAGCAGTAAGTTTAAGGTTTGAAAAAGCTTTGAATTAATTCCAGAAGGCCTTCAGCAACCCCAGATTGGACTTCGTCCTGTGACCCAAAACTTGATCTTTCAAACCTTGCTTGAGCAGCTTTAGCAATAATAAATCTGGTGTGAGCGTGGGGTGGGCATTCATAGACAACATGTGTACTTATTTATACTTCCATACTAATGCACACTTTCACACCAACATGTTATATATTTAAAAAATAACTTACCCCTAAATAAAAATGGAAGAGTGGATACAGATGAACAAACATTTAAAAATTATGATTTTTATCTATTAACTGGATATAGGAATTTTTTGTTCTCGTAGTGAGAATGAGAGGATTGGATAAGCACACACACATATAAATAACTTGGTATAATACTTTGTGACATGGTAAGTCAAGAATTCAGTTCTAAATTTGGTTTCTCAACAGCTGGGGTATGGTAGTCAAGAAAGATATGTTTGAGTCCAGATGGAAGAAGGCACTGGGGGCTTTCATTCCTGAATCTCAGCCACAGTAAAGACCAATTTTAATCTGTCACAGGTGCTAAAGAAAACAAGTGAGGGTCTCACTGTCAATTCCTCCTCCACAGGGGCTTCCTATCTTTCCCCCAAGACTCCTGAAATAACTGCATGGGACTCTGTCCCTCTGTCTTTCAGCAGCAATCTGCATATTGAGTAGTAGGAGAATGCATTCTCTCTAACATCATGGTAGTTAGAAAGCTTTCCAAAGGTGAACCTATATTATCCCTGGAAATTGTGAACATGGCTGACCAAGACACCTTGGGCTGAGTGAGGTCTAGTGTGGTGAGCTTTTTACCTTCTCTATAACAGCCATTCCTTTCTCTTGTCTCTCTTAGACTATCCCTCAACAGATTCCCTGTGTATGGGCTTCCAACAGGAGCCAGGTAGGTGCCTTATACATTCTCCTCCAACTGGAAGCAGCTGCCTTTTGATGATGGCCAATACAATTCAGGTTAAAGACTTTAAAGAAATGAGTGTCATCCCAGACTATCCAGGTGTGCCTAATCGAATTCAGGAGACTTTAAAAGCAAGCAACGTTCTCTGGCAGAGCTAGAGATGCAGAATAGAAGGGGCCTGGGCTCTGCAGTGTGAGAAGGGCTGGGTCCACAGTTCAGTGGGGAGATCACTGGGAAGCACGAGATGGAACACAGGCAATCTTGGGGAACAAATCCTGACAACCCGTGAGGAGACAGAGCTTAGTGCTCTCGCCTTGAGGAACTGACTCCAGCCAACCAGCCTACATGATCCAGACAGAAGATTCTTTCCCAGGACTTCTGGCCTTGCAAATACTCTTGTTTTGACCTTGTGAGACTCTATGTAGAGGACCCAGTTGAGGCTAGCCACCACTTCTGACCTATAGGAACCATGAGATCATACATTTCTATGGTTTTTAAGCTGCAACAGAAAATGAATGCAATTATTTATTGGCAAATCTGCAAGTAGAAGTTCTAGCAGTCTCATGCTACACCAGTTCAGCTTGTGTACTCTCTGGGGTACGGGAACACCATCTTGACGACCCCTGCTATTCAGGAGTCCAGCATGCACCTGGAAAAAGAGAAAACTTTAAAACAATCAACCTAGAGAGAGGAGGTATCTGGCAAACTGCAAAGCCTCAGGAATGATTTCTGGGTGTAACCACCGTATCAATGGTCACCCTCCGCCTCCTCCCACCTGTAGCCTTACCTGTTCCATCTATCCTCAGCACCCTGAGGGGGATATTGCAATAAGGCTCAGATCCCAGAAATCAGGATGACTGATTGAAATGAAATATTGCCCCTGCTTGTGATCTGACAGGGTCCCTAGAGTTTGTACTCCACGTGTCCCCAGGGAAATTTCACAACAGACCTGTCAGTGATTCAGGCCTACAGTGACTTTGTGTGGGCTATCTCTTCCATATTTACCTCAGCAGGATGAGTGAGGTGAGGGCATAGTCCTTCTCATTTGCCCGATCAAAAAAATGAAAGCTCAAAGAGCACGAGAGATCATCAGCACAAGAGAACAAGACGCGCAAGCCCTAGAGCCAGTGGATCAAGGGTCACTGGCCCCTGTTGGAGGTGTCTGGGGGAGAAGGAGAGTCCAAGGAGACATGCCTACATCACCGTCACACTGGAGGAGGAGACCAGCTTCTGGGACTCAGGACTGTTTGTGGCTGCTACAGAGAAGGTAAGAGCCCACCGTGTCAGGTCTCAGTCCAAAGGTGTCTTGTTCAACTTTACCTTCTCATGTCTGTTTGTCTCTTTCTGCTTCTTCTCCTCAGCCTTCAAAATGCTGGCTTAGAATGCCTCCGCTAGGTCTTCTCCAGCCTGCCTTTATTCTCTTGTATTTTCGTCATGTTAATTGTCCACAAGATTAATTCCGATGCCTATCATGTGCTGTTTCAAATTACTGTTAAAACAGAAGCTAACAGTACCTGTTGGTCCTCCAGGTAAAATATATGTGACACTTTACATTTTCCTGTGGCTCCGGCGTACTTGATATGGAGACACACACACACACACACACACACACACACACACACACACACACACACACGATATTCACTTGTGAATAAATTAATGAAGAGATACTGTAGACTTCTTTTGTTCATCTTTCTTTTTCTCTGCCATGTGTTAAATATAGTTTAATAACAATATCAGATGCATATGTAATGCGGGAAATGGAAGCCTTCATAGGCCCAGCCAGGTGGAGAGAATATATTAACCTCTGAATGGTTTAAAGGTACAATGTGAGAAAGGTTAGGATGGGCTAGATGGGGCTCAGCCCTAGAAAGAGCCATGGTACCAACACACCACTTTCCATATTCTAATCAATTTCAGGCAGCAGTTTAATCTTTTCTCACTTGATCAGAATCAGACAGTGGCCTGTGCTGCTTAGAAACAAACTCTTGGCCTGGATTCTAACAAACTCAGAAGGTTCAATCTAGCTGCACGTGATTTGACTCACCTGAGACTGCAAAACACGTTCTTAAGACTCTGATCTCAACTCTGGAGAGAGGTCCCATCTGCTCCCGAGGTTCCACCCTATTGGGTGGATTGAGCTAACACTAATTTCCCCAGGTCCTTGCCCTCCTTAGCCTGGCCAAGCTTGGACTTCCACCAAATGACAAACCCAGCTCTATTGTCCCTTGCAGGTACCCAAAGCCTTCCAAAATGACTTGGCAGGTGCTCTGGCCAGGCTAGTCTCCTAGCCATCCCCTCATTCCAGTGTTGGCGCTGGCTCGTATCACTCTTCACATTTGTTTCCATCCCTTCTTCTCAACTTCAAGCTCTGCCTGATGGCTCTGACCTGACTTACCTTTACCCTGCTGGAAGAGGACACCTATTTGCATCACATCTGCCCATGTTAGTCTTTTCAAATTTATTCAACAAGTGCATATTAAAGACTTATGCTCAGCCCCCTGCCTAGTGCTTTTGGGAGCGCTGGAGGAGGACTGGATGCTAACTAGGTGCCTGAGGTAGAGCTGAGGACTTTATTCTCTGGTACCCTGTGACCAAGATATTCTACTCAGAAGAGCAACCCTGGAGAACCCTGGGACATATGCACAAAGAGAAGCATTGGAGGGTGCTTTCTGCCACATTGTTTATAAGCCCAAAGCTAGAATAACCCTAATACCCATCAAGAAGAGAATGGATAACTAAGTTGCCTTAAATCCATATGGCAAATTGCTATACACACTCCTGTAAATAAGTTATGGGGAAGTCATAGATTGAAATCCAATACAGCAGTTAAAATGAATGCACTTAAGTTGGTGTAACATCTCAGCAAGCATGTAAAAAAAAAAAGAGCCATCAGCTATAGAAGCAAAAGCTCAGGGAAAACCCATTTATATGAAATTTTAAGGCATACTGAACAATATTCTACGCAGACAAACATATGGATCTGGGATATTCTAGAGTGGCTAAAATATGCCCATGGGCCATGTTCAGCTTCCTGTGTGCTTCTGTATGGCCTATGAGCTAAGAATGGATTTTATGGTGTTAAGTAGTTGAAAAAAATTCAGAAGAGTATATCTTGATACCTGAAAATTACATGAAATGCACATTTGTATCCATAAATAAAATGTGTTGAAACAATGACACATTCTTTCACATCTTGTCTAATACTTGCCATGGACCCTGTGGCCTGCAGCATTGAGAGTATTTGCTATCTGGCCCTTTGCAGAAAAGGCCTGCCAGTTCTTAATCTCTATCGAGTTTGGACAAATGGTATCCTGTGTAAGGGGAGAAAGGGAATGGGACCCGGTGGAGGATGACTGACAATGCCTTATCTTTTAAGCTACTGGTGGATTATATTCTAACACTTGTGTTTTGAATGTCTGAAACATTTAATAACTTAAAAGAGTATAAGACAAACCATCTCCCTCCGAGTCCCTGTAATAGGAACTATTATGGGTCACAGCTCACAGATGAGAAGGGAGCTGCAGAGAGTATACAGAGAGAAAATGCTGGGTACATATGCACGGCCTTCTAGCCTGTGCTGCCCACCAGGCGTCTGCAGCATAGGCAGGAGAAGCAACTTCATGTGGAGATGCCCAGGGTACACACTTGCCTCCTCCAGATGACCATTGTTCCATGAAATCTCCCACTGTGTTATCAGCATCATCGAAGGATAGAAGAGAAGGAAATGCAGACTAGTGCTGGCCATGTCCGCATGCTTTCAAAACGCTTCCTGATCAGGGTTGCAGTATCAGCTCCTGAGCCTGTACTGCGGCCCTGACTGGTCAGTGTAGGAACCTTCTCAAAAAAATTGCTTCTTTGTTAACAACCCCTCCCCCCCAAAACAAAAAAAGCTGCTTCCTGATCTTCCAAGCTGTTCCCACAGATTCATTCAGGAAGTCCATCAGAAGTAAGGTTCTCAGTGGATGTGGAGACAGAAAAGGTGGATGCTGAGTGACCAATGGTGGCTTTAACATCTCCAGGGATATGGTTATGAAGGTCAGACAGCTGAGTGACCTGGGACAAGTCCCCCATTTGCTCCAAGCCTCAGGAGCCCTACCTGTGAAACAGAAGCCATAATGACTTCCTTCTGTAGTGTCTGTGTGTGTGTGTGTATATATATATATATATATATAAACTGAGATCATACTAAAACTCAGCACTCTTTCTGGAATGTGATATGAACTCCTTGAAAGTCACCTATTGTATCATTGCTGCCTTGTTATCATTACTAAAAGACCTTTCTAGAATTTTCCCCCACAGTGCTGCTTACCTTTGCCAAAATTTGGCCATGATGACGATTCTTTGACATAGCACTGGTGGTTGTTAATGCTAATATCTCCCCAGTTTATCTATAGGAAAACTGAGTCTTGGGGAGCAACTACAGTCTTTGCTTTGTTTGTGGCAATGAGTAAAGGCTAGTAGTGTGTGTGTGTGTGTGTGTGTGTGTGTGTGTGTGTGTGTGTGTGTGTGTGTGTGTTTGTGTGCTGGTTATGAGGTCTTCATGGCCAGAATCCTGTTTGCTGCTTTTTGTAAATATCAGAAACCCAGAACACCCCACCAGGGCAGGACAATCACTATCAAGCTCCAGTTGTAGGGTACTTATCAAAGCAGGGCATGGTTTCCTTGAAAGTGGCTCATATTTATGACAGTTATTTTTTGAAGAGGGAGTTATTTTTCTGGGTGAGGCATTTGAAACAGAGTGCCTTAGGATGAAGGGCTGATGGTAGAGGAAGAAGGAACTGGGGTTGGGATCAGCCTTAGGTTTAAAGGCTGACAGACCTGATCAAGGGGGTTGGCCATTCAAGCAGCGGAGGGACTATGAGAAGAAGTCCTCACTGCCCCAGAGTACAAGTTGGAATTCTCTTGTAGTCAGTGTCTGACTTGAGTAGGGAGTTTTGGTGGTCAAAAACTGCATCTATAAATTTTTCAAAAGGATTTTCCAAAGAAGGGCATCTTCTTACTGTGTTAGGGATTCCCAGATGGACTTATTTAGGTTACAGATGACAGACACGCAATTCAAACCATCACCAAATAAAAAAAAAGGGAAATTATTGCATCATGTAACTGGGAAGTACAGGGAAACATGGGATACAGGTGTGGCTGGATCCAAGGAACAATCCCAGGTTGTCAGGGATCTGGTCTCACTCTCCAACTCTCACTTTCCATAGGACAGGCAGCCCCAAATTTATAAACTACCAAGTGAGATGAGAAGACATGGGTCTTTTTGGATGATGTCAGCAGACTCTGGGGAGGGTCTGGCTGACTAGGCCTGTGTTATTGGCCTCTCACACTTTCAAGAAAGGCTGGAGATGCTCCTCTGAAGGACATGAAAGATACTCAGTTTGGGCTTCACGGAGAAACTCCATGGGGCCCTGCTCTGGGAATGTTGTCAGGCAGACAGTTTCTGTGCCTTGAGTTGCTGGCATGGATTTCTTGTGGGCAGATCTGTTCTGTGGAGTAGAGTCACTGCAAAGAGGTGCCCCGTGCTCACTGGTCACTGCAGACCAGGGGTTGGTGGTACAGGGCTGGGTAGTAAATCTTTTAGGCTCTGTAGACCATATGGTCTCTGTCACAACGATTCAACTCTGCTCTCAGAGCGTGAAAACAGCCAGAGACAATTCATAAATGAGTAATATGGCTGTGTGCCAATAAAACTTACAAAAGAGACACAGATCAGATTTGACTGATGAACCATAGTGTGCTGACCTGGGTTCTGGGCTCAAGGATTTTGACTTTAGGGAAAGCCTTTATACTGACCAGAAGAAGGACATTCAACAGGGAAGATCACTTTGAAGACATCTGGAGACCAGCCCTCTGCTTAGAATGTCTCAGTTTGTGTTTCTTCCTTTAAGGTTCAGAAAGGCAGATGACAGACCCTCACATGGTGGCTCAGCCTTACCACGGTGTTTCACAGTCCATGTATCCTTCTAGTTTAAAGCATAACCCCTGACACCACTTTAGGTGACAGGATTTCTGGAAGGACTCACAGAGAGGTGAAGAACAGGAAACCTTTGCAGCTGCAGCCTGGCTTTGTGGAGAGCTAGAACATCAGTTATGGTCATATGGGACCAAACAGGAGAGGCTGTAATCCAACTGTGTGGGTTCTAACGCTGGCTCTATCATTTACCAGCCATGCTATCTCTTCAGCTTTGTTTTCCAAAAGACTCAGTGGGACCATGGGCATCAGAGCCTAACCGTATGTCAGGCACAAAGTCATGCTCAGAGCATTGTCAACTGCACCTGCATGAACAATGCTGTTACAAATGCTAGGGATTAGTGATGGCTCTATGCAGCAAAGTGAGGTCCCTTATTGTCTACTTTCGGGTTGGATAGTTGAATTGGAATGACCGTGTTACTCTTCTCTGTTCCTGCTGTATCTACCATGACTTGCTGCATTATTTACACCCTTCTCCCCCCACCTTGTCTTAGATATCCTGAGAGAACATCTGATTGGGACTTCTAGGTGTAGTCTAGTTCCCGACTGCCCTACAGGAAGTTTTCACTCTAGGTCACCTTGTTGGTTTCTTTGCAGCTTATGAATGAACCTCTTCTTTTGACTAGTCGTGGTCAGCAATCCAGAACTAAAGACCCCCCCTCAAACTGAGGGCAGGAAGCCATCTGGTGGACACTCGTGGGGACTCAGCCTCAGAGCCCTGCCTGGGTTGTGTGAAGACACTTGTACTCTACTTGCAAGGGTCTTCCCTCCATTCAGCACCAAGAAGATCTCTCCCTGTTTCTACTTGGCTTCCCTCACTTTTCTTCTCTAGTCCAGAGCAGTAGTTCATTATTTGGATTGGGGACTTGAACTATTTTAAAGCAAATTCTTGGGGTTGGAGGTGGGGAGGGGATTCCCTCACAGCAATGCCTCTCGGGGAATGGATAAAGACAGGGTACCGTTGATATTCCCTAAGAAAGAGCCACTTCTCTTAGTGACCTGTGGCAAGATAGCTTCTGCCTTACTGAAACAAGACTCTCAGGTAGCAGGGGTGGAGGTAGAGGTATTGGTATAGCTTTAAGGTCTAGTAATTGTCTGGCAATGTCCCCTCGTGAAGGAACAGACATGAGCAGACTCTCCTGGGCTTCTGGCCTCCCAGAGGCCCTTTCAGAGGCCACTTCTAGAAGATCTACACCAAGCATCTCAGTAGATTTGAGGTGGCTGTCTGTAGAAGCTTCTGAAACCTCTTTCTTTTATTCCTTCAGCAAAGTCCCAGCCTGTTGACCTTTGGGTCCCAGTGCCGAGCCTGACTCTGGATTTATCTGCCCCATTGGGGCCAAATGCCTGACTTGTTAGCCATGCTCAATGGTTTTATTTGTTTTTGTTGTGCATTTTTATCATTTTTGTTCATGTGTCTGGAGGCTTTCCTTAGAAAATGATGGATGCGTTTTCATAAATCAAAAAATAAATGAGAAAGTATATAAAGGCAAAAAATAGACCTGAGGTTGGAATTTGCCACCAGGAGCTGCTAGCTATTTCCCAGGGAGGATGCACTTTCTGACTTCTTTCACTGAGCAGAGTTTTTTGGAGCATTTCTTAATAATTCAGCCACAATAATGATGACAATTCCAACTGTGACTTCTATGGTGTTAAGTGCTTTTTATACATTGCCACATTTAATTTTGCAATAATCTCTGAGTCAGATTCTGTTATTATCCCCGTTATACAGATGAATAGAGAAAAATTTAAATGGGCTTGTAACAGAACCAAATACCCAAGGTTTATAAAAAATAGGACTCAAATGAGAGTTTTGCCTGCTCCTGACTTGTGCCTTGGACTGTGGGTGTAGTGCTTGCTGGAGGATCCAAAGGGCTGTGGGTATGGCTTCTGCTGCCAGCTCTTCTGAAAGCAGGTGATTGTCAGGGTATAAGGTAGCACCCATTTGAGGAGGCTTATGGAGGGTCTGTTCTTACTCCTGCTCATAGCCTGCTTCTAAGCCAGAGCACCAGTGACATATTGAACACTTTCCTGCCACTACTTCTTTGTATATCTGAGCAATGTCCATATCACTGTCATCAGCAGGGAAACCTTCCCTCCCCACCCCCAGCACTTTTTCTTGTTTCATTTCTTTGAGCTGTGGTTCCCTTTCCCATAGGATGTCCTCCAGGACCTCATCACACAGTTGGGGACTGATTCAAACCAGAAGGTGAGAATCCACATATCCTCTTACTCACAGTCCTCTCATTGTAAATAATGGAACTTCCCCAGGGACCAGCTTAAGAAGAAGAGTGGAGTGTTTACTGGATCATGTGACCAGCAGGAAATGATTTGTTGACCAATCAGAGGCATGAGGAAAGTGATCAGCTCAGGCTACTACAGCAGGAAGACCAGTCACTATGATGAGATGCTGGAATCAAAGAGACAAGAAGTTGCTGTTCCTATCTTGGATATCTTCATTTTCTTTTCTTCTGTTCTATGTTTTCTGCTCTATATTGAATGTCTCCCACAGATCCATGTATCACTGGCTTGGTCTCTAGCCTTTAGCATTCTTAGAAGGTGGTGGAACCTTTCAGAGGTTGGGGTCAGTAGAAGGAAGTTAGGTTATTGAGGATGTGTCTTTGAAGGGAATATTGGCACCACAGCCCATTTTCTTGCTCTCCCTTTGCTTCTTGGCTGTGATAAAGTGAACAGGCTTCCTTCTGCCATGATATACTGCTACAGATCAAAGGCAAATGGGCCAAATGACCATGGATTAAAATCTCTGAAACTAGGAGCCAAAATAACCTTTCCTCCTTTTAGTTATTTATCTCAAGCATTTTGTCATAGTGATAGAAAACTGACCATAGTACCTCCTTTCTTTGTCTGGAATACAATATGCCTAACCTGAGTCAGGGTCTTGACATAGACCTTTGGGGAATCTCTGAACAATTCCATTGCTTGTTCCTTTCCTGTCCTTTTCTTTCCTGGGTACCCTGTCCCACGAACTATGTTTGTATGGTGGGTGTCCATGTCTATATCTTAGTGCTCACACCCTGTCCTTTGTGAATGCTTGGGGATCCCAATTTATGTCCATAGGTGCTGTGCTTGCTGGAAGAGGGGCTTTAGCTTTATAGAGTTCCTAACTAGATATGTTTGGAATTTTCCATTTGGCATGTACTTACTATAGTAAATATCTGGTACACCTGAATCCAATCCTGAGTCTGTCTTTCATTTTTTTCCTGACTTAAAGATTACAAAATCATCTTTGAGTCATTGTATGAAGGGGTCTCAATTCAACATGCTAGTTTATGAGTACAATGCCTCTTGTTCAATGTCACATCTTTCATAATTTTTTTCTGATTTTTGGACAGTACCAGCGTCTGTAGTTTTGCCAAGGATTTTTTTTTCATTTGTTAATTTTATGAGTATGTGTAACTAGGCTACTTAGCTCTGTTGTTTCTTATCCTTCTTCATTTATGTGGGACCACCTGGCCCAGAATATGTCACCCCTTGTGAGTCCCAGGTAATCGAGTTAGGACAATAACCACTGTAATAAGAGTTACCATTAGAACTGTCAAGATCCTTTTCTGATGCTCTGGCAAGGAAACCTTCTTCTTTACAGGAAATATGAAGTTTTGGGGCTTTCTAATGTAAAAAATTGTTTTATACAAACTTAAAAAAAGAAAACAAATTTCTAATAACCACCATGTATATTTTATGGCCAATAATACCTAGTCACCCCATTAATTAGTGGGCCATCTGCTACTCAGCTCTACCGCAGAAGCAATTCAGAGCTGTGCCATATTCTCTCTTGTCTTTGTGTCTCATGGTTGGATTTATCTCTCTAAAGGTAATGTATACCTCAAGGATAGGAAGCCTCCTATTTCCTTTTGTTGGGCATGTGGTAGATGTTGATGTCTTCCTAGGCTGGGAAGTTGTAATTATAGGTGTGTATGTGTGTGTGTTGGGGTGGGGATAGGTGTGGCAACAGCAAGAGAGTGTTTTGAAGTCCCCTGATCTGTTGGGAACTCTTAAATCTTATGTACTGAAGTTTCAACTCTTGGGTGAAGTGTGGTTTCCTAACACTGCTGATTTCCAACTGCCCCTTTCCGGTCATTGCTAGGTGAACTCAAACTTACAACTGTATATTGGAAACTCCACTATTTTCATCAGAGTTATGCATTTACATGGGGGCAAACCTGAGGCCAAACAATTCTGGCACCCTACCCCAAGCCTAGTTTTTGCCAGTAACTTCTTGAAGAAAGAGGCTACTTGGGAACCTGACCTGTGCTAGCTCCTTCAGAGCCATCTCCTAGTCTAGGTTAATTTTCTGCTCATTTGGAATATATCTTTATGTAGATGTCTTGGGGAGAATATGAGGGTAAGGAAGCAAGGCAGAAGCAACGAGGCAAGCTCTTCCCCCCTTGACAGCCCTTTAGCCAGCTTTTCTCCTGTGGAATCTAAGCAGAATTATGAGATCCAGTGTGGCCACATGAAAACATGCCTCAGAGAAGGCACAGGGTGAGTGCTCTGAAAGTCTTCCGTTGGGGAGGGTGGGAAAGTGGTGGCCACTGGTTGTTCTTAGCCCAGCCAGGGGGAAAGGGAAGTATATGTGACACTCTGATAATTCTCTTCTCTTTCTTCCTCTTGCTTTTGTTCTTCAATAAATCAGTCAGGACAATCTGCTTCTCTTTAGTGGTGTGTTTTCCTAGGGTTCAGCCTTTGTTTGAAATTCTAGAACAACAAGCGTTGCAGTAAATATGGTCAACCTATGTGTAATTATGCTGGTATGTCAACTTTGCCCCTCAGAGTTGGGTCTGCTCTGGTTAACCAGAGGCCCCCCTGACATAGAAACAAGACCTCCTGCAGGACCCTGTGGAGGGCCAACCCCAAGCCCTGCATCTGAAAGGGTAAGCCAGCCCATAATTACACTCATTGTTTAGGTCGGAGCACAGGAGGGTTTACATTAAAGACCTCAGCTGGCACACATAGCAGGCCTATGGAAAAATGAACCACTTGCTGCCTCCTGCTTCCTGGTCCCAGGGTTGCCTGTCCATGGTCTTGGGTTTCACAGATGCCTTCCATGATTTTATTTTCTGACCACTCCTGATTAGAGGCTTGGATTCTCCCAGTTCCAAGAGACATCTCAATCTTGAGGTTTGGCTATTGGGCCTTCGGAGAATCACAGAATGTAGGTCTTGAGAAGAATCTAGAGATAATGAGCTAAACTGGTATATTGTGAACTTTCATGTTCACATAATCACCTGTAGATCATATTCCAAAGCATATTTAAATATGGCAGTCCTGGGATGGGTTGGAAAGTCTGTATTTTTTTTTTTTACAAAGCTCTATCGTAATGCTCTGCACTGGTCTTTGAACAACACCTGAAGTAGCAAGATTCTAAGCTAAGCTTTTCATTTTTACAAAGAAATAAAAGGGAGACCCAGACACCTGAAGAGCTAATTGTTGACATGGCACTGCACTAGTGGCTCTGGCAGGATGAGTCGTGTGCCTTAGCAGAGAATACCTTTCAATGACTCCTAGAGTAGATGGCTCTTTCCCAGATATTCTGGAGTAAACTTGTATCCCTCTATGTCTCAAGAGTAGGAAGGTAGGCCATAATAGCTGGTGGTCTGGTGGGTCATTTTGGGTTCCTTTCTGATGTCTTCAAAGGGAGGGTATAAGGAGCTCATTGTCTACTGAGAGATATGTTTATCATTTACCTTCAGCCAACTGGTATGACATGATCTTTGGGAAACTCATGGAGGCAGCTGAGATTTGGGGAGCAGTCGATGTAGAAACAGTAGAGGGTCTAGGTGCTCTTGATAGAAAACAGGATCTCAAACTTTCCCGTCTTTATCTCTGTAGACCTCAGCAGTAGTATAGGTGTAGTATATTATCTATCTGAATCCAGAGATTAAGCCTTGTGCCCTTTGAAGTTTATTTAGACTCAAATTGTAATTGTAGCATCTATTTATCTATCATCTTCTATCTACCCACGTATTTATCTTACATGTGCTTCTATCTCTGTCTTTTTTTCTACTTTTACCTTTGCCAAAGTGCTTCCATATAATATCAACAGCTATGTGGTAAAGAAATTACCTTTCCTAAAAATAGTTGTTCTTTCTGGCAGGAATGTCTGTTTTTCTGAGAGTTTTTGGCCACTGGAGAGTCTAGCTGTGTGATTCATGATATGCACTTTGGAACATGCCATCTCAGTTGTAACCTCATTGGGAGTCAGGGGTAAAGGATACTGGCTGAGCTTCCCTTTAGTACTGGAGACTAAAAGCCAGCCTATGGACAACATGGGACTGAGCCTCACTAAAGTCTTAGGTGAGCTTCTCTCTGGCTATCGGTCATTTGCTTCTATTGTTACAGATGTGGCTAGGGGAAGGTGACATGGCTCCACAGGGAGAGGAAAGCCAGAAACCTTTGATTTAGAGCTGCTCTAGACTCGGTCTTTTGCACCTCTTCTTCTGCTGGTGGACTTAAATTTGTGTCCTTTCATATCATTATTCTAAGTTTAGTGCTTTTCTGAGTACTGTGTCACTTTTCACCAAATCTCAGGTATTTATGGAGACCCCTCAAATTTGTAGCCAGTGGTATGTTATAAAGATGGACCTGCATACCCTGAAGCTCATGGTTAATATTTGAAGTTAGGACAGTCTTGTGTAGATTCTTCCCTGAAAATTTATAGTTGGCTAAACTCATATAGTATTAGGGATTTGTCAGTTTAGCAAGTTTTCCAGGAAAAACAAATCATTATTGTGACCAAGCCTGCCCGGCTATCTAGTGGATCAAGGAGTGGAGAATGCTAGTTAAAAACCTGGTCTTTGGAGAAAGATGGTACTACAGATGAAGCCGGCATCCGTACTTTATGATAGACTTTGTGATGCCACATAAGATTCTGAGCCTCATTTTCCACATCTGTAAAATGTACTAAGCTTGAAGGTGTGTTGAGAAGGTGATGAGAAACCATGGTTGTAAAGCACAGGGCTTACAGGAAGTACTCTGTCCATGACCATCATGGTTATTGCCATTAGTGTCACATCTTTATCATGCTGTGACTCCCCTATTTAATCACCTATATTTGTATTAATATGTTTGCCTTTTCAAATAAGGTTTTAAAGGGACCCAGATAGATAAAAATATATTACCCTGATAATAAAACTACCGAGGGGTAGAAAAAATATGGGATGGTTGGAAGTAGTAATAGAAGAAATGGAGTACCCTGTTTGTGGAGTTTCTTGGATGGATGAAGCTGGAAGAAGGCAAAGATGGAAAGATTGAACCTGGCCATGTCTAAGTTAGGAGCACTGCCCCTTGAAACAGGAGGCTATGCCATTATATCGGGGGTAGATAAGAATAGCAACTCATCTGACTTGCAGGGAGAAGAGAGCCAGGCCCTGACTCCTTGGGCTTACTCATTCACCTTACTATCTTCATAGATTCTCATTTAGTAGCATAATATTCATTCACAGAGGTAGGTCTTATGCTGTAAAGCAATGTGGGGGGGAGAGAGGAAGTGACATTTGCTCTCAGAAACATTCCTTCTGCTCTACCTACTTTGTCACCTACAGATCTTGCTTAGTCTCTTCAGCTACAACTGTTTTCTGTTGATGGCTTATTGAAGAGCAATGTTTATTGATAAGGGTCTTAGATCTTCCTAGGAGATTTTTTTTAAAGAAAAATTATGAGGGGAAAAGAATCGTTATATGAGCCAAAGAAGTTGAACTATAGTGAAAAAATATGCGATTAAGTTCTACTGATAGTCAAATTTCATAAGAAGTGGTACAAAAGTGATAAAAACTTGACACCTAAATCCTCAGATTAAGTGCTCAGAGAACTACTTGCTACTCAAGATATTTTCTCTGAGTCCTCCTTAGTCCACAATGAGGAAGGAACAAAGTCTGGAATCAGAAGCGTGGGGTGGAATCATGGCTCTGACAAGGTACTCAGCTTTTCTATATCTTAGTTTTTTGTTTTTTCAAACCTGTGTAAGCTAGAGATAACGAATGTAGCTATCTCATAATATTTTTTTTAAAGAATAGATGACAGTAATATACAAAGCCATCAGATTTTTGGGGGGCTCATAATGTTTTAATGAAAAAACCCCAAATAGATAGACTCCATATTAGGACAGTTTAGTCTTTTGATCACATGCTTGGATTGCATAAGTTGACCACTGGCATGTTGGGATCCCTCAGAGTTAACCAATGTGCTGAGAATCAGACAGAACAGATAAAAACTTGGAAAAAAATAGCCTTTGATGATTCACCAAATCTGATTTACAGTTGGAATGTGCATGGCACAGATCCTGTTTGGTTAGGTAATGGAAACCGACATTCTCTTGTAGTTGGTAACAATGCACTTGAAGTACTGTGGATGACTAGTCCCTGGTTTGATGGTCTAGGTCTAGATTTTCCAAGTCTTTTTTTTCTTTGAACTTTACCTCAACTGCTAGATCTCAGACCAAAACACAGTTTGGAGAACATAGTAAAGTGATCAAACATCAAGACTAAGCTATGGAATTTTGGATTAATCACCAATATTGCGAGCCTCAGTTTCTCCATCTAAAACATTCCTTCAAAGCCAGGAAGACTAAAAGGTGTGGTATGTATGAAATCTTTTAGAAATGAGGCAGGCTGGTTCCAGTATTTATTGTTGCTTTGTCCTTGAAATGTATTGACTCATGCCATTGCTCCTAGAAGGCCCAGACAAGTTCAAGATGACTTAGGGGGAGGCTAAAAATGTGCCTTAGAGTTGCTCTTGGACTGAGCTTAGTAATCACCTTCCACATTTGTCTAGCATATGGATCTGATGGCTTTGGATTAAGAGCAAAGGTCTGTCTTCAGCCCATGGGATTTTCATCTGGTTGAAATGTAAAGATCTGGGCTATGTGTTGGGTTTGATTCTATCTCATGTTCAATAGTTGATTAATTTGCTGACAAATCCTGTAGGCTTGGTGTTTTCACGCTGTATATTACCTTCCTTCTACCTGTCTCAAAGGGGATTTTGAAAATATACTAAAAGGTTGAAAGTAAAAACACTCCTTGGAAGACATTTACATTCTGGAAGAAGGCAATCATCATCATTAAGGGCACCAACTCTTCAGTCAGATGACTGTGCTTGATATTGAGTACATGTCACCCCACTTGCCCTCTCCTGGCCTCAGCTTTCTCTTCTTTCAAGTGGGGATAACAGTAGCGAGTTGGGGTTGTTGCAAGGATTAAATGACTTGCTATACAAAGAGCTTCAAAAGGTGCCTGGTCCAAAGTGGGTGTTCTTTAGGTATTTTCTCCCCTAAGGTATGTCCAATTGAATGCAAGACTCACACAGGAGAAATTGGTACAGAGGTATCTGGAACGCTGGTTTCTATTATTCTGTATCGTTTTTCTATAAGTCACTGGCAAAAGGGTTAATTGGCCAAGCAACACCAATCTTTGTTAAAAAGAAATGGAGAGGGGCTGGGAAGGTGGCTCATTGGTAAAGCGCTTGCCTTGCATGCCTGAGGCCCTGGGTTTGATTCCTCAGCACCACATAAGCAAAAAGAAAAAAGCCGGAAGTGGCGCTGTGGCTCAAGTGGTAGAGCGTTAGCCTTGAGCTGAAGAACTGAGGGACAGCGCCCAGGCCCAGAGTTCAGGCCCCACGACCGGACTCAAAAAAAAAGAAAAGAAAAGAAATGGAGAAAATATGTTTAAAGATAAATTCCTAAATAAGCCTTCGTCTAACCACCTTTTTTCCAGAGCCTAAAAGGCAGATTTATATTTATATGAACTTAGAAGGAAAAAGGCCTTTGATAGGTGAGTGAACAAATACAATAATTTGTTCTTGCATCTTCACCATTGAGGTCTTACCTGGTGTTCTAGCACAGATGGCTGGGATCATGCTACAAGGTGGATCAGTTAGTTCTACCTTTTGTTTATAAAGCATCTTCCTAAATGCTGAAAGGGAGGCTGCCTATTCTCTGACCTCTTCTTCAGAGTTCAGCACAGAGGAGTAACTTACTATTGTTTAGACAGCGAGCCTGAGACAGAGACACAGAGTTACATTTATTGTCCATTTTCAACCATGACTACTAATAATGGTTGCCTTTCTTTCTTTCTTCCTTTCCTTCTTCCTTCCTTTCTTCCTTTTTGTCTTCCTTCTTTCCTTCCTTCCTTCTTTCCTTCTTTCTCTCTCTCTTGATTAGTGGGAACATTTTTGAACCTTCTTGCTGGATAGAGAGCCTACTTAGAGGAACTTTGGAAGGTTTCCTGGAAAAGCATGCTGGCCTGGTTTAGGAAGGTTCAGTTGTTATTCATTATGGTTGGTTGCAAGAAAATTCAATCAATGTTAGACATAGCATCACCCAAAGAATACTAACATTGGTGTAGTTGGACTCGAAATTCAGATGCTTTTGAGCCCAGCTTTGTGACAGAGTATCTTTGCTGATCCCAGAAGGACTCAGAAAACAGAGCCAGGGCCCCAGACGCTCTGGTGAGGCTGTTGGCTGTGGTTCAGGACTGTAGGCATATGCCTCAGGAGGTGTATGCCCAGCTGTAATCAGGTTTCTAAGAAAGCTTTTCATTGCCCTAGCCTCTCTCCTAGAATTGTTTTTATTATGCTCCACCAAGAAAATAAAATTTTGTTTTATACCCTTTCTAAACACACAGGTAAAGTTTTCCCAGTGGAATCCAACATTGGGCCAAAAGACGTAGTTATATCTTACTGGCAACCTGAGCTGAGGTTGGGTGGGTGTTGTCCGTGTACAATATAGCTGAGTCTACTTGGAAACTATGGGAACATTAGATCTGAGTATTGGCATTTCAGACCTGGGAGCACTGTCAACAGTGGAGTGGTGACATTCTCTCAATCGTTTCCTCAACAGCTTCCCTTCTCCCAACTTGCTCCTCATCCTTACTTTTACAAGAGTTGCTGTTCTCCAAGAGGATGTGTTAAACCTCTGAGAAGCCTGTAGTACATCCTCTATCCAGCTCCTACTTCAAGATCCAGACAGTATTGCCCAGATGCTAGAGAACTGGCTACTGATAGCTTCCAGCTGTACTTTCTGTGGAAGCAGTCCTGGCAGAAAGAAGCAGCCTTACTAAATCTTGTTGCTTCTCCCTGAGGTCAAGCTGCTTCCAATTTGTTGATGCAGACACAGGAAAACAGGTCTCCTTGGCCTTCACTTAGGACAGTTCAGCAGGGCATCCTGCCTCTAGAGCTCCCTTTGGGATTGGCTGAAGCCTTCAACCCCTTGCCTAGCCTTCCTGCTTTCCCATCTTCTCACAGCCATTCTGTTTACACCTGTGGGACCCAGAAGGAGCAGCAGAAAAAAAGAGGCTAGTGGGACGGGAATGGATGTTGGCTAAGTAAGATCTAGGAATAATCGTTACCTGTCCTGTTTCTCTTAGTGCTTTTTTTGGGGCTCAGCTGGGTTAATAAATGTGGCTGTGTAAAGTAGAATGCATGCAAATTTGAGATAGTTATCAATGAAATATATGGTTTATTTGCTTTAAATAAGCTCTTCAAATAAACATCTTCCTGAAGGTCAAATGCTATAGTGCAACATTACCATGATAGATAGATGTGGATAAAAAGAGGCTACTCTCCTCTGGGGCACTGTTTTCCAAAATATGTTCTGAGGAATGCTAGGTATAAAAGATGTTAAAAATACTGAAAGTAATGCAGGGTATATGTACATATATGTGTGAAGGTCTTGCATGTATTTATGTGATCTACACAATTAAGAAATAATACACACAAATTTGAACAAGGGAAGCTATGAAAGTGAATTCTCAAATAGAAGGAAAAAGAATTACGTTATTAAATTATTAAAATGGGCATTGGAAGGAAGAAGGTGTGAGCATACACAGTAATCCTATTCAATATACAGTATGTAAAAAATGAACTATGTAACTTGTGAGAAGGGAAAATGGGGGAAAGTGATGGAAGAGATGACATTGTCTAAGAAACATTGTTCTCAAAACCTGACTTATGAAACTGTAATTGCTTTGTACAACTCCTTAAAATCACAAAAACAGTTAAAAAAACAAAAGAAATTAAAAAAACTAAAAATTGACAAATGCCATGAACATGACAAACTCTAGAAAATAAATGTAATATTTTTACTTGACATACTCTAATACTTTTCCTTTTGTATCTTATGACAATGCATATTTTGTTCACCTCTTATTTAAAAATAATTTTGTAATATTCTCTACAGAGTACAGAGTATAGGGAGATGATTTAATCTTTTTCTACATAGTTAATGAAAATTTGTATCTTGTTATAGATTATTAAGAAAATATCAAGGAAATGGAGGACTTGGAAAAAATCATATTAAGTGAAGTAAGCCAGATACAAAGAAACATAGGTCCCATGGTTTCCCTTATTTGTAATAATTAGTATACATCTAGGATAATCTTAGCAGATGAGCATAGCTCAATAGCTATGTACATATGACCATATAAAATGATGCTAAGCGAAATGAACTCCAAGACACAAGAGGTTTTTCTTTGTTGTTGTTGTTCTTAAGGTACTATGTGATCTCTTTTTTCTTGTGTGTTTTCCCCCCTATGGTTTATTCCCTGTTGTCACTGTATTCAGTTTTGGTATCCTAGCTATTGTATATACATTTATCTGAACTAGGGAAGGGAAGGGGAACAACAAAATGGTGAGACAAAGGAAACAATGGCAATCTATGCAACAGTGATACTCACAAGACAATATGTTGGAAATGATCTGTACAACTTTGGGGGGGGTGTTGGAGGGAAAGGAGAGAGAGAAAAATGAGGGAGGGGGTAACAAAGTAGATAAGAAATGTACTTATTACCTTATTTATGTAATTGGAACCCCTTTGTACATTACCTTGACAATAAAATTAAAATAAAAAATATTAGCTTTGGGGCTGGGAAGGTGGCTCAGTGGTAGAGCGCTTGCCTTGCATGCCTGAGGCCCTGGGCTCGATTCCTCAGCACCACATAAGCAAAAAAAAGCCAGAAGTGGTGCTGTGACTCAAGTGGTAGAGTGCTAGCCTTGAACTGAAGAGCTGAGGGACAGCGCCCAGGCCCAGAGTTCAGGCCCCATGACTGGACCCCCCCCCAAAAAAAATTAGCTTTGTTGTTTGTTAGTTGATAATGTCATGTAAGTCTTTAGAGTTGTTGACAAATTTGAGGCAGCATCTGTCAAGTTTGCTTTATATGTTAGCTGTACATTTTTAGGATGTCTCAAGTTTTCTGCTGTAGTAATTCATCTTTCCTGTTGTTTAAACTGGTGATGCTCATTACCCAGGTCTTGAAAGAACCCCACCTACTGAGAGGTCTTGACCCCTAAGCTTCTAGAGGGGCAAATTTGCCCCTCTAGAAGATCTTTTCCTCTGTACCCCTTTGCTTTAGAAACATTTCAAACCTGGGGAAAATTGAAAGCCTATGCAACAAACACTTATAGACCACTCACCAGTGAATTAATTGTCACTAGGAACCATACCCTTCGTCATATCTCTATGAATCTTTGGTTAGTTCCTTTTCTGGTCACAATGTTCCATGATGAGATTGCACCTGTTGGGCTTCAGATCTATCAGATATTTCTAGAACCAGAAGTTTGGTTCAAGGATCTCTTCCAAAATTTCAATACCTATTAATATTTGGTGGGTGTTGCATCATTATACGCTGGAGGTGACAACACCCTATTAGATTTGGGTCCTTTATTGCCCTAGTTGTAGTGAAATCCTTGGGCTTGGGACTAAAGTTCCAGGCAAGCTGCTGATACTGGTGACATCTGGGGGGTCTTTTTTGGTCAATATTTATAGCCTCGGGAGAGAGTTGACCGTAGACACAGATCTTAGGAAAGGAGAAAGAAATTTCTGGAAGCTTTTCATATCTAAACAATTTTTTTTCTTATACAGGTCTCAGCCAGTCATCTCTTAATGCATTAATATCATGTGTTTAGAAGCTAGGAATTTATTTACATCTGTCTTTCAGCCTATGATGAGAGTCCGTGAAGAACAACTTGAACCTTTGCCAAGCCTTTCAGCCATGAGTTTGGATATTATCCAGAAAGAGTGGAAGTTTCCTCTACTAACCCCTGAGAAGACAGTCTTGGAGATACAAAAACATATCCTGAGTAAAGGGAAGTCAGCAGGCCCAGAGTGTCTTACTCAGACTCGCTTCCTAGGAGTCACTGCGAATTTGTTCATATGTTCCCTTTTAGAATTGTCCTTTGAAAGGGCTCCTGGAATGGAGCTGATTCTGTAAATGTGGAGCCATCTATAAAGCAAAGGGCCTAGCGGGTGAGGAAGGCTGGGGCTTGGTTGGATTGTCCTAGGATTTGCGCTGGGTGGGCACTGATGAGGTAGAACTGAAGGTGGCCACTACTGAGGACTTGTAGGCATGTCACAGGACAGGAGCTAGCATTCCCCAGGAGAGAACTACCCTATGGAGTCTGGCAGGAAGCCCTTCCATCAGAAGTAAATTTTCCCATCTTTCTCCTGCCAGGGCAAGTAGCTGAGGGAGGAAGTTGGAAAATCAGTTAACCTTTCTCCAATGTGATCTCTTTACCTATAAATCAGGGGAACAGATGGCTGGTTTTCATGCCCTTTTTGTCTTTTTTTAAAGTCAGCAGAAATGGAGCCTTCTGTGGAAGGCCAGTTAGGCAGAAGTGCAGCTGCTCTACTTGAAGAGGAAGTTGGGGGCCTGGAAAGTCTTCCCAAATCCCACCCCTCACCTTCCTCTACCCTTCCATGGCCCCTGAAGGGAGCCTGGTTTTCTACAAACAGATTCCATCTGGAATAAAAAGCAAAGGGCTGAAAAGTTTTCCTTATCCTAAACATGCAAATACAGGCAGAAAATTGATTATCTGGATTCCTGCATGGGCAGCAATTCATGAGTGCTGGTCAGGAGGCATAGGAAGTGCCTTTAGCATCCTGTGTTTAGGTAACTGGGAGGAGAGCCATGGAAGGACCCTGGAATTATTAGTATTGTTGGCTCTGATGAAGGTTAAGAGACCCAGAAAATCTCATGTTTTGTGACTATGGGTCTTGGCTGTGGGAAGTCAACAGGGCCATGAGGTTCAAGTTCTGATCATGGCTCTCTTGCCTTCCAAAAGCATCATAATTCATGTTCTGTTTACCACAGGTCTACATGAATCCTGTCTAGCATGGTTATTGGCTTCCTAGAAAATATGAGCAATTCTGGTAGTTCTGAGAAACTCTTTTTTTATCCAATTAATTTTAGAGGAGGACTTACTCATTCTCTCTCTCTCTCTCTATATATATATATGTATATATATATATATATATAATATTTGCACAAGATCCCTAAGGATAAGAATACTAGATAAAATATTCTCAAAATTTTTCATTTTGAAATGATATCCTATGATATTCTTTGATCCTAAAAACAAATCAGAAATACAGGCAAGGGAGCTATTAGATTCATTTTTTCCCCCAGAAGCATAAAAGATAACTTTCTTACAGGAGGCCGGCATCTATGAAGCTGGGGCTGCATGTCCTGACTCTACTAAGCCTGTCTCAGTTGGCCAGTCCTATCTAGATAGTGAGTCAAAGGTAGGTGCTTAGAAAAATACTTGTACTGCTGTGGCTTCACCACAGGCACGATGGAAGGGGAAATTATACCTCCTTGCCAACTCCATTAGTGCTTGCTCCATGCTACTTTGTCCCAAACAACTTGGGGTCCACCGGGGCAGTAGCACCTACCCAATCCCACACAGGCTCCAATTGCATTGGCTTCTGAAGTGGCTCTCAGGGTGGCAGAATATAGCAAGAGTTAGGGCTTGAACACTACACCTACTGTGATACATTTGTGTCCTGGGCAACTTCATGGAGTTTCAGAGGCTGTTAGACTATATCATCAGTGTTTGTCAAAGTACTGTGATGGGAACCACTGGTGACAGAATCGTGTGTGTGTGTGTATGTGTGTGTGTCTGTGTCTGTGTGCCTGTCTGTGTCTTTGTGTATGTATATGCCTGTTTCAGGCTTTTCTCCAGCCACTGAATCAGAATTTCTGGATCTTTGGGTTTGGTCACCATCTCATTTGGCGATTTGGAGGCACACGCCAGGCTGACCACTACTGGATAGAGACTCCCAGTGTTCTTTGAATTCCATGCCTTCTCTTACCAATAGCCTCCATCCTTGACCCTGGGTCAGCTGAGCTTTCCATAGGAGGGATTGGCTCTTGATTTAACTATAGATTTAAAAGGCAGTGTCAGGCAAAGTCTTGGAGGAACTTGAGAGTCAAAGGGGGATATTGAAGAGAAAGTGGTATGGGTTTGGGTGTGGAGAAGGCATGTTGCACATTTGCTTATACTCTGTTCATGCCAAGCATGAAAGTCTGAGGATGGTTTTGCCACTCACTCAAGACAAAATAAACGAGTCTTCTAGCAAAACCCTTCTTTCCTTTCTTGCTTTCCTCTGCCTACTTTGTGAGGATTCAAGTATTGTCCAAACCTTTCATGTAGGGCAAGGGTTCAGTATTCCTTCCATTTCCTTGAAAAGAACATGGCTAAAATAACTTAAAATATCTATCAAAGATGTGAGACCCAAAGCTCTGAGATGAGGGTATGGCCAAAAAGCATCACATTTACAACATGTGCAATACTTACTCTAATTGTCCTGTGCACTCTTGTGGTGTGTTAAAAGATTTCACACTTTATAAGGTCTGGATTCCAAGTGGAATATAACATTGTTTTGATTCAGTTTGCATAAAAAAGCAGCTGTAACAGCTTAAAAAGCTAGTCTTAGGACTAGACTCCTGGGCCAGTGTTAGTCTATGCTCATGAGCTTGAATTTGGAAATATCAATAAAGCAGTGTTGATAAAGTCAACAAAAGTATCATAGTAAGAAGCCAATTCCTAAGAGGAGGCCTTAAAAATATTGGCATCATCTTAAAAATATTAGCATATATAGAAAATGTAAAATCGTAAGTTCTACTCCTTAAAGATCCCAGAGGAGGTGTTTTTGTAATATAGAACTATCTGACCTGATGAATTTAATCTGAGGTGCAGATAGTATAGTCAGATGAGTAGGACACCTTATAGGATAAACTTCTGGTTATCCACAGTCTCCTTGTTTAACTTACACATTTACTTGTTACTGAACACTTGCAAATTATTGCCAGATGTCAAAAAAAGTTTCAGGTTGTGTGTGTGTGTGTGTGTGTAAAATCTAGAAGCAGTTGTTTGGAAATGGTTTCTTGTCAAGAGGACTGGACATGTAGCTACTCAGGAGGTAGAAATAGAAGCATCAAAGTCTTGAAGTAGCCTGGGCAGATCTTATCAGAAAAATAAACTAAAAGGATTAAGAGTGTGGTAGAGTGCTTGCCTAGCATGCAAGAGGTTTTGAGTTCAATCCCTAGTACTGCTAATAAATGATTAAGACTGATCTGTATCTTTTTGGACAGGAAATAAAATTGTCCAATTGTTCTTTACTAATGACCAATGTTTATTGAATTTTTTGTTAACTTGTATTAATTGTACATGTTAATGGTTTTAGGGTGCTATTTCTATACATGAGAATAGCATGCACTGTTCAATATGACCTCATTTTCCCCCACTTTCCTCCCCCCACACCCTTTTCAATCTCTAGAAATCACAGCTCTATTTTTATGTCTACTTTTTTTTAGCTTTGGTGTCTGGATTGCTTCACTTAACATAATGTCCTTCAGTTCCATCTGTTTTGCTATAAGTGGCAAGATTTCACTCTTCCTGCCTGAATAATAGTCCATTGTGTGTATATAACCACATTTTTTTACACATTCATCTATCGACAGACACCTATGGTGATTCCATATCTTAGATACTGTGTGCATGAATGTTCTGATTCTTTTTATTTTTATTCTTCTTAAGTCTTCAAAGACTATAAGGTCAAAGCTATATATAATTTCAGTATTTGGGAGTCTTAATCAAAACAATGAGAAGATTCACATTTATTTAAAATGTCTAGGCTTGTTCTTCTCAGCTTCTTACCTCTCTGGTGTGGTCATTCCAGTATTCACCCATGAAAGCCATGAATAGCCAACACCCCACAATCAGCCCAATGAACACACTGCTTCTAGAGTTGAGCAGATGTCTGTCTGACCTTCCATTCCTCAGTGTCTGCCATTGCTGCTTCCTCTCATCCAATGATATGAAAATAAGCTATACAGAAGGTGTCTGGAAAGAGACCCCGAGCTCTGAGTCAGTGTAAGCCTGCAGGAGGGAAAGACCTGAATGTGTGTTAGTGGCCTGAGCAGTAATGGGGGAAGACCTTCATTCTTTGAGGATGGCTCTCTCCATGTAGAACATCTTAATTTGGGTTTACTAGTACTTTGTGTACTATTGTTCTTCATCTCAAAACCGTACTTTGCTACCTAGTAGTCCTTTAAAAAAGTTGCTGGCTTTCCATTTATAGATGATACATGACCCATAGCATTATTATAATTGGAGAAGGAAAGGTAAGGGAAAACATCACTCAAAAGCCCAAACACATGTATTATGTGTGTGGTCTTGTTCATTCTCTTCCTATTTTTTTTTATAAGTATGGTTTATCTAGTTGAAAGCTTAAAAGCATACATAGTAGAGTATAATTTCTATTTCTTTTCCCATTTAGCATGAGAGTTCATTGCTGTGTATCATACTTTTGTTAACCATTTGTCTACTGTTTTCATGTTGATTGCTTTCAATTACTCACTGTAACCATATTGTTTTTGGCCATATTTGTGCATATTGTTTTTCCCCATATTTGCTTTACTCATTGCATTAAAAATATCATTCAGGAGCTCAGACAGTTGTTCAACAGTGGACATTCCTAATGAAGGTAATGAAGCATTATCTAACCATTTGCTCTAAACTTTTTTTTTGTCTGGAAGATCCTCACCATTCCATAAATTGAGGGGAATGTGTAGCATTAAGGGATTAGCATACCCATCAGTGCACTTTCAGTGCTACATGAGGTTGCAGAAGAGGCTATGTACAAGAGTGTAAAACCTGGAAATCAGTGTGTTCTTTGAGTAGGGTTCTCTAGGAAGGATCTCAGTAAAAACCTACTTACCTGAACTTTACCTAAGCTATGGCTTTTGTGGTTGTAATTGCAAGAGCAATCATGTAATACAGTACTTTGTGAGAGTTGAAGGGAATGCTGGAAGCTCCTGCTTAATATTCCTGAGGCATGGATGTGGTGGTCATTCACATGCCAAGGACAGGCTAGTAATTACAGTGACAGTCTCTTTTTTTAAAGGGGGTTGCAAAGGTTTTATTTAATGAAACATGCTTAAGATGAACTAGAACAGCTCTCTCTCTCTTTCTACCTCTTTGTTTTCTCAGCTTCCTCAGTGTGAATGTGAAAGGGTTAGTTTGGGGAGGCCAGGTGCTGGGGTGCCCAGTAGTGATTCTCTGTGAACTAATAGCAGAAAAGTAAAATAAGCATTGCATTTTTTAAATGGGGGAAAAATCAGGAAAAAGGCATGCATAAAGGATTTATCCTTTCCATGAAAACATTGATTAATGAAATCTAGTATGAACGAGTGTCATGCCCTTTAAATATTAGATTTCATTACTTAGTGGATGGTAGGCTTCTGAAAGGGGATACCCAGCCTCAGCCATCTCTTTATGGACAAAAATATTTCATGTCCTTCAGTGATCAAAGTTGGAAATGGCTGCAGTAACTGAATCAATAGACAGGGTGAGACATTGTGCTGGACAGATGTGTTGTCAAGAAAGGGCTTTTTGCTGATAAAAAGGACAGCTGCCCTCGGGATAAGGGTGGGTGGAGAGAGGGGAGTCAAGCAAGGGGGAAGGAAATATGCAAGGGAAGATGACCCAACCATACAAAGCCAGCCTTTTGGGCCCCCAGCTGGGAAACTCCACCAGCTTGTTAGGTCTTCCAGTTCTATCTGTGCTGGTCAGACATCGGGCCTGTTCTCATTAAAGTGGCAACCCACTTTAATAGGGGATGCAGTGAAGAAAACCGCAGCCAAATCTTGATGGCTGTAGGGTTATATAAGGCCTGACAGAACTCTTCAAGGCTGAGGATTTGCCGAAGTATTTCTATCTCCTAAGGGCCATGGGATCCAAATGCACTTAGATTTATCGTGTGTTAGCTATATGCAAAGCCCAGGCCCTGGCCCTCATGAAACTTTTGTCTACTGTGAAAGGTAGACAAGGATACAGCTGACTATGGTGTCAGGCACTGGTGGCTCATGTCTGCATTCCTAGCTACATAGGAAGCTGAGACGTGAGGATCAGGATTTGGAGCCAGCCTGGGCAGGAAAGTCTATGAGATTCTTATCTCCAATTAACCACCCTCACATACACAAGAAAAGAAAAGAAAAGAAAAAAAAGAGAAAAGCCAGAAGCAGAGCTGTGTCTTAAGTGGTAGAGTGCCACCTTTTAGTGAAAAACATAAGGGAAAGAGCTCAGGTCCTGATTTCCCATTACCAGTACACAAAGAAACAAAACTAAAACCAAAAGCCAACCTGCCCTCCCCCTTCCCCCCAAAAGCCAACCCATTGCAAAGATCTACACAGTGACCCTTCCTTCCTTCCTTCCTTCCTTCCTTCCTTCCTTCCTTCCTTATAATATGGTGGAGGAAGTAAAGGTGGAATATAATATCTGGCTTGGATTGTGTAAAATGGATAATGAATGATTTTAAGATGTAAATGTAAGTGTGCTGTGGATAAGATTTCCCTGGTAACTAGCTATGTTAACTAGTAACTGTAATTGTAACCTTGTATCCCTGTAACTCTGTAACTCTAATGTCTGCTTCTGCTATTTTCTGAGCAATGCAAGCCCTAGTCCAGCGGAACCATCACCACTCTTTATTCTTTACCCCTGCTTCCCACCAGCAAAACCTTGGCGGGAAATTTAAACTTAAGGTGTGAATTTCTTGTAACAATCATTGGCTAAAACCAACACCCAGCCTCCCCTTTTCCCTGCCCTAGCCCCAAATGCTTAAAAGCCAATGTGGGCTGGCACTCGGGGCCATTTCCTGGGATTCCAACTCCAGGTGTGGTCCTGGCTTTTTAGCACATTTTGTTCAATAAAATCTTTTACATTTTCACTGCAGACTGAGTGGTCTCACTGCACCTCCCACTACACCCACCTTTCCTTCCTTCCTTCCTTCCCTCCTCTTCCTTCTTCCTCCTCTTATTCTTCCTTCCTTGTTTTTGAGGTACTAGAGTTTGAACTCAGGGCCTTGTGCTTGCTTGGTAAATGAATTACCACTTAAGCCACACTCTAGACCTTTTTGATGCTAGCTGTTTTTTTAATCAAACCTCATAATTATGCCTGCGTGAAATCTTTGCAATCTGCTAAATCTCTACCACTCAAGTAGCAAGGATTACAGGTGTGAGACACTGTGCCTGGCCTAATTCCTTTTTGAATCAGAGGAGACTTCCTGGTAGAATGGTCCTTTGCTCTGAGCCTTGATTTTTGAAGTCAAGTTCTTTGCATATACATAGAAGATCAGCAAGACAGGAGAAGTAAATTCCTTGATGGGATTCCCCACATTCCTCACCTGGAATTCTCTCCTCTCTTTAAGAGACTCTTTCTGAAGCAGTCACATACTTGTCTCCTTTCATGGATGGCAGTTCAGGCCCTGTGGTCTCTAAGACAGGACTTACACAGAGAGAACTGGCTTTCCACCCAACTTCAATTGTTGGAGAAGGATCAGTTTGGCCCCATAATAACAGGCTTCTGTTTATGATCCAAACAGTACATATGGTAACCTGTTCCTATCATGAGCAATTAAATCTCAATCTACTCTAGTTATCTCCTGCTAGGTAGTTAACCTGCACTTGGCTCTGTTGGTGGCATTGGCTAGGAGCAAAGTGGGGCCTGTCTGCATGAAAAGAAGCCAGTCAGAGCTTTTGTTAACCCTTTTCTTTTCCCCTCAGGGGCCTTTCTGATATCAGAGAGATTCCATGAATCCCTTCTGTAAATCCCCTCCAAGTACCAAATGATTGGTTAGTAAGACTAGGCCAGGGATTGGAAAACACCCAATTTTATCTTTGTTTCTGAAGGCAAAAATGATCTGTATGTATATGTTATAAGAAAATGTGTTTTCTTTATAGCTCTACATTCAGCCCTCCCTTTCTACCCCCTAATAAGCTCATGTCAGAACTCTGAAGCAAGTTTGCCATAATGGTAGCCTAAAGGACATATTTTGTTAAAATGAAAAATGAACATATTATTTATATATCAATAGTGCAAAAAACGCATCGATCAGTGCAAGTAGCTTGATTTTAAAAAAAAATTCTCTAGTTCCCTTCCACCCTTCCCTGCCCATCACCTCCCCCCTGCCCCCCTCCTCCTGGTCCCCCACACTTCTTGCCCCAGGTGTCTGTAACTCCTGCCATTTAGAAAGAGTTCTAGTTTGTCCTAGTCAGTTTGTGCTGGGATTCAGTCTTTAATATGGAGCCTTCAACAGCAGAGCCTCCAAAATGACTCTCTGACAGCCAGCCATTAATTACCATCATCCGCATCTAATTCATTTATCCCTCTCCCTCTCATGGAGAGGGACAGCTAGGCTGAGGGCACCCAGGGAAATGCAGGCACGATTCCATGTTCTTTATGCAGAGAGGGCTGCAGAGACTTTGTTGGATACAGGGGCTTTAATTGAATTGGCTTGCCAATAAAGCTGTTGTCATTCAGTAAGTGAATTTGTTGTAGTACTCGAACCACAGCTGCTGCAGACAGCCCTGAATTTCCTGAAGGCAAGCCAGGCCCTCAGCTTGCCTGGGTTCAGCCTTCATGATTGATCCCTAAGGCCATGTAGAGCCCCCCCCCCGCCCCGCCCCTTCATGGTGTGATTCAGACACCCAGTTGGATGCCAACAAGTTGCAGTGCCAGACTGGGATATGGCAATGTCAGGAAGGCAACACTAGAGGAATGTTAAGGGTGGTATGTGTCAGGCAGACCAGCCTTAACTATCCAAACTGGGTGGTAGTTTTTAATCAATTTCCAAACAGACACTGCCCTTAGCTCCATGAGGGTAGTCCTAAGAGTATAGCGCTTCTCATTGTAAAAAAGAAATTGAGAAGATGACAGTTAATATATTTGTAGAGCCTTGTTCAAGAGGTCGAGCGGTATGGAGAAAATACAGCAGCATTAGAACTGGCATTTGTTACTGGGAGATCGCTGGGCCAGAAATGCTGTACCTCTCCCCACAGTTTATAAAACACTGCAAGATTGACAGGTTCTGTGATTTATGATGGCTTTAAAGAAACATCAAGATTAAGGAAAGTTTTTCAAGGGACTGCAAGGCCATTTTTATTTTCTGCATCCAAGCACATGAGTGTAGTGGGCTCAAGTGAGTGAGAACAAGACAGGAAAGTAGGTTTTTAGATTTCTGGTATCTTAAGACTTTTTCTACATAGGGCTTTCTCACTGAACTTCTAGTTCAAAGGGACTTCTCTCTTGGCAATTTGGAATTTTCTGACGAGTGCCCAGACTTCTTCAGAGAGCTTCCTTTCTTGTTGTATAGGAACGATTATGGAACTGAAGGGTGTCTAGTCTGCTTTCAATTATTCAGGGGTGGAGGATTTTTCTAGCCCTTGACGTGTTCTCTATGGTCTACTGACCTTTTGGCTATTTTGTTGCTCTCTTCACTGGGAAGTCATAGGAAAAGCAAAAACAAAAACAAACCCCCAAAACTCTGGAAGTCAAATGTAACTTTTGTTAAATCCTGAAATTCAGACAAATCCAGAAACTCTTTAAATGAAGTCTATGTCTTGGCTCTGCTTTTATCTTGAGAGTTGATCAATCTAAGATTGTGGGTTAGAGATGTAGCTTAAGTGGTATAGCAAGGCCTGGGTTCAGTACCCATATATGAGAGAGAGGGAGGGATGTAGGAAGGAAGGAGAGAGAGAAACAGTAAGAGAGAGAAGAAAGAGGGATGAGGGGAGAGGAGAAAGAAAGAGAGAGGGAGGGAGGGAGAGGAGAGAGAGAGGGAGGGAAGGAGAGATTCGTTTGGATGTCTGACTTTGGAGAGAAAGTAGAGAATATGCCCCTTACTCTAATAATTAAATCCATTGATTTCCCTATGCCTCTTTGCACAAATCAGGTGAAGTCTTTCGCATCATATAACTTTCCTCCTCTTTTCAAATGGTGGGTCCATCCAAACCACAGCTGTTCGGAAATTATAGAACAGTTCTTGCTCCCCCTTCCCACTTCAAAAAACCCAGAACCAAATCCAAGCTGTCCATCTGCATGGCACACAGCATGCCTCTTGGGGAAAGGGTTTTTGGGGCTGCACCACTCCATTCTGCTCCCCAAATTTTGGCCCTTTCCTGTGCTTCTTGTTCGCTTTCTTCCAGGCTTTGCATCCTTCCCTCTGTTCCCTCCTCCTCCCAGGCCTCATGGCTCCTTGTCTCCCACATCTCTTAATTCCTTTCCTTCTAGTCTTATCATATATAAAAGGACACAATAATAATTCTCAACTTGAAAAGGGTCCTGTCTTTACACACATGCTTTCTTTACCTGCTGCTCCCTCCAAATAAGGATCCCTCCTTCCTTCACGTTGCAGGGGTTTGTGTGGGTGAAGCCCAGTGAAGAGGCATGGTGACAGTTCCTTCCATTCACCATAGTCTTGGGCAGAAGTCATGGATCTGTGCCCAAATTCCCCGGATAACAAATTCATCTGGAATCAACACATAGTATTATTCATGTTGTGTTTCTGCTTTTAATAGCTGAAATTAACTTTCTCCATGAGAACTGGAAAATGCTAAGTTGATACTACAAAATCCCTGGAGGATTTTGTGTCTTGCCCTGACACTTTCTGTGACTTCACCAGAATTTAGGTATATTAAGGGATCAAGGAGTTGTGCTATGTGTAGGAAGTTCTCAAGGTGTTCTAAGAGACTCTTCTTAAGTCAAGTCTCATGGTCCCTAGAGGAGAAAACTTTCCATATGCCAAAGGAAAGCAGCATGTGTGAAAGCTCATGGTAAGCCAGCATAAGACTTTCATCATTTTCTAGTAGTGCCTCAGTGGTTATCGAAAAAGGTCATGGAAAATGTATAATCACTATGCTTTTTGCTTTTGGGAGGATTCTTCCTACTTTGGTATGTATTGTTTTCACTCCTTTTCCCTCCTTTGCTTTCTTTGTTGTTTTTCTTCTTAAATTTTTCTTCACAAAGGTCTAGGGGCTGAGATGGTAGTGTAAAGATAAACCCTGGGGCTATAAGAGAGATGTAGCATTTTTTTTTCCTGAAGCACTTGTATTAAGGATTTTTTTTGAGGAAGATTTAAGTAATGGAAAGATGATCATTAAATTGCAAAATTGAATATAAAATCGGCATTAATTTTAAATGTAATCGGGGTACTTTAAACTTCTACTTGGAGTTCTCCACTTCAACCTCTAGATGGATAATTTTTTCTTCCCTGAAGGAGGGTGGGCAGTTGTAAGATCCTTGAACCAATTACCTTGTTGAGTTTTTATTTTTTTAATCAGAGTGGGGATTTGTCTGACTGAAAGTTCACATCTCTGGAGCACGGATCTTATTGCATATATAATGTCATATCAGTCATCTCTAATGGTGCTAAGATCTTAGCAGTTGTGTTACCTACAAGGGAAGGCAAAAGATTTGTGTCAGTTTTAACATGCTGGTTTATGAAGATGTGTAGGTATGTCTATAGTTAGGGACTTGCCATTTGTGTGTGCATTAGATTAGCTTCTGTGGTAAATGTTTCTACTAATTCTCTTTCAGACATTTCTCCATGTGTGAAGAGTTGGAAAGGCATTTCACTGGGATCACAAACACCCAATCAGAAGATGCATTTCAGGAAAAGCCAAGTGGGCATTTTTGGCAAAGGCAACCTATTGGCTTCCACTGGGCCTTGGCTTCATATCTGAGGTCACAGCCCAGATCCGACTGGACTCTCCCGCATTAAGCTTGTGTTACCAGGGCTCCTCAAGGTCCAGCCATGAGGTACTTCAGTAGTCTCCTAAGACTTGTGCCCTCTCCCTGCTCTGATCTTGCTCTGGCACATTCTCCCTTTTGTAGATGAGGAAAAGTCCAGGTCCCCAAGGAAGAGCAAACAAAGAGGAGATTTCTTTTAGAGGCCAAAGTACTTGCTCCCTAAAGCCTCTCTTGGCCAACCCACCAAGATGCTGGTCCTGGACTCACCTTACCCTTTAGTATGGAGGTACTGAGAGAGCTGTATGAACAAATGAAACCTCAAAGAGCACTGACCAGGTACTTCAACTTCCTCACTCATTCTCCATAAGGAGATAGGGATAAGTAGGAGAGAGTTAGACAAGGGGCCGGATCAGAGGGAACAGAAGTTTCAGGAGGTGTCAGGTTCTTTCTGGTGGTTGGAGTTTGAGACTAACATTTGGTTTTCTACTGAAAAGAGCCTGGTGCTGAGAGAAGCCATAATACCCACATGCAATACAATGTGTGTATTCTTTGCTCTTGGTTCTTCCAAGTTATCAGGTGTGGTGAAATAGTTTGTGTGGTGGGAAAAGAACTGTCTCAGGTCCCATAAGCTTGCCTGTGTGCTTCCCTGACATGGAAGCTGGAATGGATATTTGCACCATCTACAAGTTAAGGGTTCACTCAGTAAATTAACAGTGTGAACAAGACTGCAGGAGGGATGTTTATCTACCTGAGAATAAACTGTTTTCTAGCACTTTGGCATTACCACTTACATACAATTTTAACATGTTAATGGCAAGTGATTATTATCTAGTTAGTGAATCTCTTTGAAAGAAATTAAAATAGCCTTTACTATCCCCTAGATGAGACAGCTCAGTAACCCAGACTTTTCAGGTGTTCTGTATTAGAGAGATACACTCTTTTGGATACATTCTTTGGGATTTTCTTGGTGGGGGGGATTGGGGAGAGTCATGGAATGTGCGTATGAACAGAACTGCCTTTTCTTTAGAAGAAAAATAAATGGCCACATTCTGTTTGGGAGCTTGTGTGACTGAAAACATAAAGGTGACAACTGTGATATGCTTTTTTTAATGAGGGCAGAGATGCCAAGAGAAACCAGCCTCCGAGGAACAAAGCAACACTCTGTCAGGTGCAGGTGGACTTAAGACCTTTTCCTCTCTAGGAATAATGTCCTTAAAAATAACCAAATTTTCCATTCAATAGAAAAATGTTCATACCTTCCTCCCCATCAATATCAATTGTTGTCACTGAACATGGAGGCTCTAGCAAGCCCTATTGATTTTGGAAATTAAAATGGGAATGCCCAAGAATGTTTCCTAAGAATTATGTAGGATTTTAGCCATGTGAATGGCTTTCTTCTTAGGGTCAGGGAGAGTATTCCTGCTAAAATGTAGCCCCATTGCTTTAGAAATGGTTTCCTTAATGTCTTTCCTGTCGCTCCTGCTGGGGCTGTGCAGGAAATGTAAACCAACATACAATATGTGTGTTTATTTTCATGTCCCATTTTATGGGAGTTTGGATGAGATATTCCACCGAGGCTTCAGCTCTGATCTGTTGACAATATCGGGAAACTGGGCAGACTCCTGCTGAAAGCATTTGCTAAGGAGGAATGGGTTCTGTGTCTGGAGAATGAGGAAGAAGAGCCAGGCCTGCCAGTGAAAGTTCTGTTCCTTTTCTTGGGCACAAGGACTAGTAAAATCCAGCGGGTTGAGTTGCTGGTCCATTAAATGACATCCTCAGCAGCCGGCTCCAGTTTTCAGCACAGTAGGTTTGCGGTGGGGTGTTATGGTAGATACTGTGTGGTCTTCTTGCCTCTGCTGGCCAATCCAACAGCCCATAAGGGGTCATTAACCAGGTAGGGGCAGAGTTACCCTGAGAACCCTCACAGGACCAAGAGAGGCTATAGATTGTCAAACCAGACATATCCCAGCTACATGCAGGTGGCAGTTACACTGAACCTTTTCCTGGGATCCTACTGGAAAAGCAATTAAAAAAGTTGTCTGGGTAGCACGGGACCTGAACAGAGGCTGTATTCCTGTGTGTTTCCTGTAGAATGTTTGAAATCTCAGAGTCTTACTGCCCATCTGTAAGACAGTGGTAGGTGTCAGTGAGAGTTTAAGTGTTTCCTGAAGAGGAAAGGAGTCAGAATGTTTGCATTTTAAGCTCATAAACGGCTGCAGCGTGGACTGTTGTGGCTAGCACAGTGGAGCTGGAGGAGCGAGGAGCTGCCAGAGTGGCCAGAGGCTGAAGCACTGCAGAAACTTCCAATTTGATTAGGGCTCCGTTTTGTGTTTCTAAACAAGTAAATTGAGGAGTGTCAAATTAATTTTGTAGTTCTGGTCACTTTTTAATTCCAGTTGGCCATCCTGGCCTAGATTTGTATAAATAACTCATTCCAGGAAATAGTCAAAAGTACTACATTTGGTAAATAAATGTGTTTATTTTACAAATGGATTCAAGATGAAATACCCAACACGTCTCCGGGGCATTTCTGTCCCTGCCTGTTCATTTTAGCAGCTTGACCAAACTAATTCCCTTCCCTTCGTGTAATATTTAAATGGACTTCTGGCGTCTGAGGCATTGCCTGCTGCTCTAATTCCCTAAGAAAGTCATTTAAATAGATTCTGACTATCTTGTATCTACTATGAAAGCCAATCAACTAAAATCCTGGTCAGTTCTTTCTAATTTTAGATGAGCCATGTGGAATTATTGGCTTAAAAAAATACATCTTATCAGAGCTCAAAGTTTTGGATTTAATTTTTAACAATCTTCTTTTTCTCCCTTTTCCTAGTGAGAAAAATGAACAAAAAAGACGAGTAAGAAAAGATTGCCATGAGAAGTAGCAAGCTGTCAGTACAGCTATTGGTACTAAGTGAAACGTGGTGTTTGATTTCCACCTCCTCTTCTAACTCCCAACCTGTACTCCACCCCGCTCTTCCTTTCACCCCCAGGTGAAAGGAATAGAAGTGTGACAGATGTCCTATAGTCTAGGAATTTGAGGACATAGTTCTGCTAATTCAGAGAGTTTGGGATTGGATTTTCTGCTGAGCACAAGATGATGGGAGTGTGGGGAAAAGGTCATGATACATTGGTCAGGGAGTAGGTGTGGTGATGTAAGTTGGTCAAAAAGAATAGTGAGGTAGGTATGTGTGAACTAAGGTTTTGTACATGCTGATAAAATAGAGACAATGGCAAATATCAGAACAGCAGCCCTTATAGCCAGAAGTTGAGAGAAAAATGATGAGTTGGAAGAAAGGGGTTTGGTCAGTCTAACTACATCCCCAGAGAGAGGCTTCCCATGTTGGAAAGTGTGGCCAGACCTGGAAAGGTCTGGTGCACTGGCCTAAGGAGCTAGTATTTGGGGTATACCTGGTGGATGGAGTTGGGCTGCAGTGGAGCTGACAGTGAGTGGAGGCAGGGAGACTCCTGTTCTTGGTCTTGAGGGCTTTTTCTGAATAGGCACTGTACTAGGTGTTTGAGATGTACATGGCCTGGGTCACCAGAAACACGAGGTCAAAGCATTCCTTAGATGTGTGGGGAGCCAGAGAGGGTACAGACTGGGATTGGCTAGGAAGGTGGCTGGAAGATAAGGACTTCATGAAGTCAAAGGGAAAGCAATAGTATTTTAAACCATCTTCTACCATGGAAAAATGATTATTAAAGTAGCAGTAGTTCCAGACACTGGTAGCTCACACTTATAATCCTAGCTACACAAGAGGCTGAGTGCCAGAGGGTTAAAGCATGAAACCAGTGTGGTGGGAAAAGTTAGATATTTGCTAACTATCACAGATCCAGGCTGGAGGTATGGCTTAAGTGATAGAGCAGTAGCCATGACCCATAAGTTGGGTGAGCATGAGGCTCTGAGTTAAAACCCCAGTGCTAAAAGCACAGACAAAACAAAACATAGTGCTAGATCCTACCTTGAAGGTCAAGACATTTGAATAAAAATGTACTACTTCCTGTTCCCTTTCTCCCTGTTAAAAATAGCAATTGAAAACCATATAGATGTTCATGTTTCAGTACTTTGGGAGTATGCACAGTATAAGTGGGGCAACAGCTGGTGATAACATCTTTTTTTGGCTTGGAAGTAGAACCAGGATTTATAAACGGGGAATCTGTGGCTTGTGGTCCTGCATCCTCACATCGTAAGCTCCATCTACAGTAGCAGCTGTACTCAGGAATCAAACCTGCCATCCTATGGGAAATAGGGGCATTTTTACATTGGGTTAGTTGCCCCTGATTCCTTCCCTTCTAATTCCTGGAAAGAAGGAACGACTCTAAGAGCATGCTATCTATTCTTTCAGTCGTTGTCACTGGCAGATAATAATACTGATAACTTTTCTTTTTCAGTGCTGGGATTCATACCCAGGGCTCTGCACATATAAGACAAATGTGCTATCACTGAACTGCATGCACCTCAGTTCAACTAACTTTTACTGGAAATTCTTTCTGTATAGTCTAAGTGTTTCAGAAATATAACCTCTCAGTATATACAGATATATTAGTCTATACAGGAGATTGTCATAAGACAGGTATGATTGTTTTCTACATTCAACAGATGAGAAATGGAGATACCAAGGCACTGAGTAACTTGTTTGAAATTACAGAAGTAAGTAATGGCAGATGGGGCCAGGATGGAAATTCAAACTGTGAAAGCCCTGAATCTGTGCTCTTGGTGTATGTATGTAATATTTATGTTATATATACTATATAACATATAAGATTATATTGTATATATTGTATCACATATATTATACAATATATTAATATGTATATATTAATGTGTATGCTGATATATTAATACATAATAATTACTAATATTATGTATTAATATATGTAATCTATAGTATAGACTATATATTAATATATATATATTTGTACTTGCTTGAAAAGATAAAATAATGTTACAATGCCATTCCACACTCCTGTTTCAGTGTCTAGAAGTGGAATTGCTAGGTTACAAGCTAAGTGCATATAGAATTTTTTTGGGGGGGGGTCTGGTCGTGGGGCCTGAACTCTGGACCCTCAGCTCTTTAGCTCAAGGCTAGCGCTCTACCACTTGAGCCACAGTGCCACTTCCGGCTTTTTTCTTATGTGGTGCTGAGGAATTGAACCTAGGGCCTCAGGCATGCAAGGCAAGTGCTCTACCACTGAGCCACCTTCCCAGCCCCTTAGAATTTTGATTGTAACTACGGAGTCTTCCTTCAAAAGTTAGTCAATATTCATGGTGTCACTTGTAAATGCTAGACTGCTAGGCATTTTTTGGAATACACAGATATATAGACAGGGGCCCCGTTTGTAAGAGTGGAGAAAAAAGCTGGCATACGTTACTAGGTGGCTGACGGTCTTTCTCCAGGGCAGGGCTGATGGCACAGGCTAGGAGCACTGATGGTGTACAAGAGACCAGGGGTTGGTGATAGACCAAGGTATCAGAGGGAGAAGAGAGGAGGGCTCAAGGAGGAGGGGAAGCTGGATGAGACTTGGAAGGATGGGAGAATTTAGAAGGGTTGGCTGAGAGTGCCATCCTGGGAAGGAACTAAGGAGACAGTGGGGTTGTGGTCTAGTATGTGCTTGGCAAAATGATCATCCAGGCTGTTGACAAAAGAAGAGGAATGAAAGAGTAGAAGCCGGGCACTGGTGGCTCACATCTGTAATCCTAGCTACTCAAGAGGCTGAGATCTGAGGATCATGGTTCAAAGCCAGTCTGGGCAGGAAAGTCTGTGAAATTCTTTTTTTTTTTTTTGGGTCCGGTCGTGGGCCTGCACTCTGGGCCTGGGCGCTGTCCCTCAGTTCTTCAGCTCAAGGCTAGCGCTCTACCACTTCAGCCACAGCGCCACTTCTGGCTTTTTTTTTCTGCTTATGTGGTGCTGAGGAATCGAACCCAGGCCTCATGCATGCAAGGCAAGCGCTCTACCACGGAGCCACCTTCCCAGCCCCAAGTCCATGAAATTCTTTTTTTTTTTATGTGGTGCTGAGGAATCGAACCCAGGGCCTCAGGCATGCAAGGCAAGTGCTCTACCGCTGAGCCATCTTGCCAGCGCAAGTCCATGAAATTCTTATCTCCAATAAACCACCAGAAAACTGGAAGTGGCGCTGTGGTAGAGCGCTAGCCTTGAGCTGAAGAGCTGAGGGACAGCGCCCAGGCCTAGTGTTCAAGCCCCACAACTGACCAAAAAAAAAAAAAAAGAATAGAAAGGAAGCCCATAGGACATATATCAAAATTATTAAGTAATGCTAATCAATTGTTAACATGTCTCCTCTTCTGAATTGATGTGGAAGCCTTCAATATAGCTGAGAATTTGAAATTCTTAACTCCTCAGACTATGGTACCAGAGGGTAGAGAATTATGTTTCTAGACCAGCACAATGCAGGAAGAACACAGGGCTGTGTTAATCGGGTATTTTTGCCTTAGTCCTTTTGACTTGTTTTTCTCTGTTGTCAACACCAATGCCTGCCAATGTTGGAGGATATTTGTGTCCAAGAGCAGAGACTCAGCCCAGAGAAGGTGAGTGAGTTCTCTTTTTATACAGAGCTCTGGATCTCCAATCTGGAGCGGGGACATTGAAATATCTTCTCTTTCTCCTCACTCATCTACTTATTTGTAACCAACAAAGAAAGGGTTGCAGGTGCTTGCCTAGGACTTTCTGTTCTGCAATGGAGATGCCTTCTGTGTTTTTGTTTCACAAGGTCAGTTAGAGTTGATTTCAGTGTTGCAGTGGGGAAACAAAGGTTATGGGTAAGAAACCCCAAACTTGGATGCAAATGATGAAGCCATTTTAAATTTGGTTCAGTGTAATCAGGTGGGGGAAATGCTATATTTAGAAAGCACCAATCATTTTGAACCATGTCTGAAAAATAACTACATACAAAATATCTGGCAATACAGCATTGTTACAGTTGTAAAATTTGTGCCTCCCCAAACAAAGATATTGAAAAGTTAAGTTTCTCATGGTGACGTTAATACATCCGCATCACATTGCACATGCTGTACAATTCCGCATCATAAATAATGGATTTACAGGCTTAACCACTATGAAGGAATAGTGCATGTGTGGAATGTGGCTGAGTTAATGTCACTGTGAGACCCTTAGCTACGGCCAGAGGGGTTTCCTCAGCCTCAGGCTGAGGCCTAGCTGAGGAGGGGGCCAGCTGGAGAAAGCCACCAGTCCTAGACCTACTACCTGGTTTTGACTCAAGGGTCTTGAGACCTAAAGCCACAAATCACAGGAAAAAAAGAAATTGAGCATTAAGTTTTTCCCAAGATTATTATTGACCAGAACTGTCCAGAAATTGTAAGATCTTTGTAAGTATCGGCAAGGGCCATGGTGAGATTGGCGATATGTGGCATTCATTTTGACTGCTGCTGTTTCTTCAGGATGGGGAACTGCTCTTATCTAACTATCCCCAGAGCTGGAGGGAGTCTTTGAGGGAGGGGTTCAGTGGCAGGTGTGTAGATGGTACAGGATTTTCACTCAAGTCCATAAGGTCCCTGAAATAAATGACCCATATGCTACTCTGTAGAGGAAGAACTGAGTGTTAACAGTTTTCAAAGGTAGAAAATGAAGGAACAGGTGTGTGTGTGTGTGTGTGTGTGTGTGTGTGTGGACAAGGTGGATGGAAAATAGGAAGTACAGGTGTGTTGTGCTACTCTGTGTCATGCTGGTCCATCAGTTAGAGGCCACCAAAATAGAACTCAAGGCTGATTTCCAACCCTCGATCCTAATGGACAGCTCTGCCACCTTGTGCTCTTTCTCTCTGGAACTGGTTGAGGTGCTGCTGTGGTTCCCTGGTCAGCTGACAGGAGAATCAAGCATTTCAAGAATAGTGTGATTAGTTTCACTGTAAGTTGTGCATGTTTTGTGCATGCTGCTGGGTCAGGGACTCAGAGGACACTTGAAGATGGAAAAGACTTCCAGCCATTGGTCATATGCCCATGTGCACATGCATGTTCTTAAAAGCAACCCAGGACATCCCACAATGCCTTGCTCCCTGGTGCCTTCTGAAGGAAATTCTACAAGCTACTTAGAAAATGGAGTAGGGTCATTTATAGTCATGGAAGGCAGCTCTAAGCTGTTTTTCAAAAGTAGGGGAAAGTTTAGGCAATAGAAGAGTAGAGCCATTCACAGAGGATAAAATTCCACAAGCCCTGATATTCTTTACCCTTAAAGCAGCAACATGTTTAGCAGGTTTTGGTCTGAATCCAAGTCCAATCTCCATTCCAGCTTGAATCCTGGTCAACTGAAGACAAAGCTGTCCCTCCCCTCTCTTACTTGAGAGAAGCATAGAGACGTCATTATGTATCCAGAAACAGGCAGGCAGCCAGCCTTTGCCACAGGGATAGAGCACCAAATCACCCAACCAGCCTTCCTGCCACAACAGACTATGCAACATATCTGCTTGGCTTTGTCCCCTGGCTTCCCCACCCCGTATCCCAAAAGAAGCATCTCAATTGGGTGCCTGCCTCTCTGTGGATCTACAGATGAGGCCTTCAGAAGGCAAGTGGTTAGGTATGGCTTTCCTGAGACTGGTTGAGTGGCTTACCCTTTGAAGACAGTTCTCCTCCAGCAGCTGTGGATCCCCGGTGAGCAACTTCCTCTCTCTGGCCCCAGTTTCTGAATTGGACACCCTGAGAATGGAGCAGATGATTGAGGAGTTCCTTCAGCTCAGAGCCTCCTGCCCTTCAAGGCAGGTGGAAGCAGGTTGAGAGGCAATGGGGCAGAGCAGAATCGGGAGGAATTCCCCAGAATAGGCTGGTAGGGACCACACAGTTCCCCATTCTGGGGCCACCTGTTTGGAGGATGGGGTGAGAGGCTGGCCCTGGAGGCTGCATGGATGGGTAGCTTGGTTTCCCCAGGTGTATCCTCAGGCCTCTGGGGGTCCAGGGCTGGAGAAACGCGAAGCCCTTATTCAGGTCTCTCTTGGCGTAACAGCAAGAGTGGAGCCTTGCTTTGGGTAGACATCTGCTGGACCTCTTGTCCTGTAAAAAGGGTTGTGTCTCCACTGCCAGGGTCAATAGGCCAGGAGACACAGAACAAGGTAATTGCTTAGGTATCGTTCATGAAAAATTAGGCACAAACACACCTCATACACACAGTAGTCAAGGCCAGAAAAACCTGCATATGCTGCTGCTGGCAGACCTTTGACAATCACCTGTTCCCTGTCTTTACTTCGCAGAGAAGAGGAAATCAGACCACAGAGAGATATCTTGTTCAGGGTTGCATGGCTTGATCTGGCTGCCATTGACCCTGACTTCTCTCTCACCAGACTGAGTGGCCAAGGTGGCTAGAGCCTTGTAGTCTATGTAGAAAAGTGTGTGGTGCCCTTAAAGCTCAGGTTAATCTCTAAGCTATGTGTGAGGAAGTGAGAGTCTGGAGATCTAGGTGGAGCACATGTTTTCTGCTCCAGGCAAGGACAGAAATAGTTGTAGAAAGGTAGCCAACCAAAAAAAGCACATATTTAAGTTTTTTTTTTTAATGTGTATAGCCCCACACCAGCCAGATTAGGACCTAAAAGGAACTTTGATGCATGCCCCTCACCTAGCAATCACACTGCAGCTGGCCAGGCCAATTTACCTCACAAATCAATGGCTAAAACAACCAAATGCAAGCTACTTCGGGGGTAACAGAATCTAAGAACATATATTTATATTTGCATAAAAATTTGGAAGTATACAAAAAGCTAATGGAAGTGTTAACTGAATACTCACGTGATAACTAAGAGGTGAGATTTTTGTTCTTTGTTTCCTTTAGAAAGAAAATCATTTTGAGCTATGGATGTATTATCATTGCAAAATATTAATTGTGAGACCATGCAATGGTGAAGTGAGTGGTCAAAGGCATCCTGGAGATCTGGCATTTAAGGAGCTTTCTCAGTTTTTTTTCAGGCTCCTGGTGAGTTAGAACTGGAAAGACTCAAGATATCATTGTGTCTGCTTCCCATTCAATGCTGGCATGTCTTATACAAGTAAGTGTCCCTAACTTAGTAATTTCTATGTTCTACAGTGCTGATCTACAGGGCCTCGACAAGTCTCGGTCCTCCACAGTCTTATGAACATAAGTGCACTGATGACAGACATAAATGCCAGGGAGAGTCTAAGAGTCCTATGGGAAAGTAAGGTGCTAAAGGCTCTGGGAGGAGTATAAACTTAAGCATGGTAGTTTAGATAACATCTAAAGTAATCTCCAAGGATGGGTCACATCATACATTTCTGATCATCACAGGTCCAGAAAGAGCAGGCAGAGAGAACATGAGTAAAGACCTAGGCATGGGCATGTTCAGGGAGATCAGGTATGGTGGACTAGTAAAATAAATGTCTGGGTGTGAGTATTTGTAAATTATATGGAATATCAGTCTAGGGCCCTCCTTCCCTCCCTTTCTTTTTCCTTTCCTTCTTCTCTCCCTCCCTTTTTTTTCCTTTCCTTCTTCTCTCCCTCTCTTTTCCCTCCCTTCTCCTCCCCCCCAACTTCTTTCACTCTCTCCAATAGAAAACAGAGAATAAAAAAGATTTATGGGCAGCTGCTTGAGTTATTCATCTTGAAGGTGTCTAGAAAGTGAGCACCCTTCCTTCACCTGAACACCCATGAATGAGGCCTAGTGGAAACCATCGGAACTGATCTGGGGTTTCAGGGACAGGAAGATTTTGGGGGCTACTGTGAGTAGAAGGGTAAATGGAACCAGAAGAGGAGTTTGAGCATGAGGCAGTGTGTACAGGCAGTGTGTACTAGCGCTGCCAGTGTTATTAAGGATAGGTTGGTAGAAGGGTTGCCGGAACCAAGGTGACGGGTTAGTAGCCTTCTTGTTGATGCTGAAGAAAGTCTCTTAAGGAGCTGACTTAGATGGACTAATGGGATAGAAAGAGTCGTGGGAAAGCCTCCTTCCCCTTCCAGCCATAAAGGCCTCTTTGCTTGGATTTGTACAGTTTTGACTCATTTTGGCAATTTAAGGGGAAGAGGCTATCCTTAGCTCAATACGCTCACGATTTCTGTTTGTCATTCTTTTCCTAGGTTTTTCTCTACTCAGCAGGGAGTGGCAGCTGTGGTCAGTCTCTTTGGCATTTGGGTCAGTTTGCATTGTAGTGGTAGAGGGATAAACATACCCATTCTTGGGCATTTCCTGCCAGGCTAGAGATCTGGACAGGGGGTGGGAGAGATTCTCACTGGGTAGGGAGGGAGGGGAGCCACTGAATTGCTAAATTCAACCTTCTTGTTTTATATGAAAGGAAAAAGCCTCAGAGAGTTAACCTGCTTAAATCATGTGAGAGGTGGCAACACAAGATCAGAACTTAAGTTTTTTGACTTTAAGTCCGAGATTTTCTGTTTAGCCTGTCTTACTGCTGATTAATTCTAACATTTGCTGAGCACAGACTGTGTGGCATAAACTGTGTTAAAGGTCTTCATTGATATGCTCTTTAATCCTTGACTAGCCTATGAGGTAGATTGTCATAGAAATTTCTTCAGATGAGAAACTGAAGGTTAGAGAGTTTGTTATTTTCCTCGAGGTCACATAACTTTGAGTTTGAGAGTGATAATTTGAATCCAAGTCTTTCTGGCCCCAAAAATATGTCCAAGTAGAAGAAAAATATTTAAAATTATTTATTAAAATATTTATGACAACCCCAATAGAAATTCAATTTAAAAAAATGCCAGTTCTAGCTAGGGCTTTGAACTCAGTGTCTGGGTCCTGTCTGCTAGCATTTTTGCTCAAGGCTAGTACTTTACCGTTTGAGCTACTGGCTTTTTTGGCAGGGTCAGTTGGAGTTAAGAGTCTCATGAACTTTCATGCCTAGCCAGGCTTCATACCTCTATCTTCAGATCTCAGTCTGAGTAGCTAGGATTGTAGGTGTGAACCACTAGCACTTGGCTAGAGTTTCGATTTTCAGCACCTGTTAATTTTGTCTACCTGTTGAGCAGATATATAATGAGTTCAATTGTATTTGTAAATGAACTTACAAGTATTGTAACAGTTATCAAGAAGCCTAATGGAAATCAGAAGTTTTGGGAAAATATGCTATATGTGTGTTGGTAAAGTGTAGTGGGGCTGAGTTTTAGAACTTGTCACTTATAAGGTAGTAGAAGGTATAGGTGGGGTGGTGGCTTGGGAACTACATCTAGTAAAGACACAGTGTCATTGTTCAGTTTTTGAGCTTTTAAAGTTTCTGTCTCAAATGGACCCATCAGCCTATAAATGAATAGCGAGAAAGTCACATGATATCCCATCTGCATAACTCATGCCTTGCTCCCCTCTAAAGTTTTCTGCTTACACTAGTATTTCTGGTCAGTCTGAGAGGTTGCTTGTGTGTAGACACATTTTGTAACCTACTGGTGAGCCCCATGACTGCCTTGTGTTGGGCTTCTCTTCCTGGTGGTATTCTATTCTGTGGTCCGCTGCTGTGACACAGAGCGTCGTGGGGGCTAGTGGTCCATAGGAAAGGTTGGTGCTTAATCTTTTTTTGTTAAGGCTGCTTGAGCCTTGATATGCTACAGTGCTTAGACAAACAACTTTTGAGTTTTTGAGTATCATTTATATCTAGTAAGGTGTCTGATGGTTTGTTGGTTTTGGCAATTGCATATTGCTTATGTGATCAAAAGTTTACAGAGTATACCAAGAATTTCTTTTGTATCTCTTAAGATCTAATCCCCTTGCCACTTAGCGGTAACTGCTTCCTAGGCCCAGAGTTCCGGACCCCTCCCCCTCCCCAAAAAAGAAATGTACTCATTACCTTGCCCATGTAATTGTAACCCCTCTGTACAATATTTTCACAATAAAAAATAAAATAAAATATGCACTATTATTATTATTTTGATTATGATGATACTGTGGTTTGAACTCAAGCCCTCTTGCTTACTCAGCTTGCTTATTTGCTCAGTTGGCACTCTGACACTTGAGCCACACTCCAGTCTTGTCATTTACTAGTTATTTTGGAGATGGAGTGTAGCAGACTTCTCTGACAAGCTGACCTCAAACTACCATCCTCTGAATCTCAGGCTTCTGAGTAGTTAGGATTATAGGTATTTGCCAGAGGTACCTGGAGCTCACTCTCTTTTTCTCCATATACATATCATTAACATGAATTAATTGTACATAATAGTTCATTATCTATATTGTTAAATTGTGTTCTACTATGTGGCAGTGCCACAATTTGTTTTTCAATGCTCTTGTATTTGGGTAGTTTCTGAGTTTTATTATGTATATAACTATTGATATTCTCATACCATGCCAAGGTGATGATGGCTCACACCTGTAATCTTCGCTACTCAAAAAGCTGAAATTTTACAATCACACTTTGAAGCCAGCCCAGGCAGGAAATTCTGTGAGACTCTTATCCCCAACTGTCTAGCAAAAAGCCAGAAGTAGAGCTGTGGCTCAAGTGATAGAGTGTTAGCCTTGAGCACAAAAGCTTAGGGACAGCACCCAGGCCCTGAGTTCAAGCCCCAGGAATGGCACACACATAAAAATTCTCATACCAGCCTTTTTGTGTAATTATATTTTCATTTTTTTTGTGTGTATAAATGCCTAGTAGTAAATTGCTGGATCCTGTCTGTTTAATTTCATAAGAAATAGCCAAAGAGTTCTCTAAAGTGGCAATGGCATTTTGTACTTGCCACAAGCAATAGGTGAAGGTTCTATTTGCTCTACCATGCTTTCAGCAATTGACATTGTCAGTGTTTTCCATTTCAATCAGGCTAGGGTATGAAATTAGTTTGCATTTTCATGGTGATGTTGAACCCTTTTCATATTTAATTAGCCATTGTGTATCATTTTTTGTGAGGTATCTTTTTGGGAGGTATCTTTTAAAGTCTTTTCCCTACTTTTAAAAGAGTTCTTAGTTTTAAATTTTATTTATAATATTTTGAAAAACATTAAATATTTAGAAATCTTTTGAAAAGTGTAAAGGGCATAATCCACTTGCAGAAAGAAATGAAGAGGTAAATAAATGGAAAGATCTACCATACTCATGAATTGGAAGCATTCAATTTGTAAGCATTATTTATGCTAGATACATGTCCATTGTCAGCTAGATATGTTGGTAAATCTTTTTCTCCATCTGTGGATTGTCAGTGGCATTTCTTAATGGTATCTTTTGGTGTGTAGACTTATATTTTATCTTGATAATGCTCTGGTTACCATGGCTGCATAACAAACTCCCTTTTTGGCCTAAAATAATGGCTATATTTATTATGAACACAAGTCCTTAATTTTGTTTTTTTTATTAAAAACATTTTTTTTTGTTGGTCGTGGGGCCTGGGTGCTGTCCCTGAACTCTTCAGCTCAAGGCTAGTGAGCCACAGCGCTACTTCCGGCTTTTTCTGCTTATGTGGTGCTGAGCAATCAAACTCAGGGCCTCATCATGTGAGACAAGCACTCTACCACTGAGCCACCTTCCAGCCACCAAGTCTTTCATTTCCATAGAACTTAGTAGAGATTTGTCTCAGCTCTCTTTGGTGCTATGGGAGATGGCTTACCAACATGGGGATGAAATCATTTGAGGGCCTGCCATTCACATGTCTGGCAGTTGATTCTGTGACTTAGACCTTAGGTGGAGCTGTGGGCAGGAATTCTTACCATATGACTCCATGTTTGGGCTCAGAGGGTGAATATCTTAAGGAAGAAAGAATCAGATTGCATCTGTGTCCCTTTTACCAGGTAGCTGTAAAACTCACAGCATCATATGCCCTTTACTCGCAAGGCATTACAAACTCACCCTGGCTCAGAGAGGTGGATTCTACTTTTTTTGAGGGAGAAGGGCAAAATTTTAGAAGAGTATATGGAACTGGAAATATTGATGTAATCACTTGGAAAATATAATTTGATTTTTGCAACTTCTGGTAAGATTTTCGTTCACCAGAAGCATACGCTGATGTTTTTGTATAGTCTGAAAGCCACTTATGATGAATTATTGTTTTATAGGAAGTGAATTAAGATTTGAGGTTCTTTTTTTTTTTTTTTTGTCAGTTGTGGGGCTTGAACTCTGGGCCTGGGCGCTGTCCCTCAGTTCTTCAGCTCAAGGCTAGTGCTCTACCACTTGAGCCACAGCGCCACTTCCGGCTTTTTTTCTTTTTTTCTTATGTGGTGCTGAGGAATCGAACCCAGGGCCTCATGCATGCAAGGCAAGCACTCTACCACTGAGCCACCTTCCCGTAAAGTTCATTTTAACATAGTGTCTTTTTGGTGGTGGTGGTGAGCGTGGGCATGGGGCCTGAACTCTGGTCCTGGGCACTGTCTCTCAGCTCTTCAGCTCAAGGCTAGAGCTCTACCACTTGAGCCACAGTGCTACTTCTGGATTTTTCTGCTTATGTGGTGCTGAGCAATCAAACCCAGGGCCTCATGCATGCGAGTCAAGCACTCTACCACTGAGCCACCTTCCCAGCCCCTCAAAATTGTGTCTTGTACATCTCATTGTTACAGTGGGTCAGCCTGTATTCTTATTTCAGCATTTTGTTATTTCCTTTCCCCTCCCCAAATTAGAAAAATGTATATACAAGATGCAGGGCACTGGAATCAAATACAGTGAAAACAGGGGTTATACCATGGGAGAAGAACATACAAAAGAAACAAAAAAATCACATAGTACATTATAAATACATTAAAAACAACAGCAAGAAAGATAAAACCTCTTGTGTCCCTATCCTGGGGTTCATTTTACTTAGCATCATCTTATATGATCATATGTATGTAGCTTTTGACCTTTTCTGCTTGTCCTAGACATATACTAGTTATTGCAAATAAGGGACCATGGGACCTATGTTTCTTTAGGCCTGGCTTACTTCAGTTAATATAATTTTTTCCATTTCCTAACAAATGAGGCAGTGTCATTCTTTCTAATGGAGGCATAGAATTCCATTTTATATGTGTGTGTGTGTGTGTGTGTGTGTGTGTGTATACATATTTCACATTTTCTTGATTCATTCATCTACTGAGGGGCATCTGGGTTGGTTCCATAGCTTAGCTATGGTAAGTAATGCTGCGATTTGGTTAGGGATTTGGACTCATATTGGACTCACTCCAAACCCAAACATTTAAAAGTATCATCCAGTCAGAAATGGGCAAATGTCTGCTTCTAATGGAGATGATCCTGCAGGAGTCAGTCATGGGGCCAAACCTAGTAGTGGATAATCCTGTTTTTGATACTAATGCTCTTCCTCTGAGTACCCCATCTTACAAACCACATGGTTGCTTCTTACCTTGAGAATTCACTTTTTTCCCTGAATAGTAAAAATTGGGTGTCAGAAATTTTCTACTCTTTCGCAAATATTCCTGCATGAAATTTGGAACATCCCCTCCAAAAGGCTCTGTCTAATAACTGGATTTATGGAAAGGGATGGACAGCAGAGTGTCCAACTCTGCCCATTTACCCATCCTCCACTCATCCTTATTCTATATAAGACTTTTCTCCACACAGAGACAAGCACACACTCAGGGTCTTCTTGACACTGTGGTGCACAAGGAAAAGCTGAAGTGTAATTAGTTAATAGCAGATCTCCTCTGTTAATGGAAAGGGCATTTCAAACTTATGCAAACTGATACTGTGGGATTTGTCAGAAACCATCAATAGAATGCAACAGAGATGACTCATGGGTCACTCATCCAGTAGAGGCAAGGCTTGTCTCATTTGGGGATTGAGACCTAGAGTGGCTGTCCAGATCACTGCCTGGCTGGGTATAAGAATACTGGGAAAAGAAATCAGAGATTCCCCTCTGTGAGCATCTTCCTCCTAATAATAGCTACACTCTACAACTGCTGCAGATCCAACAGCATTATTTCTGTTTTTCTTCATTCTAACCTCTGAGTTATAGTTGAGAAAACTGAGACAGAAAGGTTGAGTCAATGGGTTGGGTTTAAATCCTAAGTTAATGGTGAGCGTAGGATTTGAATCCAAGGCTTCCTGACATTGTGGCCTAGGTGGCTGATCACCTTGCCTGGTGCCTTTTCACTCAGTAATTGAAGTACTGCCGTACAGTTCCACCCGAGTTACTAAGAGAAAGTGACACTTGGATCTTATGGAGGTTGGTTATTAATCCCCACACTTTTTTTCTCTTCCTGGACTATATTGCCCAGACTCCTCCTCTCCCTCCCTCCCTCCCTTCTTCCCTCCCTTATTGGAGGGAGGCCTTTCAGTCCTCTGGGGAAATCAAAATGAAACAAAAACGAAATAAATAAAAATCAAAGCAAATCAAACACAAGTTTTCTTTTGTTGACTGGATGTTGCCTGAAATTCCACCAGGAGGCATTGTCTTTTCAGTCCAAAGGTCTGTGTTACACAGATTCTTGTGGCAAATGACACTAAGCTACTTTAGTTATTATATCTACAGAAGTTGGTGACAAATTTGACTGGGATTAGTGGAGAGCAAGGACTGAGATGTGGGTGTTTGGAAAAGCTTGAAGTAGAGACTGAGCTAGGCTGGGAGAAGGAAGGCAGTGAGGGTGGGGGGTGTGGAAGCTCAGCCTGGCTTTTCTGTAATGTAGCTTTAGCTAGATGTCAAAGGAGCATCATCTGCAGATCTAACCAACTTTAAGGAAGGGCTGCCCATCACTTACAAGGTTATCTTGTGTTGAAAGAATGAACTCTTGATAGCCCAAGAAGAAACAACCCCCACCTCCCACCCTGTCACTAAAGACCAGCAGAGGAGAGAGTCTCATAGAAAATCAGCAAAGTACCAAAGGTCAAAGTTCCTGTAGGTACCTGTTCCTCAGCTTAGCCCTCAAAACACCCATTTTTGGCATCCTTGTTTTTATGTGATGAAGATGACTCTTATTTGAAGAAGAAAGTGAATTTATTACATGGTATTTAGTCATCAGACTTACTGGGAATGGCTGGGGGGAGTGAAAGCAAGTTCAAAGTCAAACTTCCAAGAAAATTTCCCCAACCATACTTTAGAATTGTAAAAAACCATCATTGTAGCTTCCAGGAACTAGAGGGCAGGAAGTTGTCAATTCTGCCCTCTTCACAGTAGCCTGCTGAGGCCTGATTCCCTGCTGCTTCCTGTATCAGTGAAAGGGATTTCCCTAGCAGCCTGCTTCCTCATGTTGCCTACTGCTCCATTTCTGAAACAAAATCTTATGTGGGTCTATCACCCACAAAATGTGCTGGGAGGGTTGGAACCAGCCAGGGAAGACAAATCTGAGAGACTCTTATCTACAGTAAGCCAGCAAAGGGCCAGAACTGTAGACATGGGTCAAGCAATAAAGCTCCAGCTGTGAATGAAAAAAGTGGAGTAAGAGCTCAAAGCCCTGTGTTCAAGCCTCAGAACCCCCACAAGCACACATCTTCCCGTGTGGATGTGTATAAGACAGAATGCAGTCACAGGTCTGCATTCTGGATATATAAGATGTTGGGGAAGTGAGTTGTGACTGGATTGGGAAGGTGGGTGGATGTCATAGGACTTTTTCTCAATACAGAAGACTGGCAAAGATAGTCAATGCTCCCCAAAGGCAAAGACCTTAAGAATTTTCAAAGCCTTTGAGCAAAAGGCTTTGATTTGGCCCCTGGAAAGAATGATGGCAAGGATGGTGGCCTGTCTAGAAATGATCAACAGTGACAACATAAACCGGGCATGGCAGAAGGGTGTGTTCAGGGTGCAACCTGGGAGGTGCCCAAAGCCGGCTTTGGTTTGCTGGCTCTTGACAGCACTTCACCCTGCAAAGAGAGCAAGCCCTTCATGGGAAATGATGGGGAATGTCAGAAAAAACAGAAAAACACAAAAACAAAAAGCCAGCATCTGAGTTTGGTTTACATGGGGTCTTAATTACTAAGTTATCCTGATGCTTGCCTAAACCCACAGCTTAGAAAAGTGCAGAATTCTTTCTGAGCAAGCTCTGTAAACAGAAGCCCATAAGTGCCGAGAGGAACCAAGGAATGTTTTCCATTGATCCTGTGCTGGACAGCAAACAGATGTGTTCCTCATTCTCTGTTCTCTTGAAAGGCCTCTTCCCATCCTGGGTTAATAAACTTCAGGTCTTAGGGAGATAAAATCCATTTCTATTTTCTGATATAATTGATGCCATCTACAAATTACGACTAAAGGAGCAATTCATTAGGACACCTATCTTAAGCCATTAGAATTCCAAAATAACGCAGCCATGAAACCCACAAAGCAGGTAGGGATGACTTTGGTGTTCCCAAATTATTTTCCACAGGGGACTAGCTTTCTCAGCTGGGTTGGGTATAGTCAGAAAACAAGGTCAGTGTCTGCTCCAGCATGGTCTCAGGTAGCCCCTGCTGACTCTGACACAATCCTTTGTGCCATGATGCGTAGGCTACTATTTACTAGTCCCATCCTGGCCTTCCATCCTTAGAGGTAGGCATGTCCTCCTCCCCCTTGAAGTTATCTCATGGCAAGCATCCTGCTGGCAGCTTCAGACTCCTTTGTGAGATTTGGTGCAGAACAGAAGTCCTAGAGCACATTTGGGATCTGATTTTTGGACCACATGACCCTAGCCAAGCTTTATTGCTCCGGTTCTTCAGCCTGACTTCCTTTAAATTTCCTTGTTAAAAGTTTCTGTTTTCCAGCAACATATAACCCCCTTTTTCTACTTCACTAACCTCAGTGGTAGCTCTGCCCATGTTAAACAACGGTCTGATTTGGCATGGAAAAAAGCAGTCAATTGTTTCCTTTAAATCTTAATGTTTTCGGCCCCAGGAACATTTGAAGGGCCTATTTAATGAGAAGATTTCTGGTGAAGCGTAGGTAAGATCTTTGAGGCTCTAATTGCTCCCTGGAGAAAGCTGTCAGGCTGCAGTAACCTCGTTCAGGTTGTGTACTTGGAGCAGAAGAGCAAAACAAGGCAGAAGTGAGAAGCAGAGGTGTGGGGGCTCCTGTCACCCAGACTTCTGGGATGCACAAGTATTTTTTTGGAGTTGCGCATTGCATTGTCTCCAATACCTACCTGCTGGTTGATTGCTGTGCCCCCACATGGCCAAACAAATGACTTACTTTTTCTTGGGTTTCGTTGCCTTCTAATTTGGAACCCAAATTACAGTGCTTTCTTCTTCTAAACTAAACCAAACCAAACTCCAAACTCTATTTTCCCTCCTAACCCTTTCTTAACTTGAGCTTTTTATTTGTGCAGCATGTATTTGTTTATTCACCCCACAGATATTTGTTAAGTGCCTCCTGGTTTCAGGCACGGTGCTAGACCTGGGGGATACATCCTCTTATTCACTATAGACTTGGAGGCAATAAAGAATTTCTGTGCAAGGATCAAAAGAATTGGGGCCCATCCCATCTGCTGGCCCAGTGCCTCCTCAGGTGGGACCCTCATTAGAATGTCAGCCCTGGGGTCCCCACCAAGCTAGGGCTGGACACGGTAGAATGGGGGAGTTCTGTCACACAATAACCAGAATAGTCACTGTGTTCTGAGGTTCAAAAATGACTTTTCATTTCATTGAGACAAAAAGCCCTTTGTGTGAGCCTCCCTCCCTCCCTCCAGCCCTGCAGAGGCCGTGTGTTCACGGTGACAGTGGGTCCCTGTCACCCCAGAGCTGCCTCAGATAGAAGTGCTGCTCGTTTGCCAGTGGCCACCCGGTCTTGTGACCATTACCCAGGCCTAAGTAGGTTTGGGAGCCAGACCCTCAGAATTAAGTAAGAAAAATGAAGGCACAAGCAGGGTACACCGGTAGCCCAGGCAATTCAGTCCTCTCTTGATGTGATGGAGACAGACCTAAATTGGGAAGTATTTGGCTGATGGAGAGGGAAGATAAACGTTACGGATTTGATGTAATCCCAGACCTCAGACTTGAAACTGTGCTTGACCCTTCCCTTTGAGTGCTTTTATGCAATACTACTGGACATGTAGTAACAAGAAAGGAAACGGAGGAAGGATATCGGTTCAGCCATATGTCAAGTTGGCAGAGAAAATGACAGTGAGAGTAAGGCAGGAGTTACGCATTGAGTCAAGGGTAGAAACAATAAAAGAAAATTCTCTAAAGTTAGAAATGGCATGTCTTTTAGGAAACCAATGAGCCAATGTGAGGGGGAGGTATTCCATGATAGGATTTGAGGTCTGGGAATATCATCTGGATGTTTAGTAATAACAATATAACCCTATGGCCTAGAATTAAATGTACAATACTGTATAATAATTACAAATTTTATATGCAAGAGTTCTCATGAGTGTTGGGAAGAGTGACAGTTACCACCGTATCTGCAGTTCACACAAGGCAACTGAGGCACAGGAAAGTATGTGACTGGACTTGGTTTTATATATGCATTTGCACATGAACTTCCACAGTGGTGGCCTCTTATGCTTAAGTACATTTGCAGTTTTTGTCTCATTGGACCAACCCAGCAACTCTGAAAGGTTGTGGAAAGGGTATAAAAACTGAGTACCAGGGACAGGCTGAGAATACATTGCAATTCTTGTTTACTGAGCATTTATTTTGGGCTTTATGTATACTATCTCAAAACATGCAGTCTTTCAAAGGTTGATATCATTTTTGTCTGCTTTGGAGATGGGAACTTAAACTGTGGGAAGGCATGAAATATACCCCAGGGCCATTCAGCTAGTAAATGAGAGCCAGGCCCAAGTGTCTGACGCAAAGCCTGGGCTATTCCCTGACAATTCAGGTCTCCCACCACCTGCTGGCCTATAGAGGCCCCATAGCCAGTCAGGTGAAGTCAGCACTGGATCCTCAAGGTCTCCATTCTTAACGTTTAATTCAGACCAAGCTCTTTATGCAGCTGCATACTGGCACATCTGGGGCAGTCACTTAGTGCTTCTCAGGTCTAGCTGCCACATCTGCAAAATAAAGAAGAAAAGTGTCCCTGCTCTCGGAAGTTGTAATGAGAACTGATAGTTTGAGACAGAATCCAGTGTATTTGTCTTTCAGTGAATGATGTATTCTCTCTTCACCCTTCCTTCCCCTCTCCTTCTCTCCCCCTCACCTTCTCCCCCTCTTTCGCTCCCCCTCTCCTCTCTCCCTCTCTCTTTCACTTCTTTCCGTCTGTTCCTCTCCCCCTCCTCCTCCCTGCTTCTTGCTCTGGCTCTTATTCTCTTTCTCTCTCATCCCACATGCAACAAATAAATAAAGGTGCAGAACAGAGCATCAGTTCACATTCTCCAAGTTCCTCCTTGACCTCTAAATTGTGTCTCATCCTGGTTCTTTAGAGAAGCAATGAGAGACTGGCAAACCTGAGCTGGAGGACAGCCTGGCAGGCTGGAAATATTCAGGCAGAAGCTGCTGCTACCGTCAGTGGCAGAACTGCTTCTTCCATAGGGGAATTGCACTTGAGCTCTTCTGGCTTTCCCACTAATTCCATACACTGAGAATAATCTCCTCTATTCAGACTGATTATACCCACAAGAAACCTACATACATTGTGTTGAAGGATTAGGTAGGGCAGCCCAGTCTAGTGGGCACAGAAAACGCAACATCATGGATGTCATAACTGCCCTTGGAGCAAAGTTCCTGTTGAGAATCTTTCTTCTTCCTTCATGTGGCATGTCGGGTCCCTTCCTTCTGCTGTGTAATGTCAGGTTAGGCTGGTTCTAGCACTGGCCCCTCACTCATTCTAGATGCCCTGCAGGTGGTCTTATCTCCATCTGCAGGGGGTCTCTTCCCCAGCTTCTATCTTACTCCCCATTCCAACCTGTCCACCCTGCTGAGTTCTCTCCCAATTATCTGGTCACCCTAACCTGATACCTTGCTGCCATTCTTGACTTATTGCTCCTTTGTTCATATTCAACGGCTCATTCTACATATGAACTATCTTATGCACCTATTTATGGAAATATTTACAGATCATCTCCATCATGTTATGTACTAGGGAGCGTTTCCCAGCATTGGCACTATGGTGCTATAGGTCTGCTCATTCTTGGTTGTGGTGAATGACCTGTGCATTGCATGATGCTTGGCAGTGTCCTTGTTTTTATTAGTTTGCTAGGGCTGCTGTTATCAGCTACCAGATTGAATAATAGAAATCACAGAATTCAATTTTCTCACAGTTGTGGAGGCTGGAAGTCCACGATCCGTTACCAGCAGGGTGGGTTTCTCCTGAGGTCTTTCTCTGTGGCTTGTGAATGGCAACCTTCCTGTTGTCCTTACATGGCTTACATGCAGGGATAGCACATCCCAGGTGTTTCTCTTCTTGGGATGACAGTCATATTGGATTAGAGCTCTGCCCTAAAGGCCTCATTTTCACTCCATCACTTCTTTAAAGACCTTTTCTCCAAATAGGTGCATTCTGAGATTCTGAGTGTTGAGCCTTTCACATATGGCTTTGAAGGGAAGACTATGTTCGAGCTGGTATGACCTGGTATCTACCTACCAGGATGCCTGGCTGCTATTCTTTCATTGCAGTTTCAACTCAAAGTGGACCAGAGTGAGAAACCCAGCTCTGTTCAGCAGAAGTTTTGAAAACTGATTTCCCACTACAATCATTTGGAGAAATTAGAATCCAAAAGTGAAGCCCAGTGAGATATATTTTTGTAGTTGCTACAAAAGATTCTAACTTGCAGCCAGAAATGAGACCCTATCTAGGAAAGATAGAGATTAAGTAACATAGTTCAGAATTCACATTTTAAAACACAATGAAGATTGTGCTATACAAATTCTCATGAGTATACAATTGATTGTGATGTAATTTATTCAATCAAGGTCCTAGTATGTATTTAGTATGTATTTCGGAAGGTTCAAACTCATCTTGTTGCTTTTCTTTGCCCTCCCACTCTTCCTCTCTCTGGTACTGGGGATTGAACTCAAGGCCTTGTGTTTAGACTTTTCCAGCCACAGTCCCAGTCTTTTGGCCTTGATCTAATTTGACTTCGGTTTGTCTCCTACTGTGATCTTCCTACCTCTGTCATTCTAGTAGCTGGTACTGCAGACATGTACTATGATGCTTAGGTAGTTTTTAAGACAGGTTTTCAGTGACATTTACCTGGACTTGGCTTAAACTTTGACTCTCTGGTCTGTATCTCCTGAGTAGCTGGGATTACAGGCATGAACCATCCTGTCTGGCAACAGTTTATTGTTTAATTTACTAGATTTATCCTTTGTTTTGACATTGAGTACCATGTTTTTTTTTTCTTTCCAAGTTTTAAACATTTCCATTGTGCTTTTGAGTAAAAGAGCACTATCTTGGGGAGAAGTTACAGCTTTCCAACATTTAATCTCTCTCACTATAGACCTTTGCAAAGCATGTCATTTTCTTGATAAAACTTCTGCATATTGCTTGTTAAATCAACTTCAAGTTTCTCTTATTTTTGTTATTAGAAATGGGCTTCTTTACCTATTATATTTATTAGGTGGCTATTGTTGCTATTATTACTAATTATTTATTGTTTCAGATGGATTCTGTCTAGTTTACTGCTAGATGGATTATCTTAACTTTTCAGTTTATGCAAGTAATATTAATTTGGTCTCTTCAGTACTTGCATTTATTATATCTTCTTATTTTACTGCAGTGGCTAAAATGTCTAGAAAAAAGACATAAACTACAGGAGGAATAATGAGGGTACTTAACCTGCCCTTGATTAGAACAAAGTTTTGTAAGGCTATTTATTGGGCTGTGTTTGTCTTTGTCAGATTTTGCTTTGGAATCATGTTAACTTCGCAAAATAACTAAAGGAGCTCTCAAAAAATAATATAGTCTTAAACGTTTATTTTACATAGCAATAGGATAGTCAATTTCTTGACATTCTGAAGGAAGTTGCCCAGAAGGTCTTCTGGATCTAATGTCTCAATAGTTTTTCCTTCCTCTCAGTGGCATTTATTTGTCTGCCTATTCTGAGATGTAATTTTCAGACTCTATATTTTCTTAGAAAGTTATTTTACAGACTTTAAGTTTGTTGTAGAGTGGCGCATGAGATTCTGTCCAAACAAAAATAGTCTCATGTCTGTGGGTTATATCTGTTTTTAATTGCTAGCTTTGAATATTTTCACTTTTTGTTTTAAATTTATAAACTCTACGATTTTTCTTTTTTACTACCTTAATTGGTTTTACTTTGTTAATGATTTCATCTTTGCTCTTTCAAAATCATTTCATTCAAAAATGTAGTTTAATTTTATCCTTTTGAAATTCCCTACTATTAGTCAGGCAGTAGAGCCTCACACCTGTCATCTTAGCTACTCAGAAGGCTGAGGTCTAGAAGATGAAGGGTTTGAAGCCATCCTGGGCAGAAAAGTTTGTGTGAGACTCTTTATTTCCAAAACATTCAGCTAACCACTGGGAGGGAGGGTAGGCTCAAGTGGTAAAGTGCTAGCTAGCTGAGCAAGAAAGCTGAACAAGCGCCAGGCTCCAAGTTCAAAACTTGTAATGCCCAAATAATAAAAAGACAAAAAGGCTGGATGGTTATCCCTCTGGCTCTAAATTTGACCGTACCTCATAAACCCATATAGAAAAATTTCTAAATAGTAAAGAGCTGCCTTCATGATTTCTTTTCCTGTCACTGAAAATTACGGATGAATTAACTAAAAATTTTTCAAGTAGCTGGTAATCTTTGATCAGGGACTAAAATTTTTGTTCTAGGGTGAACTGAAGATGTGATTTAAAAATTGTCCCTTTTTTGGAGCTAATTGTGATTTTCTTTGTAAGATGCAAATTTTAGTATATTCTTTTCTTATTTGAAATTTCTGAGAGTACCCCCATTACTTGGAGAATTCTATTCTAAGTCATTAACATTGCAAAACAAGTCTTTCAGATTTAGCCTCTAACATTTTTTTTTTTCTCCCCAGTCATGGGCCTTGAACTCAGGGCCTCTCTATGCTCAAGGTTAGAGCTCTACTACTTGAGCCACAGAGCCATTTCTGGCTTTTTCTGTTTATGTGGTACTGAGGAATCAAACCCAGAGATTCATGCATGCTAGGCAAACACTTTACCGCTAAGCCACCTTCTCAGCCCACCTCCATCAATTTTTCTAGACTTGTCTTTTGTCATGAGTCCCCTTTGCCTGGTGCTGATCACCCTCTACTACTCTTCCTCTCACATAGCCCACTGTTATGGGTCCCTACTTTGTGCATCTCTGTAGTTCATTCTGTACTTGCACCTTATTACAAGGATGTGTCTACATGCCTATCATTCCATCAGCCAGTGAACTCTGTGGAATCTTGGTCACAGTATTTTCAGTGTTGAGAGAAGTGCCTGGTATACACCAGGCATCAATAACTGTTGGCTGAATTGACCTCGGATGACGGATGGGAGCATGACATGAGCTCCACTGGTTAAGAGGGCTGATACTGTAGGTCCCATGTTTAGATGAACCAGTTGACTTTATTGATCTAAAGCAAAAGATCGCGGACAAAGGAGTGCTTATAAAACAAGGTTAAGAGTATGTTCCATTTTGGTAACCAATTATTGTCATTTTTTGACAGGAGTAAAGTGGGTTCTAATTTTCTGGTGGTGGTACTACATGTGTGTGTACCAGGTCCTAAAATTAGAGGAAAAGCAGTAAGGCTCTGGGAACACAGGTCACTAGAGAGATCCATGTCTAGTAGTCAGATTTTGCTTTTGCTTTACCTTGCCACATGGGCTATCAGGCCCTCAGCTTCCATATCTGTCAGAAAAGGATGTTGGATTTCTAATGACTAAAGAAAGTATCTTTGATACCTGGCAAGCAAAAAACCCCACCACCCCCAAAAGAAGACACTTTTTTTGTGTGTGTTTTAGAATTTTTTAATTGCTTAGATTTTTGAAATAGAATACAGTTTCACGTATTATACTATTTTTTTTCTCTGCACAATGAGCCTAACTTGGTTTTCAAAATTTCTATGAGCCAAAGAAGCTTAGAAAGTCTTCTTCTTAGAGGGATTCCAAACCTGAGGGTCACAGGTCCTGATGAAAAATGGGAGAACTTTTATTTCTTGTTATTTACGTCAAACTTCCTCATCCTATCATCCTCTCCAGTCAGCCTCTCAGCGGTCAGACAGGGCAATGCAGCTTCCACGTTGAATGCATTCTGCTCTTCCAATGAGGAGGAGCAGAAGGGCTTGTCCTCAACTTTCAGAAGGAGAAAAGGAACAATAAAAAAAGGTGGGCAAAATTAGTAACTAAGATTTCTAATACAATGCAACTAGGTTACCCATAGGCTGAATTCCCCCTTTCCTTAAACACTGACAAATGATGAGAAAAGCTGACTATCTTTAAAATGAGAGAAAATTTCCATCAGTCAGAAATGGAGATGTTTGCATAAAACAACTTAATGCATGGGTCATACTAGGACTTGGAGGCCTTAGCTGGTAGATATGTGGCCACAGGGAGTGGAATTGGAGTAATCAATGGGCTCAGGCTGGAATCTCATTACCCTGAAAGCCTGGGGCTGAAGTTATGCAGCCTGTATATGGCAAAGGCCTGGAAACACATTTTCCTCATTAAAGGTGGGAGTGGGGCAGCAGAGATGCCTTGCTTTTACACTCTGGGTTGTGGCTAAGGGCAAAGGAATGCCAGCTAGCATAACAGGATTTGGGGAAATGCTGTATTCCAGGTCCAGGGCATATACATACATACATACATATATATTCATAGATACAGACAATATAACATATCCTATACACATATATCTTTTTTTTTTTTTTTGGTCAGTCGTGGGGCCTGAACTCTGGGCCTGGGCGCTGTCCCTCAGCTCTTCAGCTCAAGGCTAGTGCTCTACCACTTGAGCCACAGCACCACTTCTGGCTTTTTTTCTTTTTTTGCTTATGTGGTGCTGAGGAATTGAACCCAGGACCTCAGGCATGCAAGGCAAGCGCTCTACCACTGAGCTACCTTCCCAGCCCATACACATATATATCTTATATACACATGCATATAATATGCACATGTAAAGTACAATATTCATTATATACATTATATATAATACACAAATACATACAGATAACATGATTTGTGTATATATACACATTCATATGTATTTGTATATAGATGCATATATATGGAAATCCTCCTAAAAGATAATTTCACAAACAAAAATGATAAAATTCCTAGAAAGCCCAACACCATGCAAGACAAAAAGCAAACTCAGCAAATGTTGAGCCAATACCCAAGAGAAAGAGACAGTAGTGCAATTTGGAGGGAAAAAGAAACTTTACATGTAATCTAACTGTTTTCAATGATAAAGGAACTAAGAACAGATGGTTATGAAGAAATTAGAAATTTAGGAAATGGAGAAATAGTTACTATAACAAAGAAACATAGGCTCTGTGCATTTAGTTAACAAATCATGCAAAATGAGTAGCTTAAAACAATAAACACTTTATTAGCTCACTACTTCTTTATGTCAAAAAGTCAAGCATCACTTCGCTCACTGATTTTAGTCCAGTGTTTCTAATGAGGCTGTGGTTAAGACATTAGCTAGATCTGCAGGGATCTAAAGGCTTGAGTGGGGCTAGAGAACCTGCTTCTCATGGTTGTTGGTAAAAGACCTAGATTTCTCCCCACATGGACCTTTTCACAGTGCTGCTTGGTATGTTTTCACAAGGCAAATATGACAGCTGTCTTCCTCCCTCTGGATCAAGTGATCTTAGGGGTAGCAAGGCAGCCACAAGGCATTTATGGCCAACACTGTCATGTTTACCACGGCCAATCCATAGAGGAGTCTCATTTGAATTAGTCCTAGCTCAGAAGGAGATGAATTAGACTCTATCTCTGTAGAAGAAGATTGGATGGACTTAATAGCTATATTTAAAATCATATAGTAGGTCAAATAGCTTTAGCAGACTACAAAAGAAATAAAGGTGAAAGAATAAAAAGGAAGGAAAGAAAAAAAGAAAAAAATAGGAAACTGGAAGACTGAGTGGAAGAAATGTCACCAAGTATAGTATAGAAACGGATGAAAATTGTGAAAAGAAAGTTAAGAGATCCACGGGACACACCAAAAACTCTATCATGCAGTTAACAGGAGTCCTGCAAGGAGGATATAGAGAAGAGGAAGCCAAACAATAGTTGAAAGTGTGATGGCTGAGAATTCTCCAGGATTAAGTATATTATTTTCTAGATTGAAACTCTTAACCAAGGGCAAGAAGTATTAAAAGGTAGGGGGCTGAGAGTGTGGATCAAGTGTTAGAATGCCACTCTAGCAAGCACAAGCCCCTGATGTTCAAAACCCAGTACCACCAAAAAAAATAAAATAAAATGCATATACTTAAAAAAATAACTAAATGAAATTTAGCTAACTACCCTAGGTAGTCACATTGAAGAATTGTGGACTGAAGTTCTTGAGGGAAGCAAAGAAGGGAACATTGCTAGGGCTGGAGTTGGTGGAAAGGCCATGTCTGGGGGAAATTTGGGCAGACTGCGATCAGTAGAAAGGGACCAGCAATCACAATGGTGTCATACACCTCTTATTGGCCTTCCACGGACCCACCCCCTCCCCACCGCTGTCACGAATAACCACCATCCCCATAAAACAAAGAAAAAAAATGCCGAGGGAGGTAGCCCTGGGATTCTGAAACCCAGGGCATAATGGCCAGGCTTGAAGATACTCTGCTTGTCCCTAGACAGATAAGGCAATATTCCAGTCCCCTCTCTCCAGCCCTGAGTCTCAATTGTCAAAGTACTGCAACCAAATAAAGACATTGTTCTTCTGCATCAAGACTCTGACTTGCCATACACCCATTTATTTTAACCTCCACCCCAAGCTGTAATTAGTAGTTAGGCTAGGTTTTCCCTGCAGAGGCAGGGGCAAGAGTGTTCATTGGAAGATTTGCAACTCACAAAATGCCGCCCACTGGCCCCCACATAATCCAGCAGTTTTTGAGAGATGCTAGATCCCTTGAAGAAGGTGGAGGTTAGGTGGGAAATGGTGGTTGGTGCTGTCCAGACCTGGATGTATTGTCATCTAGGCTAAGATGGAGGCCCTGACAGCATAACGAGAGAGCAAGGATGAGACGTGCTGAGGCAGGTGGCTGCGTCGGAATCTAGAGCTCCTTGCTTGGGAGTAAAAGATTTGACTGGGACAAAAGGTCACTTTCAGAGAGAAAACAGTTAGGGGGAAAATGGCTTTGGCTAGGCAGTGTGAGCTGACCTCATGAGAAATTTTTCTTAGGGTCAAACTGTTGCCCTTGCATTCTGGTCTCCTGCCTTAGGCGGAGGCTGCCTCACTCTAGGTCTCTGGGTTGAGGCCAGACATTCTCTAAAGTTCAAGAAAGTAGGCAGGAAGGAAACAGGTTTGGGGAGACAAAAAAGAGGAAGGAACCAGAGTCATAAAACCATAAGAATTTTATCTGTTGTACAGAGGTTCGTATGATCCACTCATTGCTGTTGCTGCATTTTCCTGGTCTGTATTTTTTCCCTAACTATCTGAAACCTGTTTAAAAAACTGGATTAGAGAGAGAACATCATACACTTTTCCTTTCTTTAGGGGAAGAAGAGCTTTCCAATGTCAGGCTAGGTGACACGGGTAGGTGACAGGTCAAAGGAGACACTGGCTGTCTCTCTACCCTTGTGCTCCATTGTCACTTGTTCTGTCTTTTATTAATCTCTCCCTCGGTCTCATTCTCCACCTTTCTTCTTCTCATTTTCTCTCTGTATGTTTGAGTCTTTCTCTTCAAAGTCTCTACGTTACCAAACTGTACTTGGTTTGTCAGTGAGGCATCAGTATCCTGGGCCAGCCGCTCTATAATATCCCACGCAGCAGTTACCTCCCAGGTTGTATTGCCAACCATTTCAGCACCCCTAGGCACCGTGCACGCTGAGTAACTTCGCTCCTCTTAGCTCTCTGGATGATCTTATATTTTAGTGACCCTGGGCAGACCACAGACTGAGCTTAGGCTGCAGACTGAGACCTGACCTCGTTTTATGTAGTTATGTTGAAGGGGCATCTGTGGGAAAGCCTGGTTTTCAGGCCAATAGTTTTGGATGGATGTGTGTATGTGAGCGAGTGTGTGTGTGTGCGTGCACACACATGCATGTGCATACATGCCGTCATAGCAGGGCTTATTCTGAGGATGCTGTTTGACTCTAATGAAGTAATATGAAGGGCTTTTTAAGAAAAGGTGTTCCTGTTTTGCTTTTCATGAGAGAAAGAAATTGGTGATGCTTACAGCCATGTGGATATGCCTTTTTTGAGGAGGGCAGTGCTGGAGATGTCAGCTGGCCTGCTGTAGACAGAGGATTCAGCATTAGCGTGGGCTTTCAGGTGAATCAGGACTCAAAAAGGCAAGCCAATTTTTGCTCAAACTCGCCATCTAGTCCTGAAAAAGATAACATACTACTGTAAAAGGGGAAGATTTGTGGGGAACCAGTGAGTGGGAGAAGAAGAAAAGGAGAGGGTGATGAGGGGGTAAATATTTTAGATGTATATTCATAAGTAAGACATATAAAATGTATGGAAATAGCATAATGAAGCCCATCAAAAACTGTTAAAAATGAGGGAAGAAGAAATGAGGAAATAAGAAAGAGTACTATAGACACGGTAAATTTGACCAAAGTACATTATATAAATAAATATCACCATGAAATCTCTTTTTATAAGTATGCTAATAAAAATTTGTAAAGGAAATAATTTTAGAATTAGAATTTTAGAATTTAAAGAAACAATAGCACGTAGTTCAAATATTATTCTTATGTCATTGTGAGAATGATTGTTTAAATACTTGACATAAGAAAGACCTAAGTGATTATTTTATGAGTCTATTTTTGAAAATCATACATTGGTATTAATGACATTTCTTGAAATGTAGCAGCATATGTAACTCTAAGCCACAGTCTAAACTCTGTCTCCTGTTGTAGTCTTAATCAACTGATAATTTTTGTGAATGTATTTGTAGACAAATTTTAAAGATATATTATTTTTTAAGTATGCTGATGCCTAGACAGAGCATGATTGCTGGACAAAGCAGTCTGCTGGACTCTTCTTTTTGGACACAGATGCAGGATAATCCAAAAACAATACATACTCCTGCTTTCCACATAGGATTCTGAATGATTGTGAAAATCAAGGGAAGATTCTGAATGCTTGTGGACATTAAGGGAACATGTCATACTGAAGTGAACATAGCTTCCTTCAGTATTCTATTAGGTAGTGATGAAGGTAATTTTTTTTTTTTTGGTACCAAGGCCTCAAACTTGCTCTATTACTTGAGCCCATTCCCTAGTCCTTTTGCTTGCCTGCCTGCCTGCCTGCCTGCCTGATTTCCTTCCTTCCTCCCTCCCTCCCTCCATCCCTTCCTTACACCTTTCCTTCTCTTCTCTTTCTCTCCCTCCCTCCCTTCCTCCCTTCCTTCCTTCCTTCCTTGCTCTCTCTCTCTTTTTCCTTCTGTCTTTCTTATAGGGTGTTGTGCTATCTTTGCCTGGGTAAGCCTTGGAAAGTGATTGTTCTACCTCCATCTCCTCAGTAGCTGTGATTTTCAGTGGTTTTGCTCAACACAGTGGAAGGGTCATTGTTATTTATAAATTGCTGAGTCCTTTTCAGTAATGTGGTCTCTAAGTATTACAGGGCTTTGTGGAAAACTCAGGAAAGAAAGTGGACCAACTGCTTGGTGATCAGGAACACTTTCCCTGCTGACCCTGTAGTTTAGCATCTTGATCTGTCCAGGGTTCCTAGGCTTCCTGGCAGCTGAGAAGAGAAAGGTGTTTGACAGCTTCTTGACTTGTATTCAATAGTAACTCAGAGTCTTGGCATTTAACCCTTTGGAATTTATGCCATTTCTTCACCAACCCTCAGCAACATCTCAAAGGTGACTGACACCTCAGCGCCTTTCATTTTTCTATCTCCCTTTCCTTTCTAGGGTTGGCTGACCCTGCTCATCTCCTCAGTTCTATCCTTCTCAACCTGGCATCTGTGCTCCTTCTCTCTGCCCAATTAGGAATTCTTCATCACTCGCATCTAAGTGATCTTCCCCAAGCCGAGAATGTCGCCTCTCTATTTTCTGAAATGCTTTGTCTTTTCATGGAAGGATAGAATGTAAGTCCCACAGGAACACATATTTTTGTGTTTTCTTTGATACCGATCCCCAGGATCTACAACAGTGTCTGATATTATGGTAATTGACCAATAGATTTTACTGATTGAGTGAATCAATGAAGAAAATGCTAGTTGGTCAGTTCATTGGATAGTTTTTTCCTTGTGGGGTGAGTGGCTGAAGACAGAGGCACTGGCCCAAACCTCTCATAGTCTCTAAGGCCTTACACACAGACATACCTCCTCACACCCACATAAGGCAAGTCCCTTAAATAACTTTTAGAGAGGAAGCTTTCTTTCGTCAGACTCTCTGGGATACTAAAACCTTCTGCTTTAGTTCCTGGCAAACTTTCCATACTTTCAGGGCAAAGATGCTTTCTTTTGCTACTCTCCCAGGCCCTTAACTTCATTACCATGACCTCTTGTAGCCTGGTGGTCAGCTCCTCATGTTCACTCACCCCTGGGGGATAAAAAGCTGCTTGTGCAATATCCACCTCTGTCCTCCTGGCGCCGGGACCAGAACAGTACCTCCCCTTTCCCAAACCTCCAGCACTGGCATTGCCTTTGCACAGTCATCCACCTACTTACACTACTTAATGGGAAGATCGATCTGCGTTTGATCCTGGGCCTCAGGCCTAGTGACTGGGTCTTAAAGTCACACCAATGAAGGACAATTGCCCAGAGCTATCCCTCTTTCAGGATGGCCCCTGTTAAGGTGTGAGTTGGAAAGGTGATGATGGCATTAAAGTATTTAGAGCTATTTGGAGAGCTATTTTTAGTATGTGTAAGAGATGTGGTGTTCCTTGTTTAGACCATCTTCAGCTTGCCAGGGAGCTCTGTGGGTGGAAAATATGAGCCAAAGGCCTGAGGTGGAGAGAGAATATAAGCGATCTGGACATGTACCACTGTTGAGGGTGTTTTAATACAAAGACCGCTCTTCTTCTATACTTGGATATTCTTTCTTTCAGAGCCATTCAAGTTGGCACCGGGTCTGCAGGACCATCCCAGCCTACTGTGCCACACACAGTGTGGTACATGTGGTTCAGCACCATTAACCATAATGTTAGCACACAGGGTGCTCAGAAAGTGGCAGGGGGAAAGCAGGAAACTGCTGGCTCGCAGGTTCTCTTTCACCAAATGATAAACTCAAAGCTGTATGTCTCCCACCTTTGGATTACACTTTTACACAAATTAATGTCATTTTCCTTCTCCCAGTATTGACTACAAGGTTCAATTTGGTCCAGCAGGCTCTGGGTAAGGGGGAAGCAGGCTAAGAACAGCTAAGATAACAGCCTCTCTCTTGAGAAGGAGGATTCTTGGAGGAGAGCAAGAGGAATGAGGGAGAGCATAAAAGAGAAGGAGGAGAGAAAAAGAAAATCCCAACAACTTGCAGCTACATCCACATCCCCCTGTGCTGCTGCTATGGCTGCTGCGGCTGCTTCTGGGATGCGTCTAAGATGGCACCTTGGTGCCCTGCCACATTCGGTCTCCTTGGTACCGAAGCGGCGCTGAGCTTCTTGTCACTGAGTGGATGATGATTATCTGCACCAGGGTCTCAAGGGTGCTCAAGCTTTGCTGGCGATTGGAGCTGCGATGCTTCAGCTGAAGGATTTTAAAAGCTATACAAGGCCAAAGAACCATTACCAGTCACTTGCTGTGTGATGCCTGTTGAAGAGGGGCTGGTGTGGGAAGGAGGGGCACTGGGAGGTGGGGGCTGGAGGAGGGGATGATATCTTCATCCCCTCCCCTGTCCTCTTCTTTTCCCTTCCCCTCCTACCTCTCCACTTCCCCACGCCTTTTGAGCTACTGTACCCTTGCTGAGGCGTGACAAGGTTATGTCAGCGTGGTCTGAGAATCTATTGATCACGGCCATCAAAGATCTTTGCAGGAGTTTAGGGATTTGGTGCTTTGCATAACACCCCACTCATCTTGGTTAACTCCTCCTGTCCCGGCCTGGGCTCCCACCATCACCTTGGAGCTGAGCTGTTGGCAAAACTTGCTAATTTCTGTGACAGCTGCTTTCCGAACTCTACTCCTAAGGCTGTCAAATCCATTGTAATTACTATTATAACAGAGCTTGGGTGACGACCCAGGCAGCGAAGAAGGGGAAAGATTGGATGAGACATAGCAAAGGAAGAAAACCCCACAGTTAGATGTTAACCCCCAACATGTATATATGTATACATACACATGCCCACATGTCCATGCATAGGCACATGCTATAGCATGCACATGTACAACACACACACACACACACACACACACACACACACACACACATCTTAACCTTCTCCTTGAAGACATAGAAGAAGGGCCTAATGAGCAAACAGGATTTTGTTGCTTTTCTATCCAGGGCATTTATTTTTTTAAACCAAGGAAGAGACAAAAAGAACTGCTAGACAACACTGAGTAACACATTTGCCTCTTGACATGTCAAATATTTCAGTGAGTAAGTACGTATTGTATGTGGACTGGCACTAGCACTATTGTAGATGTTGGGATAAAGCAGCAAATAGGACTCCTAGCTCTCATGGACACATCACACTGACCCAACACTGCCCATAGATGCCTCCCCCCAACTCAGGGAGCTCTGAAGCAGTATCTTCTCCAGGTGTAAGACACACCCATACATACCACCCCAGGCTAGAATGATGCAAAGGTTTTTTATTTTTCTTTTCTTTTATGTCGGTCGTGGGCTTGAACTCTGGGCCTGGGCACTGTCCCTGAGCTCTTCAGCACAAGGCGAGCGCTCTACCACTTGAGCAATAGTGCCACTTTTGGTTTTCTGGTGGTTAATTGGAGATAAGAGTCTCATGGATTTTCTTGCCCGGGCTTTGAATCATAGTCCTCAGATGTCAGCCTCCTGACTAGTTAGGATTACTGGTGTGAGCCACCAGCGCCTGGCTGTTTTTCTTTGGTTTTTGAAGAGAAAAAAAAAAATTAGGAAGACCAAATGTCTTAGACCATGAGTCTTGAACATGGAGCCTTGTTTTCCAGCCTGGAGGTGCTCTGTGCTGAATGAGGCTTATGTGTTTGCTAAGCTCTATCTATCTGCAATGAAAATCATAGGGGCTATCATATTTCTTTGAGTGAGTGGGAGATACAAATTCCCTGGAAGGTACCTGCCTGTATGTTGGCATAATGCATGAAGGTGGGTATGGGCAGATGGGTCCTGGGCAGGAGGCTGAAGTTCAGGATGCAGGAAGTATCAATCACTGTGCTGTGCAAAAGGCTTGGGAACTCTTCCACAATGCAGGGTATTATCAAACCCCAAGACTGTAGCCAGGGTGGGTCTCCAGTTGTGGAACTCCATGTTGCCACCCATTTAGGGTAGGGCAGAATTCCCAGTTGCACAAGGGCCAGAGCACACTCATCCTGTCTGGGGGAGACTTGCTGGCTTCTTGCCTCAGCTGGCAACAGACAAGCCCTTGGTTATTCCTCCTCTCTTATATCTGAGGACACTGGTTCTTTTAGGGGCCTTGCATGAATCACTTGCTGGAGAGAGGAGATAGGGAGCGGCAGAGAGGCAGGAGCTCAAAAAATCAACTGGGAAGAGGAAGTGAGGAGCCATCTTGGCTTAACAGTTCCCAAACCTCCTCCAAATCTGGCTCCCTTCCTTTGCTGTCCTAAAAGCTTCATTTGTGGAGACTGATGTGATGTCTCGGCTGAGCCCCAGACAGCCTGCTTCTTTAGACACTGAGGCTCTAGTTGGGATTCCAGCACTTAGGTTTACAGGGGGACTGCAGATTCCTGTCCTGGCAGCTTTGAGGGGCAGGGAGTCTTGCCTCAGTGTAGGAAGAGAAGGTTGGATGTAGGCTCTGTATTGGGAACAGGTAGCACTTGGCAAACTCCCTGGGAAATGTAAGCCTCCCTTGCCAGGACTCATATAAATGGGAGCCAGCAGAGGGCTGGGTAGCACAGCCTGATTCCATGTCCAGTGTGGCAGGTAAGGAAGGAGCACTGCTGATTGCTTTTTGATTAGAGTTGCTTTCCTTCCTTTTCCTGTTCTCTTCTTTCCCCTTGCATCTCTCCTTCACTTTTCTCAATCTTCAGTGTTGGAGGGATGGATGGGGGGGGGGCGGGTATTCTCCTCCTAAGGGACCTGGTTTTGTGTCAGCAGGCTCTATTCCTGCCATGAGTTTGAATCCCACAATGGCTAAATTCATAAGTGCTCCCTCGTTCAGGGCAATAGATTACTAATGAAGAACCACAGTAAAATCTTAACCACCCAGGCCCAAATCAGGCTCATGAACAAGTGAAGCGGACATCTTCCTCCTGGAGGGGTTTATTTTTAGACAGCAAGGAGATGATACTTGAGGCTGTAGGTATGTGTGTCTCATTCATGTGCTGTATTACCTCATAACTTGGCTTTGGGGATGCCCCGTGTATTTTTTTTTCCCCTACAATCATGGAAACCCATAGCAGCCGTTTCTCCAGGCCCAGCCTACCTTCAGAAGCCCCCTCCCCCTCCTTGTCAGACAATTTTACTTCTGCCATGCTTTTCCTTTCATTTCTCTTTTAGGTGCTTCTGCCTTTCCGATTACCTTTGTAGTGAGGAGCCCATAGCCTCCTCCACCTATTCTCACTTCTGTTGTTTTGTGATCTTGCTGTCTTAATGAGAAGCAGTCAATAACTATGGAGAGGCACCGACATCACAAAGGAACTCGCCCTTAACAAGTCCACTGTAGATGAGGTGCCAACCGGATGGACAAGAGGATTAAAGTATTTATGCCAAAAATATTAGAAGCACACGCAGAATTAGCTTTCCTCGTGTTAGATATTTCACTTTTGGCAAGTCCATATTTAAAAATCTTTTATCCTTGTTTTGCTTAAAGTATTACAATAAGCCCTGGATTTTTCACAGTTGCACTCGTATATTTTCACAGCTGTTTTAATCAGAAAAAAAAAAAACTAATGTGCTTTTGATAGCTCAGAAATCTATCACTGGCAAAGCTTTGCAGAAATGTGTTATGGAGCAGAGTGGAATCTTCAACATTATATATTTTGCTGGCTATTTGAAATTCATGGAATTTCTCCTAAATATTTTCTTTTGCAGTTCCTGCCTAAATTAATCTTAACAGCTCCGGTTGACTTCTCTGATAATCTCTTTTGTTATGAATGCAGAGGTTGCTATTGTTAACGTTCTTTGGGAACCCAATGTGAACTGTCTGTTAGGGGAGGAACATACAATTGCTATTTTTGCTCCTATTGGAAATATTTACTCAAATGAAATATACCATATAACCAGTAGGGAGGAATGCCACCACTCTCCTTGGTCGCTTTATGACTACTGGTTCAGCCATAGTGCTCCCGAATTTTTATGAGCAGCGTAGAAAAGAACTTGACTTTTGCTTCACGAGGTCTGAGACTTACACAGAGTTCGGTCTCACAGGGTCAGACACACAGACATTTTAGGCATGATGAATACACACCATCTTGGATCCAAATCATATACAATTCTATTACATGGTATGTAGTACAAAAAAAAAAAAACCCACAGCACTTTACTCTTAGTAGAACTACTTATTTATATATCATTTTGTTTTTCCCGACCCAGGTGCAGCCTAACCACACAAACCTTCTGCAGGGTAAAGTTTTTGTAGCACATCATCATCAACACCCATAATTAATTACAAAATAACTCAAAACCGGGGAAGGAAAGATATGAACAAAAGTCTCTATTTGCCCCTATTTTGCTGGCTCAGAGGATACTTGTTTCAAGAAGCGAAGGCTCAGTGGATTAATGTGAACTTTAATACTGAAACAGTGTGTGTTTATTGCTGGTGACCACAAGACATAAATCTTGCGTGCACAATATACAATCCGATGTAGCCCCCAGTTTTTTCCTCCCTCTCCAGTCTCAATTTGTGTGTAAGTGTGTGTTAAGTGCCGTTGAAAAATAGTGACCTTTAATAAAGGATTGTATCCTGTGACTATTTTCCCAGACACACAGTGACCTTTCAAACCAGACTGAGGTGAGGGGGGTGTGGAGTTTGGACTTTGAACCGGCCAGACCCCGCTGTGCTCCTCTGCGAGCCTGGCCACTTTTTATTGTGTCACCGGGGAGCGTTCTGTATGCAAAGCAGGCCGGGCTGGCAGCCTGAACCTTTGCAAATCAATTTGTCTGTGAAGGCGAGTCCACTGGAGTGAAAGATGGTCTAACAGGGCACACTGCCCCTCTCTTTGTGACATCACTGCCTGTGGTACTCATGTCAGTCATGTCTGCCCAAAGGACTGTTGAGGGGGTGGGTGCTGTGCTGGGGTAGGGGGTGGGATAGGTTAATCCTCATGGCCGACGGTGGCCTGAGAGACAAGGGGACAAAAGCTGGGGGTGGATACTCTGCCTGGCTGGGAGGGTGACGGGAGGAGGGTACCATTTATACCCAATAGATGTTGTTGCCCGGCTGTGGTAGCCAACTCACTGTTTCCTCTCTTTCTGGATGTAGGCATTGATATAGGAGGAGACTATTATTACTCTTGGGTCAGGAGAGCGCTTGGGTTCTGAAGCAATGTCAAAGTTCACAGGAACAAGAGAATTCATGCAACTAACCAAGCTGGCATCCATGAGCTCTAACCTTTAACAGTTTTCCATCAAAAATCCCGAGCTTCCATCCCATCTTGCAACAAACCTTTTCATATGAGTTAATATTACTATTGATTTCCTTAAACCTTTACTGCACCTAGGACTCTGCTGTAATCAGTAGCTAAAAAATGCCGGGAAAGAAAAAAAAATTCAATTACTTTGTTCCTAATTCAAATTTCTTCAAGAAGTTCTAAAGATATATAGAGATCGTACATTTTTCATAAAGTAGTGGTTAGATCAATGTCTATGTAAGCGATTAATCATCTTTATATCATAGAACAGAGGGAGAGCAAAGTCTGGGCCTACTGCAGCAGTGCTAACTGGTAAGTCTCCTGGTAACGGGTCTGGTGGGAAGACCCTGAATTCCTGACCCATGTGTAGCCTAACCACACAAACCTTTGACATTATAGGGGTAAATTATATGGGTTCCCAAGGTAGGTTCTACAGCTGGACCAGCTTGAATCCTAATCCTTGATCTGCATCATGCTCTAATTATAGGGACTTGGACCATTTACTAAATAAAGCTCTTTAAGCCTTGGTTTCCTCATCGATCAGATGGAGATGACAGAGAAGACCTGCTTCGTGGAGTTTCAGTGAAAACAACCAGTTAAGCAAATAGACTGTTCAGCATAGTACTGGCTCATCACCTGCAGGAAATATAAGCCCTGGTAATGATATCAGATGTGGTGATTATTGAGTGAGAGAGCACTAAGCAGGAAGGGGCATACAAATGGATGAAGTATAATTTGAATTTTTAATAGCTTTTCATTTGTTTCATTTTAAAGATCTCTTTGGGCAGAATTTACATTTTTTCAAATTAAGACTATTGACATATGCATCATATATGTAGCATTGTACATATACATACATATATATATATATATAATTTGTGCTATGCATACATCATTTTTCTCTGACTACCAATCTATTTTCAGTTGTAACCGCCAAGCATAGGACACTAAAATTTATTTATGTATTATGTCCTTTCTCCATGGGATCACAGGATGATTTGCAGAGAGTCAGTGTTGAGCTGACAGGGGGAAAATGTTTTTGGGAGCAGGATTTGAAAGGGAAGTTACTGTGAGGGAAGACTTGACATCTGAATGTAAGAGCTCAGATGTGATTGGCCTGGGCTCAAGTCTGAAAGAATAATTCTAAACTTATTTAATTATAAGTTGACTTTTAAGTCGAATTTCTCTTGTGAAAAATGATGAAGGGGAGTTAGTTGGATGCATCTTATTTGAGGGAAACAATTTCACTGAACTCTTCAGGAATTCAAACTGAGAGAACAGTAATGTGGGATTGGGGAATGATATGAACAAAGATAGGAATTCTTGAGAGATCCTACATAGAAAATTCTAGATGAATAAATGGAACTATTGGAGTCTAGAAACTAAGAGTTAGGTTAGGTGTCAGATATTAGAACCAAAATTAGGATCCTAGAATGTCTTTAAGAATAGTAGCAACAACGAAAGAAACCCAACTAATGCAAACAACAAAAAATCCCAAAACAGACACTGAAGAAACAACTATAAACAATTTTTAAACCATAACTTAGTATGTAAGTTAGCTGTGATGGGGCACACCAGTAGTCATTAACCTGAGAGAATGAGGCGGGAGGATCACAAGTTTGAAGCCAGTCTGGAATACATTAAAAAGTTATATCCATCATCCCTATGAAGCCCTGGACTAGTCTGGAGGCAATTAATGATACATCCCCCCAATAAACGAAGAATAATAGAAATAGGACATACATGGCCAATGGGATCTTTACTCAATTCATAGATTCAGTTATCCAAGGTATTGTTTTATTTCTTGGACCATAAAACTACCTGGTTGGGGCTGGGGAGGTGGCTCAGTGGTAGAGCACTTGCCTTGCATGCATGAGGCCCTGGGTTCGATTCCTCAGCACCACATAAGCAAAAAGAAAAAAGCTGGAAGTGACGCTGTGGCTCAAGTGGTAGAGCACTAGTCTTGAGCTGAAGAGTGGAGGGACAGCGCCCAGTCCCAGAGTTCAGGCCCTATGACCCGACCTAAAAAACAACCCTCTTCCCCCCTCCAAAAAAAAAAACTACCTGGTTCCAAAGCTGTATCTGAGATGGACATTCTTCTGGTCCTTCCCCTTCCACATATAAAGATTTCCATTACACTCCCTAAATGAGAGGTAAGTCAAGGTCATTTTAGCAGAGGCTTAGTTTAGAAATGAGACAAGAAAGAAAGACTTCCTGGACCTGGATGAGTAGAAATCCTCCTGGCACCATTGACACTATTAAAAGCAATTAGGTGCCTGGCACCATGGATCTTGGTGTCCCAGCACTAGGGAAGTGTAGGAGGAAAACTGTAAATTTGGGACCACAGATGCACAGTGAGTTCAAGGCTAGCATAAGCTACATAGTAAGATCCTGTCTCAAAACATTAAAGGCTGGGAATATGGTTTAGCAGTAGGGCATTTGCCTGGCTGTGGGAGGTGGGGAAGTGCTTATGTATAATGCTTCCAGGGTACTGAGAGGCTGAGATGGAAAGAAGTTTTTGGAGAATTGTAAATAGCATGCTTTTTTTTTTATCCTTGTTATATTCTGCTGCTTTTCTTAGACCTTGGAAACCCATTCTTGAGTCCTCTTCTTCCATTGCTTATGGACATAGGGGATTATGTGATCTCAGAAGGCTTTGTCAGCAATGAAAGAGAGTTGGCTAATATTATCAACTAGAATTATGAAGACAATGAGAAGACATTAAGAATCCCTAAAGAGATAAAAGCAAGATGTGGGCCCCTTATAAGGGACTGGGCAGACATTAGTTCTGTGGAAGAGTAAGTCTATATTGCATGATCTGGGAGATGCTGGTTGACTATGCTGGTAAGACCATCATCTGCAACTGTGCTGGCTGTACAGAGTTCCCTAAGAGGGGTCATATTCAAGGTCCCAGTTCACTCTGAACGGAGACATCAGCATCTTGATCAGTTCTAGGGTGAAAAGTATGAGGAAAGTAAGAAGTAGAAAAGGGCAGAGACCCTTATCTTAATCTATACTCAAGTTGGTCATTTAAATTAATCCATCAAGTAAGAAGCCAGTGTCTTGCTCAACACTTCTGACATCAAAGCAGAGGCTCCCCTGTGATCTACAGCAGAAAGACTGCAGATACCCATGATTCCTGGAGTAAGGTCTGAGAGAATTTTTTAAGTGTGGTGCCCAATAAGAAGGAGATGTCCCATTGTGCTTCATTGTATACTAGACATCATACGTTAAGCCCAGGTGACCATGGGAGATCTTACAGGTCAGCCTTGACTAGCCCAGGCTTTCCTTCTCCTGAATGCTTCATTCACAGGAAGCAAGCACATCCACTCTTTCTTCTTGGGATAACAAAACTCCCCCATTCTGATTCTTTGGCAAATACTCTTTTCAACACAGCCAATGTTTCTGATGAGCATCACATCCTTCTGATAACAATGAGGGATCCAGGGATGGACCTGTGTAAGCATGGGGCCTATGTAAGGCAAAGTTTTCTAACCAGACCTGGCAGAGGAGAGCCAGCTGTCTCACTGGCAGGGAGGTAAGAAAAATGAAAGTCAGAAGCTGCCTGTTCCCCTTAGAAGAGAGGAGATTGGAACAGAAAAAGCAAACAGAAGATGGGACCTGAGAATGTTGACATCAACGGAGCTCTGCCCACAGGGATCCCTCCTGCTGTTCTGCCTAAGTTGGGTTATGGGGCTCCTGATTCCCCCGTTTTGTTTATGGCAGGGTTCAACCACCTGCTCCCAGAATGTTTTCCAAATACACACACTTCCCAGGAGAGGCTTGTAAATAAGCTGGTACCAAGAACAAGTTTGATTCACAACCCCCTGTAGATACAGGCACGAAGGTAACAAGTATTGAGCTACGGATTCTTCATGAAAGGGCCTCTTTGGTTCCCAAGATGGGCACAGGAAGAGTAGTGGCAAGAGGGTGGAGGCCTGAATATGCTATATAGCATCAAAGAGCTCTTGATAAAAACCTGCCTGTACTAGGTGCCAGTGCCTCATAGCTGTAATCCTAGCTACTCAGGAGTCTGAGATCTGAGGTTTGCAGTTCAAAGCTAGCTGGAGTAGAAAAGTCCCCATGAGACTCTTATCTCCAATAAACTACTCAAAAAAAGCTGGAAGTGGCACTGTGGCTCAAGTAGTAGAGTGCTAGCCTTGAGCACAAAGAGGCTCAGGGACAGTGCCCAAGTTCTGAGTTCAAGCCCCAGGACTAGAAAAAAAATTCCCACCAAAACAAAACAAAAACCTGCCTGTTAGAAACACTCTCTCCAGCTTTGTGACTAATGGTGCTAGTGGCCAAAGGACCTCTCAGCTTCTTGTATGGATCTGTGAGGGAGAGTCTGCTCTTCCTGGCTCTGGAAAGGCAGGTAGCATGGGGTGGTTGCTCAGGAGAATCTGCTTTTCCAGGTCAAACTATCAGCAAAACAAAGGCCAATTATACCCAACGAGTGTGAAAAGCACTAGACCAGGAGGCAAAGCTCTCTAGGCACTCTGAGCCTTATTTTCCTCTTCTATTAAGTGGGGGTAGGGTCTTCTTGCCTGTATGCTCACTTCCAGTCCCGTTCAAGTAAATGACAGTAGCTACCACATTTGTAGCAGGGACTGTATTTACATGTCAAGTCCTGCCTCAACCTGGTCTTTGGGGGCCCCAAAGGCACAGTAGAAAACTCTGAGCTGGCAAGTTACGGATACTGGAGTACAAGCCATGTCTATGGTAGCAGGGTTTGTGCCTTGACTACTATGCTAGTCTTCTCCCCTAGAGATAGAAGTACGGATTGGGAGAAAGTGAACTGAACAGCAAGCCCTACTTACTTTGAACTTAGTAAATCCTTTTTTTTTTTTTAGTCTTAAGTATGTGTCATGGAAGTATTTGGAACATACAAATGTTTAAAAACATACATATGTTTGATAAACCATTGTTTATCTGGTATTTCAGTGTAGTAAGGTGTCTTACACTTTATTAGCTTATAACCTTACCTAAGATCAACATTATGAATGTACTTTGAAGATGGCAGTGCTTACTTGCATGAGGACTCAAAAATAGTCAAAGTCATAGAAGCAGAGAGTAGAATGGTGGTTATCAGGGGCTGGGAGAAGGAGAAATCAGGAAGATATTGATCCAAAGGTTCATAGTTTCAGTTAGGAGAGATTAAAAAAGTCTTCGTTTATTTTATAACAGTGCACATAGCCAACAATACTATATTAAAATGTATTACTATCTTAAAATTTTAAAAGTAGATTTTCTGTTCAATGTTCTTGTCAGGGAAGGAGAACAACAAAATGGTGAGACAAAGGATAGAGGGCAAACCAATGCAACAGTGATACTCACAAGACACTATGTCAGAAATGAACTTTACAACTTGGGGGTGGGGCTTGGGAGAGGGGAAAGTGGGGGAAAAATGAGGGAGGGGGTAGCAGTGTTTGACAAGAAATGTACTCATTACCTTACATATGTAAATGTAACCCCTCTGCACATCACCTTGACAATAACATTAAATTTAAAATGTCTAAGAAAAGAGGGACTTACCGAGGTGAGAGTATGTGGTATGGATTGCAGTGATGATTTAATAGATGTGTACTTCAAACTCATCAAGATGCATACATGAAATGCACACACATAGCTTTTTGTGTGCTTATCACACTAGATTTAAAATTATTTTTAAAATAAAGAAAATAGAGAATGATTAGTACTAAGTCCAATGGTGGCAGGCAGTTTCTGGATGCTCATATCCACAGCTATGGGATCAGAGCAGTACCCTAGCAGCATCTCATGACCTTCAGATGAAGGTCATAGAAGACATTTGGATAAAGTTAAATGGGGTAAAAGTCATATTGCTACCTATATATTTTTCCTCTTTAGTCCAAACACTGTTTCCCAATGGCCAGAAGAATCTTTCCTGGGTCCCCCTTTTCTCCTTCCCCTGCTATCCATTTGAACATCTACAATGGTCAAGACAACCAGTAACTAGTTTTTTTTCCATTCATACTAGGTTTGTACTAGAGCCTCGGGAATTCTAATATGGAGATATGGGGCCTGCCTCTGAGTTTGGGTTAGCTTGGGCACTGGGATGGAGCTGACGGTGTTGTCCAAAGGAAAAGCTTGTGACTTAGAGAGGTAACATGCTTTCTGTACTTTGTAGAGAATTGCACCCCCATATATCCAAAAAAGCATTTGCTTGATGCCTAGCAAAGTGTTGAGTGCTTTGGAAGTTTCGTAAACAGTAGAAGACCATGTCTGACCTTGGAGGAAAGCCAATTGTCACCTTAGGTTGACAAGATGTTCATCAATGAACACTTACATGTGGGCTCCTTTGAGGATGTAGCCTATGGTGTATGTGCAATAGTCTCAGAGTAGTGTGGCACATCAGGTCAAAAAGATGGGCCTTGGGTTGGCTGGTAAGGGAAAGTTGCCTGGGAAAGTTGATCTAGAGCTTGGAGAGCAAAATGTATGTTGAATACAGAAGGCCGAGCTCACAGATAATACTGGTATAAAATTTTCATTGTGCCTAGGGTAGATAAATAAAAACCAGTTTTGTGGCGGATGTAATAGGGGTGGATGTTACCTCACAGAGAAGACTTGGGGCTCTTTTCTCCAGGAATATGAAATATGTTTTATTCCTGGGCTCAAACTCAAGGGACAATTGGCCTTCTGTGGAATTTCTGCTTTGTTCTTAATACTCCTGAAGGTTCTCAGCAATGGATCATGTGAATGACCAAGAAACAGTGGTGATCCCAAGTTAGGACTTGTTTATCAATGAGTAAGTAGGAAATGTTAAGAGGGGGACTTGCTGGGCACCAGTGGCTCATGCCTGTAATCCTAGCTACTTAGGAAGCTGAGCAGGAAAGTCCATGAGACTCTTCTCTCCAGTTAACCACCAGAAAACCAGAAGTGATGCTGTGACTCAAGAGGTAGAGTGCTCATCTTGAGATGAGAAGCTCAGGGACAGTGCCCAGGCCCAGAGCTCAAGCCCCACAACTGACCAAAAATTAAAACAAAAAACAAATGAACAACAACAAAAAAATGAGGACTTAAAGAAAATGAAGACCACAGTTAGCAAGCCAGACCAAAGTTTTCATAAAAATATGAAGGTACAGGCAAGAGTAGGGATGACAAGAAGTCTGTAAAATTCAGCAGACATAGGTATAAGTTCTTCTTCTGGAGTATCACTCAGCCTATTTCTGGTCCTATAGGAAAGAGAATAAGGATAGAACTTTATAGCTTTTTTTTGTTAATACTCAGGGCCTTGAATTTGCTAGGCAGGTGCTCTAGTACTTGAGTCATGCCTCCAGCCATGCTCTTTTTTTGCTTTAGTTACTTTTTCAGGTAGAATCTCAATTTTGCCTGGGAGCCAGCCTCATATTGTGAGCTTCCTACCTAGGGCCTCCCATGTATCTGGACTACATTATGTGTGACACCACATTTGACTTGTTAATTGAGATGGAGTCTTGTGAACTTTTTGGACCAGGCTGGCTTAGAACTGTGGTCTTCTCTACCTTCACCTCTGGAGTATCTAGTATTTTAGGTCAGTGCTCCTAGGCCTGGCTTAGGATAGATTTTTCTAAGTTAAGCATTAAAGCATGTAGCAAGTAGTAAAGATCCAAGAACCAGCTCATTGTTACATTGTTATTATTATTGTAAGGGAATCTTTGCTTGATGTTGAGCTGTGGAGCTGGGACCATTGTGGTTTTGTCTGACCCGGGGATATATAGATATACATACCTAATTAAGTGGAATCTCCACTAGAGATGTGAAGAAGATGTTGTGGTCCTTACTTTAGCCATAAGGAAAAAGACTAGAAGAGGTTAAGGGACCTTGAGAAGTCTTTTTTGAACCTAGGGATGCCTGATTCCAGAGTCTGGCTCTCTTCCCCCTGCAGTGGCTGATCAAAGGCAACTGATGGGAAGTCCCTGGCAATGTCCAGGCATTGCACTGCAGATTCTCCTGTCATATGGCTTAGAAGGGACACAGAAAAGTAAGGGCAAGAGGGGCAGAGGCCAAACCCACTAGGAATGGCTGCTAATGATGAGAAAGTGGGTAGGTTCTTCTTTTTTTGTAATACATTTTTTATTGTAAAAATACTGTACAGAGGGGTTACCGTTACATGAGCAAGGTCATGAGTACATTTCCTATCAAGAATTGGGTAGGTTCTTCTTTTTTTGGGGGTGGGGGGTCCGGTCATGGGGCCTGAACTCTGGGCCTGGGCACTGTCCCTCAGCTCTTCAACTCAAAGGCAAGCGCTCTACCCCTGAGCCACCTTCCCAGCCCCAAGGATAGGTTCTTCTTGAGCCAAGCTCCTCAGTGAACTCCTGTCCACAGCATTTGCTCAAGAGTGACGCACATATGCTCACTGCTCTGAGACTGTCCCGAGCCCCATGGAGCAAGTACAAACTTTCCCTTCCCTGGGGTCAGTGCCTCCCTTTCAAGGAGACCTGGACCATTTGTGAACCTCTTGCTGCTGTGACCTTCTTGCTTCCTTGACCCTGCTCCAGCCCCGTGGAGCAGGGTTGCTGGCTCAAGTTCCCCAAGCAGAGGTGGCTCCTATCTAATGAAAACATTGAAAGATGAATGAGACATAAAGCAAAGCAGAAGTACTGGTGTGGGGGCAGGTATGTGTGTGGGGTGGGGTGTGGAGTTGAGCATGTGGAGTTGAACTGGGGAGATGGGATATCTTAAATAGTGTGGGAAAAGGGGCTTGTCAGATCCAAAGGTGTGATAAGAGACAGGTTATTTCCACAGAACTCTGCCAAGAAGAGGAACTGACCTGTACAAAAGGTAACACTCTACCGGGCCCATTTCTTTGATTTCAAAGTGGGAATCCCTCAAGCAGGATCCCTACAGCTGGCCCCCATCTACAACACCCCACCCCTGCACCAGTTTTATTTGCTGGTGGAATGCGAAGACTTCAAGTGCATACCACATTTGCTCTCCTGTGATTCTGATTTTATTTCCAGCTCATATTTTAATTTCTCCGTAGCTAAGTGTTTTTCTCTGGTGGAGCATCCTGACTTTTACTTGAAATTCCAGCTCATTTCTTTATTTGGTTGGAACCATTGGGACTCAATTTGAAGGCTGTTCTTTTTTTTATATATATTATTGCTATTATTGCATTTTAAGAAAAAGAAACTAGTTGGCCAGAGTTATTTCTAGTGCTTAAAATTCAACGCAGTTTGGTAGTGATTGTTCTCTGCTCTTAGATGGAGCTGATTTTCAGTTTATAATCCATTGTCTTCACACCCATCTTGGTGACTAATACTCTAAGATGGATTTCCTTTTTTAATTTTTCTTCCTTGAAGTGGGTTTCAAATCCCCAAAGAATTTCTGGGAGGGAGGAAAAAAAATCCTTTAATTGAAAGCAAGAGAAAACAAAACAAAAAAGCATAAGAGAGCTGACAAAAATATCATGTTTAATGAAACCAAGTTCCATGTCTGCAGATGGCTGGGGAGGCACACAGTGACCTCAAGCTAGAAAAATGGGTTTCCTTTCTGGACTCTTTAAAATGTGGCTTTTCGTTTGAATGTTGCCCGTGTGAGTGACCAGCGGTTCCCAGAGCCCCCGATCCTGGCACTTAGGTATGCAGAGCCTGCCTATTCTCTCTCCTCCACTGTTCCAGGTCTGAAAAATCCAGACTCAGCCACTTACAGCTTTGTGTTGTCCAGCATGGGATTTAACTTCCTTGGGCCTCAGTTTCTTTCTTTGTAAACTTGTGGATATGTCATCTACTTCCATGTTTTTGTTTTTGTTGTTGTTTTGAGGATTATTTGAGAAAAGGTGAGAAAAGTTCTTGGCACAATGTCTGATCCTTAAGAAATAGTCCTGAGTGGGGGCACTAATGATTCATACTTGTAATCCTAGCTTCTCAGGAGGCTAAGAAATCGAAGATCAAGGTTTGAAGCCAGCCCAGGCAGACAAATTTGAGAGACTCTTATCTCTAACCAGCAAAAAGCTAGAAGAAAAGGTGTGGCTAAAATGGTTAGAGGGCCAGCCTTGAACAAAAAAGCCAAGTGAGCACTCTAAGCCATGAATTCAAGCCTTTGTACTGGCACCACACACACAGACATAGACACAGACACACACACACACAGACACACAGACACAAACACACATACATCTTGGTTATTCCTCTATCTGCTTTCTGCCCCAGTAAGTCTCTGTGTATAACCAGAGCCTAATCATCTGTTGGCTGGATCAGGAGTTGCACAGCCAGGGAGCTTCTGGGGTGCTGGATACCAACGAGCAGCCGAGAAACATAGAATTATTAAGGCACATTTCTTCAACAGGGAAAGTGCCCGTCTCTGTGAACTCCTCTCATAAGCAAATTAAGCAAAGTGAATTAAAAAGTAAAATTTAAAAACGTTACCATTTTTGAAATGTTAGGAATGAATAACATCAAAGTTTTTTGTGTTCTGCCAGGAAACTTGCCTTTCCCACTATCTTTGTTTGGAATGATTCTCCTTTGGCTGAAAGGACTTGGACATGGTTTTTTTGTTTTTTTTTCCTGCCTGAAAATGAGCTTGACCTTTTCCCATTAAAGATGAGTGTTGTGGCTTTAAGAATTGCATGTGGATGTCTGCTCCATGAAATTCCAAGGTAACGCTGACCAGTTTGTACCAGAATCTTCTTTGCTAGAGAATAGGGGAGACTTGCAATAGCTCTAACCTCTGTTCTACCTTCTTTTTCATACCATGTGATTCTCAGTCTTGAACAGTTTTGAACATGTGGCCCAGGTCTTTGACTTACCCAGCATGAGCAGAAGTCAGTTTTTTCCTGGCCTCATTCTCTCTTCTCCTTCTCCCCTACCTCCTTCCAGTTCATCTTCCTATCCCTCCTCTACCTACTTCTGTCTCTGCTAAGATGGGGCTGAGCACTTTAACTCATTGAACTAGATTTATCCCCATCTTCCTCTTCTTTCTTTTCTCTTTCCCTCTTCATTTCATTTACCTTGAAACCACACTTCTGTCTAGAATTCTGTCTTAAAATAGTTCAGAAAAATCTTGTATTTTGATTTTATAAAAATTTTAAAGCATACATAGAATCCAGTTGGGCTGAACGATAAATAATAGCTATTTTCCCCCCCTCTCAAATTGTCAAAGATTTCATGCTAGGAACAATGGCTGGTATTCTGACCATGAGTCCATGTATTAGAATGATTGCTATTTCATTTCATGATAGATATGTATTTCACAACTTGAAGTAACCTTGTGTTTCTTTATGGGTTTCTCACCCTATCTTTTTTCCCCTCAGGCTCTGCGTTGTCCCACCCTAATCACAGCCAGTGCGGTGGAAACATGTAGCTTTTGTCCATGCCTTCACCTGGTAGATGAAGTCTGGCTGTATTTTTCTTACTCAGGGCCCAAAATGGTGGCAGGATAGGTGTGAAGGGGGCAGCAAGCAGTGGTTTGTAATGACTTAGAAAACATTGCCTTACTCTCTGGTGTTGCTTTAAACTTTTTTTTTTTTTTTGTCTTTTCTTTTTTGGTACTGGGGATCGAACCCAGGATGCTGCGCTTGCTAGGCAAGCACTTTGCCACTGAGCTACATCCCAGCCCAACTTTAAACTTGTTAAGTCACACCTGGCCCCCAAATAATTGCATCCTCCACATTAAAGTTTATTGCTCCCTTCACTAGGGAATGAAATAAAAGCTGAAAAATTCAGAGACAGACCACAGGTTTTTACCAAGCACTGAAATTCACCAAGATAGATAGAGTGCATTGGGTACCCAAAGTACCAATACCCAGGAGATTCCCCTGATGCTGGTTGACATCCATACCACCTTTGGCGTGAAAGCTCATAGATGCTGGAGAAGCAAAAGTGATCCATGCTTAGAAGACTGGTTAATAATGTCCCATCCTAGCTGGTCATTGGTGGTTCACACTTATAATCTAACTACTCAGGAGGCTGGGATCTGAGGATCATGGTTCATAGCCAGCCTGGGGAAAGAAAGTCCTTGAGGCTCTAACCAAAAAAGTCAGAAGTAGAGTTGTAGTTCAAGTGGTAAAGTGCTAGCTAGAAAACTAAGGGACAGCACTCAGACCCTGAGTTCAAGCTCCAGTAATGGCACACACAAATAATAATAGTAACAGTAATAATGATGATGATGATGATGTCCTATCCTTGTTTAGTGATCTTTATTGTTTTTTGTTTGTTTGTTTTTGCTGGTCCTGGGACTTGAACTCTGGGCTTGGGCATTGTCCCTGAACTCTCTTTTGTGTGAGGCTAGTGCCCTACCAGTTGAGCTCAATGCCTCTTCAGCTTTTTCTGTGATTAACTGGAGGTAAGAGTCTTGTGGACTTTTCCATCCTGGCTTTGAACCATGATTCTCAGATCTCAGCTGAGTAGCTAGGATTACAGGCATGAGGCACTGGCACCTGGCTTTTGTTGTTCATATTTTAAAAGTGCTTTCTTTCAAATTGTGTCAAAACAGATTTTGGCTTTTCTCTCATCCAAGCTTATAGGAACTAGCAAGAGTTAAATCTAGTCAAATGTGCCTGAGCTTAAAGATAACCCCTCATCTCTCTTTCTCTTTCTCTCGTACACTCTCTCTCTCTCTCTCTCTCTCTCTTTCTCTCTCTCTCTCTTACAGCAGCAGCTTAATTTCCATTATGAAAAAAGTAAAGTCTGGCAGGCAATTACCCCAGGGAACAAAGTTTAAACAGCACACAATTGGAACATTGAGTCTTAAAAAGATTTAACTTATTTTTCCTAATGACAATAAGGGGGTAGACTGACTATTTGGGCCCGTTTTCCTGGTCACTCCTTCCCTCTCCATGTGCTGTTTCTAGAATTCCTTGGTGCTCAGGTCTGGCCCCACAAAAGGAACAACCATTCATGTCCAGACACATTGCAGACTTCTGGCAAAACAGGCCGAGCTCACGAAAATTTACACTTTTCCTGGCATCTGGCCGAATGTATGAACAGGACTTGGCTTGACTTGGCTTTCAGTTAGAAAAGCCCTTTGGTGGGTGAGGGGAGGAAGATGACAGTGTGAGAGGGTGGCAGCAAGGTCCCCAGGATGGATCAGAGCTGCTGAAATAAAGATCAGCTTGGCTAGGAAGAACAATTCCTGTAATTATATGACTTATAATCAGCATTCTTAGTGGAGCCTGTAACTTTCATGTTATCTCCTCTTGTGTCTATATGGGTGGCACTGATGGGTGGGCAGGAGGCAGAATAACACCTTGATTTGAAAAATGGCTGTCGCTGTTAATATGAATGTTGCGCTTACTGAGACTATCCTTGATGAGATGTTGGGAAATATTGGCTTGAAGTTTTTGGTGGTAAGGGAGGGAGGAGGATCTTAAGGGGCCGTGGGGACTGTTCAGTGTTCTTCACTGGGAGAATTGTGAAAGTAGCAAGCAAAGTGGATGGTGTGAGGGCAGTTCACACTTGGCCACTTTGGTCCTGCCCTCCATGTGGGCCCACTTTGGATTCTAACATGCTTTAGCCATTCTCCATCTTCCTTCTTTGAAAACTTGAGGGAAACCAGCCGTCTGCCAGTCCACAGGCTGTGTGTCATTTCCTGCCCGCTCCAAGCCTCACTCTTTCCACAGAGGAGACTTTTCAAATTAGCGTTTTCAGTTCATTAAATACCTTTTTGCACACATTTCATTCTGGTAAAGGCAGCATTTCATCTGGAAATGGTCAGGCACAGGTTGGCGCTGAATGAGAAAGAAAATGAGAAAACGAGAAAGAAAAAGAAAGAATCAAATACATTCCTTTGCTCCGAGTGGACAGTGAACAATAAACCTTAAATGGATCTTCCTTAGAGGTTGGAGAGATTTCTTTGGAAGGGAAAAACAAAGTGGATAGTAAAAATGGTCTTGTTTTTGTTTGTTTTGCAAAATTAGCAAGAGAATAAGGGAGCTGGGTTTTTACCTTCTAACTTAAAAAATGTGTATTATGTATATGTATATATATCTGTATATACACACACACACACACACACACACACACACATATGGATTCTTTGGCAATGAAGAACTCATAACTGCATCTCTTTGTCTTGCTTTTGCCAACACCATTGTAGCCTCTCCAGGGCTCTTCTGTGCTTGGGGAGCAATGCATGAAAATCTATCTACCTCCAGTTGAAAATATGGCCTTCCCTTGTCTGCCTGATTGGAATGAGAAAATTTCATACAAAAAATGACTTCCCCAGAGCAGATCAACAGTGCAAAGCAGCAGTATCTTGACAGGCTTGAATGCCCTGCAACTGTTGGATAACATTTCACTAGTACTTAGTTGATATGATACTAAAGTCAGGTATGTAGCTGGATGTAGATGGCTCATATCTATAATTCTAGCTATTCAGGAAGATGCTGAGATTTGAAGATTGTAGTTCAAAGCCAGCCTGGGCAGGAAAATCTGAGAGACTCTTGATTCTCTTAATTGCAGAATTAACTACTAAGTAAATGAAGGATGAAAGGAAGGAAGAAAATGAAAAAAGGAAGGAAGGAGGGAAGGGAAGAAGGAAGGTAAAGGCAGAAGTGGAGCTGTGGCTCAAGAGGTAGAGAACCAGCCTTGAGCAAAAAAACTAAGTTACAGAGCCCAGGCCTTGAGTTTAAGCCCCAGTACCGGCGTGTGTGTGCGCGTGCGTGCTTGCATACACTGCATGCACACACGTGAGGACACACACACACACACACACACACACACACACACACACACGCAAATAAGCAGGGCTTGCATTTTTGCTGTTGTCACCACCCCTGGCTCTGGAAAGAAGAACCATTAACTCTAGAGCAAGAAGGAAACTGAGAGAACAAACTTTTTTGTTTGTGTTTGGTAGAGCCACAGGGGACTCCAGGATTAGTTCCATTTTACCCACTTCACACAGTGGAGTTTGACATGTGATTTCTACTAGATCTCAAGCTCCACAGGGCTTGGGGCCATTTGTGTTGTTCACATTACTTACACAAAGTCAGCTTAGGGTGATGTTTATTAAGTAAATAAAGAATGAATGATATAGCTTCAAAGGAGTTTGAAGACCATGGTTCTAGTTCTTTCCTCTTCTCTTAGCATCATTGTATACCAAGGCTAGAGAAGCTGATTGAGTTTCTCAGGGTCCCTGAGTTGGACTTGGCCTAACACAGGAGAATAGTATTAACCAACAGCAGACTGGTACACTTCCATCCACAGGACCCAACTAAATCCATGAGCACTGACTTCTCAGGGGCAGTTTTCTAGCAGAGAGACCCACCCATCACCTACCATCTAATCACCTACCATCTATTTGAGATCATGAACTCCCCGCAAGCAGGGCTTATATCTGCTTTAAAAAAATTTCCTATGTTCTATGTACCTAACACAGACACTGGCATTAATATTTGAACACAAACACTCCTCTAGCTCAAGTTCCCCTGTCTTGAGTAAACAAGAAAGGAAAGATAAGGCTCAGTCCCAAATTTGCCTTCAAAAACTCTAGAGCTGTGAAGGTTTTGAGTCTTCATTGGAAGGTTAGCACTGACAGAGTTTTCTTCCATAGCACCCAGCCTCTGCTATAGCAGCAGATGGCAGGTAGAAAATGCCTTACTCTTAAAGATTTCACAAGGAAACAAGCAGTTCTAGCCTTGTTTGAATGGTTTGAACATGGCTGCCAGCTGGTCCTATCCTGATGATCTCATTCTTACCTTTTGCAAATAGCCTGAATGCACGGGGTGGTGCAAAACCCACAGAGTATCTGAAATGCAGATTTAGGTGCTAGAGTTGGCTGTAAAACTTCCTGGATTTGTAAGCTGGTGCATGTCCCTTGACCTTTAGGATCTTTAGTTTCTTCAGTCATCAAAAGAGAAAACAGCCATGTGGATGTGTTGGTTACCAGCCATGTGACACTGGTCAAATTTCTTTGAGGGGATTTTATTGTGGGTATTTCTCCAAAAAATACAAAATAGAAGCAATTTTGTCTTTCCTTGTAAGCCTCAGTGTCCTTAACTATGCATAAGTAACAGAAGGTACATCTCAGGATTACCTGAGCAAATGGATGCAAAATGCTCAGCAAGGGAAGTGTTCTATATTAGTTGTGGCCATATTTTCTCATAGAAATTGCAAAACTAACTGGCACGGTTGATTCTACAGAAGAATTCTGTATGATGCAAGGGTTAGCTGTAGATATTTAATTATTTTTCATGTAAATGGAGCTACCCACTAACATTTTCATTGTGCTCTGCTTTACAAAAATCTTGAAGGTAAACAGGACCAACTGGAAGCCATGCCCTTAATTATTATTATTATTATTATTAGCTTTTACACCAACTTATTCTCAGAGCCAACCTGTATGAGTTAACAAACTCCAACATTGCCAACTATTCTAGGAATCAAATTCCTTCTTATACTTACCAAAACCTCATATTCAACAATGAGTTCTGGGTAGCTAAAGAGGATTTACTGTTTGTGAACTATCTGTAAGGCTTTGGACCTTAACTTTTTCTCAGTGTCCTTTCCTCCAACCTACGACTTTCAGCCCCAAACTCATCTCTAACTGTATTTGTTGTTTCTGCAAATGATGTCACCATCTCAATAATTGTCAGATCAACAGAGGTAAAAAAGTAGAGCTCTACTTCATCTTTAAAACTCAGTCACTTATTAAAGGCTGTCAATTCCCTAGTTAGAGGGACCTACTCTAATCTTAGATAGACTTCTCTCTCCACACTACTGCCATAGCTTCTTGCTTGAGTTTGGGTACTTATCTCTCGCCTGTCCTGCTCTTGTGTTCTTGTTTAAAATTCATGCTATGCTTCATTAGTTCTCTTGCCTCTGGTCTTTACACAGATTGCTTTTCTTCTTTTACCTGGGCAATGCTTGCAGGACTTAGCTGAAAGAATCTCTATGAGAAATCTCCTTGGCCATACCATGAAGTCAGTGCAATGAGTCTTTTGTAGGGATAACTTAGCTACACTGTGCAGGCATCCTTCCACCATAGGATTTATCATCAGGTCATATTAAGATGCAGAGAGACTTTAAACCCTGAATTAAAGTGTCCTCATCTTCATATGCAAGCTAAAATAAAAATAGTATTAAACATATGTCACAGTAGTACTATGGGTACTTGCTATACACTAGGCTCTGGTGCTTGTCATACAATAAAACTCATTTACTTAGCACAATAATTGTACAACATATGATTTTCCTGATATGGATGAGGACATCCATATCATACCTCAAATGCCTCAAATGACAAATAACTTGTCCAAGTTCACAGAGCCAGTAAATGGCAGAGCTAGGCTTTGGATATTGGCTAAGTTGGCTTTTTTCCTCTGTTTTTGCATTTTTAAGGAAATATGCAAAATAAAATTCTTTCAAAAGTCTTTCTTCCATCATTACCACTACTTTGCTGGGATCCTGTGCAAGTACTTCTTGCCAACTGGTCAACCTTCAATTGCTTACTGCATAATGTGATAATTGCCTTTGGCATGTTTGTCTTCCCCTGACTGTAATACCCAAGGGCACAGCCTGTGCTTGTGACTAGGTGACCTGTGGGGAGAGGCTGGTCCCAGTTTGCAGAGACTGTGTGGTTTCCATGGCGTGGCTGGATTGTCATTGACTAACACCTCTACCCCAGCTTACACTGATGTCCTTGCTTATTTGCTGGTTGACTGGGTTAAGCTCACCTTGTAGATGGTCTTCCTAGAAGGGGACTGGAGTGAGAATATCCTATGCTCCTACAACAGACTTCCCAGGAATCTCCTGCCTCCTCAGTCTCCACAATATTCCATACACCCTCTAACACTGTGTTGGAAGTAACTGTGCTGTAAATGCATGGCATTACACTAAGACAAATAATAAAGCTTCATGCTCACTCTAAAGTAAACACAGGATAATTGAAAACACATCAAGAGAGTTAGTTGCCTGATTGGGTGGTATTGAGCCCATGCTTCAAGGACATCTCTTTTGAGGGCTCCTACCCCTATCAGCCAGTTCGAATCCTGGGACTTAAATGCACTCATGATCCTGTGAGCTGTCCAGTTCAGCTAGGGGACTATCTGGGGACCAGCTACATTCCTCTTTTTTGTTGAGATGTACAAGTGAGCACTTCTTCATTCAGTATTGAGAGGACAAAGCTTTTCTTGTCAATATTTTGCTGGCTCGTTTCTTTCTGGGTACCAGATTCCTTTTCTCTTTGCTCCAGCTTCTATCCCCTCAAAAGATGCAATAATGTATTTCTTCACATCTCTCTTTTTCTGATTGTGTACTCCACTTTTGTTGTTATCTTCAAATTGTTGTGCAAAGAGATTTTAATTGAACATGTTCATTTATGTGTAAAATATATTTTATTGACCTTGGGTTAATATGGGTGAGGTTCATCATAGCAGGAAAGTAGGGGAGTTGGTATTGCTGAAAAAGAATGCAAACAAATGTCCATAGTCTCTGGTATTCACACTGGAGGCAAATTCCCTCTTGGGTATGGCATCTATAGCATTCTTGCCATGGAGTGTCCTGAGTTCTGTATTTACATGTAGATTAAGTCTTCTCTTGATTAGTCTAGATGTAGTCTCAGGGAGTTGAAGGAATAAGACTACCTTTAACATTTCCGTCGTTTTCAGATTCTTTGACAAGTAAGTTCAGGCTTCCTACCTTTCATGACAAAGACCAAGAAATGTATAGGGCTAGAAGAAAGTTTGGGACTTGCAAGAAAGCATTTGATTTTTGGATTATGAGGTTTATAGACATCCACTTGGGCATCCAGTTTTGTGCAGAGCAATGCATAATGAAGTCCTATTTTAGTATAAATATATTCAAACTACTGCTTGGGACATACACACACTAAAAATGATTTGTTTGTTTACATGGAATTCAAATTTAACTGTGTCTCTTGTAGTTTTATTTAATAAATTTGGTAGCCCAAGAAGGCAGGCAGTTGAGAAGTGGGTTTTGAAAAAGACCCTAATTGGGTGTGCCTTGAGGGTGTTTACTTTTTCTGTTTATATTTATGGGGGAGAGAAGGCAGGATCTAGGAAATAATTTCTTGGGCAATCTGGTAAATGCATGTTACAGTAAGAGTTGTAAGAAATGAATGCTGAGGTTTACCTATAAAGTAATTCTAGTCATTTCACAGGAGGGCTCCCTTAATCTTGGAGATCCTCTAGAAGAAGTGTCTCCAGCAGGTCTCAGCACCAGGGCTTTAGTGAGAGGCACTGAAAAAGGAATTCTGGAATGAGTAAGGAAAACTGAGTTTCTTTTAGTTGGGTCAGTCACAGTGACCTTGGCCCACACATTTAAGTCTGCTTTGTCTCAACTTCCACATCTGTCAAATGAGGATTAACAGTAATTATTTTATTTACGTCAGGGGTTTATTTTGAACCTTAAGTTAACACAATGCTCAAACTCTTTGAGACAGTGTAAACTTGCTACACCGCTAAAGGAAATGGACTCTTGGCCTTGCCAAGGTATGCTCAAAGTGTAACAGGGTTTTGGGATCCAAGCTCTAGGTCACACCTTGGAATCCAAGATTTAGATGCTCTTGAGAAGTGGTAAAGTCATCTCCCATCCAGACCCCTCTCCTTTTAGCAACAAAAGTCCTTTTGGATAAGGTCTCAAATGGATTTTTATCTTTCTCTGAATACTATTTTGAAGCAGCTACTGTTCCCAGCCCCTCAGGGGGATTCTAAAGTGTGACCAAAAAGGATTTGGGATATTTATGTTCAAGCTGGTATAACTTAGCAGAGGAAGATCTGGGTTAAAACTGAGAGAGAGAGAGAAAAAAAAGGTTGAACATGGATTTCTCCACAATGACTCCTGTATCTTGACTTAGGTGCATAAACAGAATGTGTCACATCTATAATAAGACATATAATTCACATTGCACTTGAGAGTTTACAACGTGCCTTTTCACATATTATCATCCATGTATATATTATCTCCCTCTGGGAAAAGCAGACCTTTTACTTCTCTGCGTATATCCGTGTATGGAAGATCACAGGCTGTGGAAAGGGCCACAGAACAACCAGACCCATCTCACAACCTCCATCCTGCCCTGAGTTGTCCTTCACCATCTGGACAACTCCATCTCCTCTCTGTTCACTCTGTGTCATTGAAAGGGCATATTTAGCTTTTTTTTTTTTAAGCACTGGTGTTGAACTTAGTGTTTTATACAATGCTGCTGTTCCTTGGGCTTGTACTATAAGCCCAACTAAGGTAGGTATTTTTTATATCTTTGTTGTTTTGTTCTCAGTTGCAAGAATTTTGCATCACATATTAGGTACACATGAATTAAGTGGATTACATTGGGTAGACATGGCCACTTTAGGGGCTGGGGGCAGTTTTACTTTTGGAATCCTCACCTCATTTCATAGTCATCTCCAAAATGATGGATAGCACTACAAGCTGAGCATCCCTATTCCAGAAATATGAATTAAAAAAATGTTCCAGAATCTAAAACATTTTGTACGCTGACATGATGCTATGGGTGGAATATTCCATACCTGACCTCAGCATGATAAGTTGCTTTCAAACTGGTGTAGACTATAAGGTGCCTATGAAATGGAGATGATTCTCATGTTTAGATTGAGTCCTAGCCCCCAATATGTCCTGATATTCCCATACATATATTAAAAAAATAAAGAACCCAAGATCTATCTAGGATCTGGAACACTTTTCAGATAAAGAATACTCAATTGTATGTTTGTATGTATGTATGTGCACATATTTTTGCTGTGAAATGTAAAGTATTTTTTTAAAAATTGGCTTATAATTATAACATTAATGATCATTTCACTCATTCAGTTTCTGTTTTGTAATTTGGAGCCAATTTTTTTTTTCCATTGAAAACATTTTTGTGGCCCTGGACAGGTCAAAACCCCCCAGGCACAGTGCCGGAAATAGCTTTGCCTATGGGTACTTCCTGGACCAGAGTGACTTGGAAAGCAGCAAGAGGACACTTTAAAATGGAGTTTGGCCTCCAGTGAAATGGTCCGCCCTCCCCCTTTCCCAGTGTTCTGGGCCTCTCTGCCGCCTCCCCATCTGCCAGACTCCAGGCGTGTGCTGAGAGGGTGAGCGCTGAGTTTTATGGGATCTCTAGTTGTCTCCCAAGTGCAAGCGTCTAATTAGGCTTGACACTACTGAGGCGGTTCCCTGACATTTATGTCACTGTCTCTCAATCTTTAGCAGCCTTCGGTCTTGTGGGAAGCACAACAAACAATGTCAGAAGCAACATAAAATTCCCCATTAGAGGGGGCCCTCGGAAACCGCCATCCTGTTTATTGGGCTCACTCAAAGGGGAGGCTGAAGGGTGGGGCTGGGTGTGTGGATTTCCCAGCTTGGAGGAAGAAATAAAATGGCTCATTTAAATTCTTAAGAAGTGCATAGGAGGCAGTAGACACAATGAGTATCTTAGAGAAGAAAGACCATCAGTTGAACAAACTAATCACATGGTAATCAAAGTGTGTGTGTGTGTGTGTGTGTGTGTGTGTGATTCCCAGCCTACTGAGAAGTACTTGAGAAATTCTAGCCAGAGAGAGTAAAGACCCTATAGAATGACAGCTTTCATAAATCACAGATTTTTCTTTTTAAAGGAACGCGCAAGAACGTGCGAAGTGGATTTAAAGATGAAAGGTGCCCCAAGTGTCCTGAGAAAAGCCAGAAAAATGGGCAGGTCTCACATTCCAGTGTCCAGATTCCTGGTCGGAGGCCCCGCCTCCACCCGGGGTCCCCCACTTTGTGACTTTACCAGATGACCGTTTGGATTTGCCTACCAGACTCCATTGAAAGACCTTACTAAAGGAAGGGTACAGCTGGCACAACTCCCCAGGCTGTACAGCGCACCCCTAGTTTTGCAGGCCAAAGATTCCAAACTTCCATTCATGTAGGTGCAGAAAGGCTGGGAGAAGCTGAGACCTGGGAACAGGGTTGTCTGGTCCTCGCCCTCTTCCTCTCCCCACCCCAGGTCTGCGTGTTGTGGGGCTGACGTGAGAGGCCCTGTCCAGAGTTTTCCCCTTCATGCTTCTATAATCTGACCACTCTGCCGTGGCCATTTTGTGTCTTGTAGAAATGTGGCTTCCCAGCGAGAGCAGGCAGCTCAGGCCAAGGTAGGTAGAGAGATTAAGTTCTGAGTACTAGGCCTGGTCTTGGTGTTTCCAGCTGTGTAGAACTGGATTCAGTCAGCAGCACTTTCCTCAGTACCACGTGGCTGCCCTGAGGTCTCTTCTTGTTCTCAGAGTAAAGTTGGGCCACAGTTAAAATGGGGATGCTAGTTAGAGAGCACATTTGATGGGAATCCATCTAGCTGGGGATGATTCTGACAGTGCCCTGAGTCTGGGCCTGAAGCACCTCACCTCCATCTTGAGTTGGATGCCAAAGGGTGTATGAGACTTTTTCATTTTTTTATCCTATCCAGAAAAGGGGTTGTGATTTGCCAAATGTAAAGAATCTTTGTTTTATGTTGCTTTCTGCACCAGTGGGCAGACTTGGGGGTTGGAAGTTTGGATTAATTCCCAACATGAATCAGCCCTGGTTCCTGGAGCAGTCCAGACTGGTTTCTGTGAGGTGGGGATGGGGGGCCATCAGGTGGGGCTAGGCTTAGTGGCCGGAAGCCCATTCCTACTTGGACTCCAGAGCTATTACAGGACCTGCTTTCTGCCCCTAGTGCTCCTTGAAAAAGAAAACCAAAACAAAACCAGACCAGGATCTGACTTTGCATCTCTTCTCTTTCTCTTTCCTTCTCTTCCTTCCCTCTAGTGGAGAAAGGATGACAGACAAGGGGCAGAGATGTACTGGCACCATAGCTCAGGGTAGCACTGTGATAGAAAATGTCCACAGCAATGGAGAAGGAGGAGGGACAGGGTTTGACTCAGGAAAATCAGAATGAGTGTGAAGCGCAGGGAAATGACTTAGCTTTGCCCTTTGGGAATGGAGCCAGGAGCTGGGGTCACTTGGATTTTGGCTAGGCTTCATGGGTAGTGAGCAGGAAGAGGAGGGACACAGATCACAGGGAAGGGAAATCAGACACCCGTGCGGAGCAGCCTCTGTAATAAAAGGCGACTTGATGGGAAAATTGACATCTTGCACCACTATCTCAATGCCATGTCTGCAGCAGTGGACTCTGAGTGCCTTTGTCTCCTTACTGGTGAGGGGGCTCCACCTGGAAGCCCTTCCAGACATCAAGGGCATGGATGAGGGGTTCTCCATGGCTGAAAGAGAAAAGTTGGAAAACTGCTGGTATAGCCTAACAACGGGGCTTTGTGCTCTCGCCTGACCCCGACTACCACAGGGGCTTTTGTTTCAGCAATCCCTGGCACTGGGCTACAGGCAGCCGTGGACCCTGATTTTCTGTTAAAATCAGAAATACTTGCAGCTGGCATTTTATTTCTTTCTATCTCCGTATGTTTCGGGCCATAGGCCTGTGAGGCCGCGGCTGAACAGCAGTGGCCTGCTCTCTCTCCCCCTGGTTGTAAGGCAGGGCCCGAGCCACTCTTCTGTCCATCCGGCCCAGAGGGCGGCTGTCTGGGTGAGTGCGACGCCAGCTGTCAGCTTGAGACGAGGTCAGATAGAGGCCACAGTGGTCCCAGGTGGGCAGGGGTCACTCAGGTGACCAGACTGCACCAGAGGCCCAAAGAATGTGCGGGATCATGAATGATTAGCTTCCCCCATGGGGAAAGAATGGCAATCCCCTATGGGAACGAGCCACGCTCTGGCCAGGTGACCCAAGTTCCAGATGCCTCCTGACCTTCAGGAAGCCTGGGCTCTTTAGGAAGCCGGGCGTCTGCAACCTGAGTCCAGGAATGTACAGGCTGTGCTGGCAAGGGCGTCTGTCACCAGTAATAGTTTTATCATCTGGGGGAATGCTTCAGGCAGAGGTAGGGTGCTGGACTAAGTCATTTCCCTCCTTGTAATGATTGCAGCAAACATTCTGCACCTAGAGGGCCTCTGTTTAAATTGTGTTTGATCATATAGTAGTGAGGAGAATAACACAGCTGGTTCATCCATAAAATAGGCTTCATGAGACGATTTAGTGCTTGTTTTTCAGGTCTACATCTTGAGTTTCTGTATGCAACACATGTAGAGCAGTATCTGGTAAACAGTAAGCACTCAATAGCTGTAGGTTCTTGTTGGTAGCAATAAATTGCATAGCCTGTTGGCAGATCTCTAGAGGAAAGGGACCTTTTCTGTTCTTTGAGTTCAGGGCTCTGAGACTTACTCCTGTTCTCACCTGGAATTGCTCTCCTTGTCTCCCAAATTCACCAGTGCCTTTTGTTCTAGCTGTCTAGGTATAGCCATCTGCTATGTTCTTATCTGAACAAGTCCTTTAGGTTGTGTCTCTGACTTAACACTTTGCCATTCATTCTCCTTTATATTAACATGATAAGTCCTATTACATTTTATTTCTGTTTGGCTAGTAGATTCAGCATTCTGAAAACTCTGCACATGAATATCCTTTGTGAAAGGAATATTTTCTAGGATAAGTTCCTGACAGTTTTGTGCTTTTTATAAACTACTTGTAAAAATGTACCAAAACTATATTGTAAAGCTCTAGTAAATAAAACAGTATAGTACTGGTCCATAAAAGAGTTCCAACAAAAGAACACAAAGCAGCCAGATATACGAGGCTCCATTGCATTATAAAAGTGGATGGCAAAAAAAAAAATAAATAGTGTTGAGACAACTAGCAAGTTTTGGAAAAATAAGTAATTCTGAATCTCTAAAAAGAAAAGTAAATTATAAAATATAATCACAAAAGTATGAATGAAAATCCAAATAATAATTGAAGTAGAGCAGATATTTTAAAGCATGACTGGGAAGTATGAGTGCTTTATAAGTTAAGAGAAAGTTGATTAGTTTAGTAATACCAAATCTCATACTTCTTTGTAGCAGAATATCCCCAGAAGCAGAAAACATCCCATGACTAACTGTTTCTATATAGCAAAAATCTCATAAAGTGAAAAAAAAAAGAGGACACCTAATAGGGGAAAGCTTTTGAAATAGATTTCCTTAATACTCAAAAGGCATTCACTCAATCAACAATTCAATGAAATGACATGCCCTGAAAAGAAGTGAGCAAAACTCATGGATAGATATTCCAAATAAAAACACAGAACTAAATAACATAGAAATTACTTTGTAGTTTTAAAAGGGCAGATTGAACCATGTTTCAATTCCACTTATCAAACAAACAGAATTTGGAAAATCTTAGAAAGGGTGAATGTTATCAGGATATTAGGTAAATACTGTCCAGGCTGGGGGGGGGCATATAAATTGGCACTTTAAAAAAAAATTAAAGTCGGTAATACCCATTGAAATTCAAAATGGACCTTTCTGTTGACTTAGAAATGCTATTTCTAATAATTTATCTCACATCTAAGTGAAGATCTATTTTAAAATTGCTTAAAGTAACAAAATTGGAAACAACCTAAATGTTTATTTGATGGGGAATAATTAAATAAATTATTAGTGATACATTGATGGCATAGAATCCTGTATGGTTGCTAAACAATGAAATAAATCTTTCTCTTATATATACACACATACATATTTATATTAAAAATGTGTTAACGGAAAGGAACAAATAGTAAAAGAATATTATATCTGTTACATAAAAATCTCTATATGAAGCCGGGCATTTGTGGCTCATGCCTGTAATCCTAGCTACTCAGGAGGTTGAGATCTGAGGGTCACCATTCAAAGCCAGTGCAGGCAAGAACGTCCATGAAACTCTTATCTCCAATAAACCACAGAAAAGCAGAAGTGGCACTGTGGCTCAAGTGGTAGAGTGCTTTCTTTGAGCTGAGGGACACTGTCCAGGCCCAGAGTTCAAGCCCTACGACTGAAAAAAAGTCTCTCTCTATGCAATATGTTCTTGCAGGTGTGTAGTGCGTCCAGTTTGGGGAGAATATGCAAGAATTTGTAGTGTTTACTTGTTAGAGTGAGATTTAGAAGGGCACTAGTGAGAGATGATGATGTTCCCACAGGCTGTTCATTCTACAAATTCAGAGAATTTATGTACAGAGCCATGAGTGTGCTTTAAAATAGCCCTTCAAGTCCAAACCACTGTATTTTCTTTGTCAGATCAACATACATAAAGCCATTGCTCTCTGCAAGTCTCTGATGAGGCTGGCTTCAGTGAAATGGAAGAAGTTTAAAGTCAATCAGAAGGCCCAAAGGACAAACCCAGAGAATCCATAGACGACCAGGTGAAGCTTGAGACATAACAGGTGCCTGTTGCAGTGAGGGAGAAGGGAGTGAAGAAGAATGAAGGGAGAAATGGAGAGATTAGGAGAGGGGTGCTTGCGTGGGCCTATGATCACATGTGCCACGAGGTGCGTCAAAGTAACTCAGCTCTGCAGACCTGCTATTTTTTTTTGTACCCATCCTAGACTCTAGCTCTACCTGGCAATTTCTTTACAAGAAGCACAGGCTTGGCATGAAAGATCTCTCAGTAGCTGGCACTGGCTTCTTTCTCTTTGGCTTGCTCTTACTCAAGGCTGCCCAATAGGTGGCTAAAGAGCAATAATAGCACTGGGCCCTCCATTTGCTTACCTCTCTCCCATCCCTGCTTCGAGTGCCCTTTTCATCTGCCTGTGTGCCTTACCCCACGTGCTGCAGAACTTCTCCATTCCCTCATTTATTCCTCCTGGCTCTGGGCTGCTGTTGAGAGGTGGCCTGGTGTCCCCTTGACCTTCAGGGCTCATCTTTGAGCCCAAAGGATACCTATTCCTTTCTGTGGTTGTCAAACTCACCTCATATGAATTGGGGCCTGTATCATGACTTGGTTATCAGGGTTGCAAGCACATATAAAATTAACTTGCAGAAGTTTTAAGCCCAACAATTCTAATCTCGATCCTTGAAAGTAGTTGCCTGTGCAGAGTGAAACTTGCAGCTGATTAGTGTCTCTAAATTACAACCTACATGCAGATGTATGTATGTAATGACTTGCTTTTGGGCAGAGAAATCAGAAAACCAGCGTCTTCTGAGTCAGCCAAGGCAATGGGAATATTTTCCAAGGCCATCAGGGCTCAAGCTGTGGCATCTGCCCAGCATAACTCTTCCTTTGTAAGCTTTCAAAGATGAGGGTAAAGGTCAAGAACCTGAATGAGATAGACTTGGGGGAAGGGAGAGCCAGACCTACAATGGGAATATTTTCATCTCGATTAATGCCCTGCTGGTGGTATATTTTTCTGTAACCCTTTAGGGATAAAGTCTAACTGGAATAATAATAATTTTAAAAAATCCTAGTTGAGCCTTCAAACATCCTACCATCATCAGAAAGTTGGCAACATCATTTAGGGTGGGCTGATTGTGTGTGTGCATGTGTGTGCATGTGCGTATGCACACACACGTGTGTGTGTGTGCTTGTGTGCACATGTGTGTGTGTGTGTGTGCTTGTCTCAGAGGCTTGGAACAATCCACTTGCTTAGCTTCCCTGCCCAGGATGGAGGTAGTGGGTGACCTTCCCCCTCTGGCATTGAATACTTGGCTCCTTTCTTCAACTTACATTTTCCCTTGCTGAAGCTCTAATTGTTACACTGACATGAGAGTTAAGACCCTTTTTGGAGAGTCTCCCTTAATAGTGGAAGTGGGATGAGAGGTGGGAAACTGAGAGAGATAGCAGGGTGGGAAGATAGCGGCTGTGGTTACCACTTGGCAGAGCCTCCCGCAGGGGGCAGGAATGAAGTCTGCTCTGGCTGTAGAGGTTTCAACAGTTATCAGAGGCCTAAGGTTCTCTTCATTACTATTGTGAGAGAATTGGAGGAACTGGAGCGAGACCAGGAGCACCTACCTTGACCACTCAATCTGTTTCTGCTCCTATGGGTGACTAGCTTTGCCCACGCTATGCTGACAGAGGTCTTGAGAGTTTATGTGATGTGAAACAATCCCTACTTTTTGTAAACAGTGGCAAAGCGGTGCATAAAAAATGTTGCTTCCTAGGGTGATGGGCATGAGGGAAGCACCAGTGCTAGAGCTAGTTTGTAGGGAATCAGTAGTCCCCATCCTCTTTTTTTTTGCTAGTACTTGGGCTAGAATTCAGGACCTGGAAGTCAGGGCAATATCCTTCAGCTTTTTCTGCTCAAGGCTAGCACCCTGCCACTTGAAATATAGGTCTACTTTCGGCTTTTTCTATTTTTTTAAATTTGTTTTATTTAGTTGGAAATAAGAGTCTCATGAATTTTCCTGTCTGGACTGACTTTAAACCATGATTCTCATATCTCAGCCTCCTGAGTAGCTAGGATTATAAGTGTGAGCTACTGGCATCTGGCAGAGAGAGGCTCTTACTCCCTGACTAACTAATTGGATTTTGTAATCATGAACAATGTGTTTGGCTCTTTCTGATGAGATGCAGATGATGGGTTTTGGTAGATTCTGAGGATACTGCTAGGAAGAGAAGGTGTGATAATGATGTTGTAGGAAAAACTAGAGGATACAAAGGAGGAAAGGATTGTTTTAAGATGTCAATTAGAGCCCAAACTCTTGCACAATAGCTAAGGCCATGGCCTTTGGAAAGATTGCTCGCTCAATGTATGTTTCTCTACCAGTTATAGGAAGGCAGAAGAAACAAGTATTTATTTTTTCAGTAGGGATGGTAAAACATAAAGTAAACAAACAAACCAGGCTATTAGGTTAGAATTTGCTTTCCGGTTTATATACTATGATAACCTTACTAAGAGAGGTGACCCTGAGCCTGGAGATTGGAGACTGTCTCAGTATGTAATGACAAGTAGAACAGCAAATCCAAGTGCAGTTGTCTCTTCATGTGTCTACTGTCTAGCTTTGAAGGGCAGAGACTCAGAATGAGTCTGTCTGATGTTCCTCAGTCGTAAAGATTTAATTACAATCCTTACTTGACCAGGATTGTAATGTGAGACCCAGTTAGTATTTACTGTGATTCATCACCTCTCACTTTCTCCCCTTCCTATCCACCTTCCCTTTTCCCAACACCCCCCACCCCCATTAAAAGGATGACCAGTTTTGAATTACGTTAATAGCTATACTGTTAGGTTAGGACTAACCTCCCTGAAATTTTCAGGACCACTAATTTGTGGTTACTCCAGTGGTAGAATGAACTTGGCGCTCTGGCCTTTTAGACTGGCAATGCAGTAAAAGTTTAAAGCGAAGACTGCCTCAGAGCCAAAAGAAGAGAGGAGATTGAAACCTAAAGGTTATCCTGAAATGCACTTTACTGTTATCTATGAGAACAAATGAGTTAAAAAAATTTCAAATACCAGAATACCCTACAGGGAGGAGATATAACTATTAAAGGGCTGTTATAGCTGCAATAAATGTAGGAACAATAAAAATAAATTGATGAAGTAAATGTCAGCGCTGTTCCCCTGAGCTGCCCCCACACCTTTGTCCAAAAGTAGAACATCTCCAATTACAGAGGGTGGAAACAGCCTTCAATGACAATATGACAAGGACAGAACACAGAACGCTAGCACTGAGAACACAATTATGCACAGCCTTGAAAAATTGTATCATAGCACAATGCATGGAAGAAATCAATTAATGATGCCAGGCTTCCACTGCTGTCTAATAATCCTAGAAAGGAATGGAGGTAGGGGGGGATATCTCGATACACCTAATGCATCAAAAAGGTGACCCTTAAGTGGAAGTCTACATAATACCAGAGGTCAGTCCTCAGAGTTTATAGCATCTGAAATACTCTTTTTTTTCTTCTTCTTCTCAATTTTTCCCCTTAAAAAAATCTAACAGTCTTAAGGAGGCATTTAAGTAAAAGTCACTTCTTCTTTGGTTAAATAGCCTTGCAAGAGAGTTCTTTGGTGGAAAGGGCACGGATGAGCAAAGTATGCAGCTCTTGTCACAAACCCATCGGCTGGAAGGGAAAAGGCAAAAGTTAGGCATAAACCCGGTGGAAGGTAGAAGGTGATTTATCTTGTGCAATTTACAACAGGTGCTAAACATTACGAAAACCAGAGCTATTAAGCAATCAAATTAAGCTATAATTATAACTGAAGAAAACTGTACAGGAATTCTAATTAATTCAAATCTGAACATGTCCAAGAGGAATGCTCCAGCAACCCCACTTCTGAATAAAACAAAACAAAAATAACCCTTGGATAATGCCTTCAGATTGCACAGGAAATTAAGAAATACTTCTCAGCCTGGATATTCTAGGCATTCCTTATTAAATGGCGAGGGACTATTCCCTGCATAAGCCTGGGCTCTTGGCTTTTCGGGTACACACCATAGAAGGTGTGGGCTTGGGGGGGCGGTCCTTAAATAGGCAGGATTTGGAGAAAGGAGTAGGCCAAGGCATTCTACTGTTCCTGTAAGCACTTTAAAGGGTCTGAAGGTTAACTCATTCTTCCTGCCTTTGAAGGTTTCTTACAGGGCACATGAGCCTTTCAAAGAGCTGTACACACTTCTTTCTTATTTTTGTTTTTATAAATGTGTTTTCTGGACCAGGTCCATTTTCTTGTCAGTTTCTCCTCTTCTCCAGTCTCCATCTTTCCACTTTGCGTGAGTATTCTGCTTTTCTTCTATCCAGAGCTCTGGATGACAAATGCCAGGACAGGGTTTTTCATTGGATGTGCCCAAATCATGCCAGTTGTACTTGATTAGGCCCTGGATATTATGGGAAGAAGGGAATGTTTAAAGACTTAAGCTTTCTAGCCCCTAAAACAAACCATTTGATTAAAAAGGTGTCTATTTCCTCAACTCATGGATAATTTGGTCCATTCAAGAAGAGGAGCATGCTGGGCGATGGTGGCTGATCACTCCTGTAATCTTAGGTACTCAGGAGGCTGAGATCTGAAGATGGTGGTTTGAAGCTAGCCCATGCAGAAAAGTTTGTGATACTCTTATCTTCAAATAACTAGCAAAAAGCTGGAAGTGGAGATATGGCTTAAGTGGCAGTCTTGAGTAAAATAGCCAAGTGATGAGAACCTAAGGCCCTGAGTTCAAGTCTCAGTATTGGCACACATGTGCATGCACAGACACACAGACATACAATAGAGCAACAAAAGCAATAGCAGTGGGAGCTAACACTTTTCTCCAGCTTGTTATGCCCCACGTGTTGTGTTGAATCCTCTGCCTGGATCATCTCAGTTCTTTCAACCACTCTATGAAGTAGGTACTCATAGAATACTCATTTTATAGATGAAGAGTCAGGCGCTGCTGTTAAATTTATTATAAAACAAGGATCCATCTCTTCTAAGTCATCTGATGCTCTTACATTTCTAAGTAATTCAATGTAAATTGTCATTACTTTGTTAAATACTTTTTTATTGTAAAAATGCTGTGCAGAGGGGTTACAGTTACATGAGCAAGGTAATGAGTACATTTCCTATCAAGCATCCCTTCCCTCCCACCTCCACACTATGCTAACCCCTGCTCCCTCTGCGCCCCCCCCCCGGCCTAAATTTTAAAGTTCATTTTTCAACATAGTGTCTTGTGCATCTCATTGTTACAATGGGTCAACCTGTATCCCTATTTAAGAATTTCGTTTTTTCCCTTCCGCTCCCCAAATTAGAGAAGTGTATATATAAGGAGCTGGGCACCGAAATCAAATACAGTAAAAGCAGGGGTTATACCATGGGGGAGGAACATACAAAGAAACAAAAAAAATCACATGATACATTATAAATATGTTAGGAACAATAGCAAGCAAGAAAAAAACTACTTGTGTCCCTATCTTGGGTTTCATTTCAGTGAACATCATCTTATATGGTCATATGTACATAGTTTTTGAACTTTTCTGCTTGTCCTAGACTTATACCAGTTAATGCAGATAAGGGAAACTATGGGACCTATGTTTCTTTGGGCCTGGCTTACTTCACTTAATATAATTT
>NW_012267279.1:925164-966127 GCF_000151885.1 Dipodomys ordii | reverse complement strand
GCTGTAAAATCATCTGGTCCTGGACTTTTCTTAGATGGGAGGTCTCTTAGTGCTGTTTCTATTTCAATGCTTGATATGGGCCTGTTAAGATGGTTTAACTCATCTTGATTTAATTTTGGCATGTCAGTATTTGTTAGGAAAAGGTCCATTTCTACCAAGTTCTCAAACTTATTAGCATAAAGGTTTGAGAAGTATTCCCTTATAATGTTCTCAATCTTGGTTGTTTCTGTGGTGATGTTTCCATTCTCATCTCTGAGTTTATTTGGGTGTTTTCTCTCCTTTTTCTGATAAGACTTGCTAAGGTCTGTCAATTTTGTTAATTTGTTTTTGAAGAACCAAATCTTTGTTTTGTTGATTTTTCTATGGTTTTTGATTCTAATTCGTTTAATTCTAATTTAATTTTAATCATTTCTTTCCGTCTACTGGATTGGGGTTTAGTTTGCTGCTCTTTTTCAAGGAGGTTCAGATATCTCATTAAATTGTAGGTTTCAGATCTCTCCAATTTGTTGATGTAGGAACTCAGAGCTATAAACTTGCCTCTGAGTACTGCCTTTGCTGTGTCCAGGGAGCTGGTAATTTGTGCTGAATATCATGAACATTTGAATTTCCTTTCTAATCTCTTCCCATGACCCATTGGTGATTCAAGAGTGTGTTGTTCAGCCTCCATATGTTACAGGACTTTCTTTGGTGGCTTTGGTGTTGAGTTCTAATTTTATTCCCTTGTGGTCTGTGAGAATGCAGGGCATAATTTCAATGTTTCTGAATTTGGACAAGTTTGCTTTGTGACCTAAAAATGTGGTCTATTTTTGGAAAATGTTCCATGTGCTGCTGAGAAGAACATGTATTCTGTTGCTGCTGGGTGAAATATTTGGTAGATGTCTGTTAAGTCTAACTTGATCTAAGCAGTTGTTTAGATCTGTGGTATCTCTATTGAGTTTTTGCCAAGTTGATCTATCTAGTGGGGATAGTGGTGTGTTAAAGTTCCCAACAATGAATGTTTTTGGATCTATGTGAGATTTGAAGGAACGTAGTGTTTCTTGGATAAATTTGTGTGCTCTGTCATTTGGTAAATAGATATTTAGAATTGTAATATCCTCCTGAAGGAGAGATCCATTAATTAGTTTGTAGAGACCTTTTTTAAAAGTCTCTTCTCACTAATTTTAATATGAAGTCTATTTTATCTGATATTAGGATTGCAACTTCCGCCTGTTTATGGGGGGCCATTTGGTTGGTAGACTTTATTCTAGCCTTTCACTTTCAAAATATGTTTGTTTTTATGGGAAAGGTGTGACTCTTGAAGGCAGCAGATAGAAGGATCTTGCTTTTTAATCCAACTAGACAGTCTATGTTGCTTAATTGGAGAGTTAAGTCCATTAATTTGAAGAGTTAGGACTGAGAGGTGTTTGGTAGTTCCTGCCATGTTATCCACCTTCTTGGGGGCTGCGACGACTGGCTTCTTCCTATTGTTCTTGGATTCTCAGTTTGAGTGTATTTTTTCACCTTTATTGTGGTCTTGTTGGTTTTCTATGTGTAGGACATCTTTAAGTATCTTTTGTAGGGCTGGCTTGGTAGAGATAAATTGTTTTTCTTTGCTATGGAAGGTTTTTATTTGCCCTTCCATTATGAAGGAGAGTTTAGCTTGGTGTAGTATTCTTGGTTGATAGTTGTTTGTCTTTAGTGTGTGGCATACATCATTCCAGGCTCTTCTTGCTTTAATTGTCTCTGTTGAGACATCTGAGGTTATTCTGATTGGTTTCCCTTTATAGGTGATGGATCTTTTCTTCTTGACAGCTTTAAGAATCCTTTCCTTGGTCTGAATTGATCCTGTGTGGATTAGAATGTGGTGGTGGGATGTCCTGTTCTGGTCTGGTTTATTTGGGTTCTAAAAGCTTCTTGTATCTGAATAGACCTCTCTTTTTGCATGTTTGGGAAGTTCTCTGCTAGGAGCCTGTTAAATAAATTTCCTAGAGCATTAACTTTTGTCTCTACTGCTCCTCTACACCCATTATCCTCGGATTAGGCCTTCTAATAGTGTCTTCTAAATGTTGAATAGATCTATCACATTTCTTGGATTTATATCCAAGAAATATTTGTATCTTCTTTCTCTACAATGTCTAGGCTGTCTTCAATCCCAGAGATTCGATCTTCTGCATGGTCTAACCTACTGCCAAGACTTTCTACTTTGTTTTTGTTTTGTTTTGTTTTTGTTTTTTGGGTCCGGTCCTAGGGCCTGAACTCTGAGCCTGGGCGCTGTCCCTCAGCTCTTCAGTTCAAGTCTAGCACTCCACCACTTGAGCTACAGCACCACTTCTGGCTTTTTTCTTTTTTGCTTATGTGGTGCTGAGGAATCGAACCCAGGGCCTCAGGCATGCAAGGCAAGCGCTCTATCACTGAGCCACCTTACCAGCCCTCTACTTTGTTTTTTATTTCCTTTCCTTCTAACTGGTCAGTTTTGATGGCTTCAAATTCTTTATTGGAGCTTTGTTTTAGAACATGTATGGACTTCTTTACTTCCTTAATTTGGTGTTCAGTGTTTATTCTCAAATCCCTTCATTGATTGGTTATGACTTCATTGTACTCCCTTTTCTTCTGATGGGCTCCACTCAGCATTCCCTTTGTGGTCTTCCTGGATTCCTACAGTTGTCTGTTTATGGATTCCATGAATGCTTCTATTGATCTTTGTCTATTCTTATCCCACTTGCACAATTCCTGTATTACTCTTAGATTAGCTTCCTCAGGCTCATGCAATTCCTGTATTTCTCTTTGGCTTTTCTCAGCCTGCTCACACAATTCCTGTATTACTCTTTGAGTGTTCTAGCCTACTCACACAATTCCTGTATTAATCTTTGATTAGCTTCCTCATGCTCATGAGATTCCTGTATTAATTTTTGGTTAGCCTCATCATGCTCGTGAAGTTCCTGTATTAATCTTTGGTTAGCCTAGTCCTGCTCCCTATCATGCTCACACTGAGTCCTTTGCAGGTTTTCAATCTTTCCATTCACCATGTTTACCAGTAGTGTTTGTAGAGCTTTTTGGGAACTCTCCTGGATTATTCATGAACTGTTCTGTCACCTGACTATCATGAGTGGGAGGTGAGATACCAGGACTTGCCATTTTCTTGTGTTTCTCTGGCTTGTTCTGCCCATTTGGTATGAAAGTAACACCAATTTCATGCTAGAACAATATTTTAAGGCAAGCATCAACCAGAGTCCTGTAGTTGCACAGTCAAAATGGCTGCAGATACAATCTAGTTCAACAGAGACAATCTACTCTCCATCAAACAACTATGGGCTAAGAACATCAAAGAGGGATTCAGTAGACTAGAAATTAATAGGGTTAGGGAGAATTGTGGGGAAAAATAGGATTAGAGGGATATGGAGAGGTAAAAGGAAAGAGTGAATTTAACCAAATCCTAATCTTAGAGAGGAAATGGATAGAACAGAAAGGAAAGAGATAAACAAGAGAAAAGGAAAAACAGAAATTTAAATTTAAAAAATGAAACACTTAAAAAGTATGTAAGTATAAAGATATAATACTTATAGAAGAATATGATAGGATGAGAGGAGGAGAGAGATAAAAAGGAAAAATGAAAAAATAAAAATAAAAATGTTAAAAATGGAATACTTAAAAATTATATAGGTATAAAGAAATAATAGTACTATTAAAGAAGTTGTGAATTGAGTTATCAATTTCTGAATTAATTATGTACACAATGAAGGATAAGGTCTAACAATCAATGATGGGTATATATCTGGGGATGAGTAGAACAGCAATTAAGTCACAAAAAAAAAGAACCAAGAAGTTAAAAGAGATTTAAAAGGGCTGGGAAGGTGGCTCAGTTGTAGAGCACTTGCCTTGTATGCATGAGGCCCTGGGTTCGATTCCTCAGCACCACATAAGCAAAAAGAAAAAAGCCAGAAGTGGCGCTGTGGCTCCAGCGGTAGAGCGCTAGCCTTGAGCTGAAGAGATAAGGGACAGTGCCCAGGCCCCGAGTTCAGGCCCCATGACTGGACCCCCCCCAAAAAAAAGAGATTTAGGGACAGTGCCCAGGCCCCGAGTTCAGGCCCCATGACTGGACCCCCCCCCAAAAAAAGAGATTTAAAACAATGTACATACACACATATACACACACCCCTAAAGTAAAAATTATGGAAGAAATAAAATAGAAAACAATTTTTAAAAAATTAAAAACAATTAGGTAGAAGAAAGAATTAGTTGATTTTTTGGGGGGTGGGGGGGAGATTTCGTATCTTCCCTGTGTCCGTAACCAATCTCTTGGTGGAGTCTCTGGTTTGCTTGTGGTGTTGGGTTTGCCTGTGGCTTGATTGGCTTCTTAAGTCAGTTTGTTTGAGAGAGCAGAAAAATGCTCTGCCTTACCAGGACTTTGTGATCCTCCTCCCAGGCTAGTTCAGTGGGAGGGAGATCTACTTTGAGTATTGCAAAAGAGGGAGATGGCTGTTTCCTCTAGCTTGGAGTTGCTGTGATGAGGCTAGGTCCTGGGTAGGGTTGAGGCCTATCAGCAATCAGTAGCTTTTCCCTGAGGGACTAGCTCCTGAGACACTCATAGAGCTCAGCCTGGAGCAATCTCAGGATTTATGTTTACTGAGTTTCAATTGTTTTTCTTTTACTCCTCCTGCTGCTGAGTCTGGGGCCTAGGCTGCAGTGGAAAGGGGAAGCCTCTGGCTCTGTTTACCCAGTGAAGAATGTCACTCCTCCGGAGGAGGAGCTTCCTCTGCCTGAGAAGGGCGACTTTCCCCTGGGTGGAGCTGAGCCCAGCAGGTTGGGTCAGGTTCCTATGACCTGCTGAGTGGCTCCTATTGTTTTCTTCCAAGGCCTGAGTTGGAGCTAGCTGCTTGGTTGGGCCTTTGTCAGTATCAAAGATGGAGCTCTTTTCTGGTGGTTGGGGAGGGGCTACCTTCCCACCAATTCTCTGTGAGAAGGAGTGAGAATGTCTTGGGGGTACTCACTCTAGCTTCTTGGTTTCTGGGCCGTGCCTGGTCTACAATCGGCAGGATGAAGATTTCTGCTCCTTGTCAGTTCTTGCTGGTGGTGAGTAGAATCTGCTCGCACATGACATCTGCCGCCTTTGTTCCTGGCTCTCTCTGTTGATATGGTGGCTGCAGCAGCAGCTGCCACCACCACCGTGGACACTGGCAAGTGCTCAGATCTGTCTCCTTGACAAAAGCTGCCTGGATTTTTCCTCTCTGGCCAAACACTCTGTACTGTGATGGCACGCTTGATGTAATTCTCTAACCTAGGACTGGAATACTAAAACTGCTTTTTACACGAGAGCTTGTTTAGTCTCCAGCTTCTCCTCTGCCATCTTCCTCCAGACCCCATCTTTATTTTTCACTTCCTGGTTCAAGTGCTGGTGAGTATGGATGTGGGTAGTAGAGCTTTCCTACAGTGAATTTGCTTTCTGAACTGAGAGGGTAGCATGGCCCCGGCCATAGTTTGTTTTTTTCTGCCATTTCAATCTTCTTTTCTGAACACAACCTTGGATTTCCTTGAATTTCATTCACATTATTATATGGCTATTGGGACCGACATGTGTGTGTGGGGAAAAACCCACAGTGAATTTGTCCATGCTATTGACATCATAGCACTTCTTACCATCACTGGAGTGCTGCTGGTCATTGGCAACTTTAAAGGGGCATGTGGCTTATTTTTTTCTGGTGTGATTTGTATATGTTAGGCCTCCCTCTAAGTCACATGTCTTTTCTTTTTGACTCATGGTAGGGAGTGGAATAGGACAGGGGTTGGTCACTTGCTAGTTTAACAACCTAAGTCTATAGATATTTCCTGAAACTATTCTCATAATAGTATAAGGAAAGTCTAATATCCACTGATACATAAGGAAGCCAAGAATTAGAGCATTAGAATTTCACCAAGGTCCTATTGCTAATGTGGTAAGTCTAAGAACTGAGCTAAAGAACAACATGCTGTGCCATGTGCCATCCTACTTGTGCATGTACATGGATGCTCACATCCACACCCCGTTTCCCTTCATTGCCCTTAAAGCATCATGTGAGAGATCTAGAATATTTTTCTCCTGTTTGCTAAGCCATCTGCTAAATCTGGTGCTAAGGACAGTGCCAGAACTGCCCAAGGCTCATGGCAGGGAGGCAAATGCCAACAAAAATTGGTCTTTGATGGAGAGTATGGGTAGCAAGGACCTCTGGCCTAGACATTCCTAAAGGGCAGCTCAGAGATCCAGGAACTTAGTAAGGACTTGGCACACAATAGTCCTTTCATAGGAGGCAGATATGAACACACCTACCATCATGGAAATTTGAACTAAGTGGACAAAAGCTGAATTACTGGTACATTCAAAGAGGGCAATAGTGATCCTTAGCATTCCTGGTGCCAAGGCCATCAAATGAATGTCATTCACTTACCACAACCATCCAGTGAGGTTGATACAATTATTGTCTTTAACCTAAGACAGAGGAACTTGGACCTAGAGGAAGTTTAGGGGCTTTCCCAAGCTTGCACAGCTTTTAAAGTTCAGATTTGGCAGTCTAACTCAGGTAGACAGTGCCAGAAAAAACTCTTCTTAATGGCAAACTGGGCCCATAGTCCCATAATATAGGTGAGATTCCAAAGGCAGAATGTGAAGAGACAGGTGGTAAAAGGCCCTGTACAGTGGATAGAGTGGACCAGTAGGTCTATCTGGACAAGGAGGAGGAGAGTCTTTTGAGTTGGGCTTTAATAGCCAGTTGAAATTGGGGAGAGGGAGAGTGAACAGGAGGCAGGAAGGAGATATGTGTGAGCATAGGCAAAACTAAACATGTGCTTTAGCAAAACCAACTAGGGTAGGAAGGACCCACTGCCATGGATGCCCTTGTATCTCCCTCTGTGAGGTTGGACTAAGAGTCCTTTCCAGAGCCAGAACATGGTAATGCCATGCTATGGCTCGAACTCCAATGGCCTGGATTCAAATTCCAGGTTTCTCATATCTAGCAATGTTGATCTGGGAAAGTTAATGTTCCATTCTCCTACTAAATGTACATGTTTATTGTAGCTCTCTCATATGGCAATTGTGAGGAATAAGTGGGAAAATGCATGAGAATTATATAGAACAGTGTTTGGCATACAGTAGATACTAAATAAAGTTTACCAATTGTTTGACACTGTAACAGTTCTAGGAGTTATATCCTACTAGCTTATTTCCGTGGATAGAATTCTGAGGCACACAGGTTGTTTTCCAGCCTAAGGTCAACATAGCTGGTATCAGAGCCAGGGCCTCGCTCCAATGATGCTGTACACCTGGCCAAGATGCAATGTTAGTTCTGCTTCTCAGAACATAGCACAAGATCCTGTATATCAGAATGGCTTGGTGAACTGATGAGAAGCACAGATTCCTGGATCCCATCCTGGATCCACTCAAAGACTATTAGATGAATGAGCTCCTCCCTTCCCGTCATTCACTTTTGCTGGCTTCTTTTTGCAGTGTATAGCTTGAGAGCTGTCTGCTTAGTATTTGAGTAACTTGGTCAAAAGAAGGCATCAGAGTTTGGAAGATTTTCTGTCAGCCTCTTGTATTCCTTGCATACTACTCTGACATCTGTCCTCAGGGAGCTATCTTATAGACCTGTAGCTCAGTGTCTGTAGGGGCTACAGAGAAAATGGAGAAGCCTACCAGAGGATTAAGAACCTAAGGGAAGTTGAGTGATTGATTACTCTGGTATTCATGGAGGGGAGAGGCCTGTGGGAAGAGGTTGGGGTAGGCATTAGAATGGGGAGGCCCTTGCTGAGTGGGAACTGTGAGTATGTGGAGCAGAGAACAAGAAAGGGCAGCCCTGCTGGAGCCACCCTGAGACAAGATGTCACTGAGGGCAGTGGCAGGGTGGCAGGGATATGGAGTGAGGGAGGTGGTGACTGACCAGCCGTCAGGATGGTCACTCCCTTCTTTTGATATGCTGGGCTATTTTTGATGATGAGACAGACCCTCAAAGCTGGCTTTGATTTGACTTCACTGGGATACTTCACTTTTAATTTTGGGGTGGCTATGGAACAGCAGGTCCCTCTTGCTATTTTTCATCCATACTGCACCTTAAGGACTGCTGAAGTGAGCATGGAAAAAGGTGTGGGGACAGGAAGAGTGGGAGCAGTAGGTTGGCTGGCAGGACAAGAGGAAAAGGGCCAGACATGAGGAGGAGTCAGGAGAGTGCCCACTCGTGCTGGCTGGGTGCTGCCTGTCCACCTTCCTCTCTGCCCCTCCCTTCCACATTTGCATTCCTGATCTGCTCACAGGGGCAGGTGGAGAGTGGGGGAGGGCAGTTGGCTGACCTGGGTGATATTGGGGGAGAGTACACCCTGGTGCCTGTCACTTGAGGCTCTGTAGATTTATGTATGCTGCTTTATATCCTTTCTGGAATCTGGCAGGGTATAAATTGGAAATAAATAAAAATAGATTTATCAGCACTTTGCAAGTTTATTCCACATTCAAGGTTGGCAGTGGAAGTGCCCCTCTGAGCCCTTTAGGTCAGGGTCAAGGTGTGTGCAAAGATAATGACCAGTAGCTGCTGCCATCCGGAGTCACTCCTACTGAGAAGAGCTGCCACACAGCCATCTCCATGAAGGAGGGACATGGGGTAACTGCTAATATATCTGAGTGCAGCTTGTGTAAAGCTATGTTGACACCAGTTGTATTTTGACTTGTGTAATGCACATAGCTTTACACAAGTCAAAATACAACTGGTGTCAACATTTTCCATGTGAGAACACTAGGATCTAGCAAGATATATAGTGAGTAGTAGATTTGGCCTCAATGGTCACTTGAATCTAGGCCCCAGCTCGTGTCCAGTTTCCTTGAAGACAGGTGAGGGTCTAAATATCTATTTTAGGGCTGGGAAGGTGGCTCAGTGGTAGAGCGCTTGCCTCGCATGCATGAGGCCCTGGGTTCGATTCCTCAGCACCACATAAGCAGAAAAAGCCAGAAGTGGCACTGTAGCTCCGGTGGTAGAGCGCCAGCCTTGAGCTGAAGAGCTGAGGGACAGCGCCCAGGCCCAGAGTTCAGGCCCCATGACTGGCAAAAAAAAAAAAAAATCTATTTTAGGTCATCAGAGAGCCAGCTGATAGGTTTAGTAGTAAAGGCAGCATCACTTGTCTGAGTAGACTGGTCGCCCCTAATGGATAAGACCCAGAGCTCATTTGAATTTCTCTGCCAAGGTCTCAACACCTTGGATATTTGTATGTATGGTGTCTTAAACCATAGAGTCAAGTGCAGCTGTCATTGGGTAACAACCCCGCCCAGCATGGAAAGAGAACTATCTTTTCACAACTCATGATGTTAAACACAATAGATAAAGAAGTGTCTTCTTTCCAGACTGGAGAAACTTTCCTATCATTTTTTTTTTCTTCAAAGGGTAGTGATTTGAAAGAAGCATTAGCTGGGTGATTCATTAGTAGGCTAGTGGTCCACATGAAGGCTAGAGTTCTCAGCAATCCTGCCCTTTCAACCCAGGAGAACCCAAGGGCTTGTAGTTGTTTCTTCTTCTTTCTCTGTCTTACATGGGAAGAATAATCCCTGTTACAGAGATCATCCAAAGTTCATCTAGGTATACAGGCTGTAAGTAGTTGGGGTGGGAGGCAGTGAGTGTGATAGTTAATGCTGGCTGTCAATTTGACTTGATTGAAGGATGCCTAGAAAAATCAGTAGTTAGAATACACTCTGGATGTGTCTGTGAAGATTGACATGTGAGTCAGAGGACTTTGTGGGCATGGCCCTACCTGGATAGGGGCTGTACCATCTAACAGACTGGGGGCCCAGATGGAATAAAAAGGAGGTTGGAGGGGAAAGCTCTGACTCAAACATGTTCCTTGATTAGGCTCACTTTTTGCAGTGGCTGTTGCCAATGGACCTGAGAATCTATGTTCTTCAGCTCTTGAATGTGGACTTATATCAGCAGCTCTCCAGGAGGACTATAGGCCATCAACCTCTGACTGGGGATGCATCATTGGTCTCTCATAAATTCTGAGGCTTCCAGCTTTCTGGACTGAGTAGATACTCATTTCTGTGGCTCTCTAGACTGCAAGTGGCTATTGGAAGACTATAATGTGTGTCTGATAATATATACCAGCCTAATAAATTCACATACAACACACACACACACACACACACACACACACACACACACACAATTGGTTCTGTTTCTCCAGAGAACTCTGACAAATACATTTGGTTACAATTTCTGCTTTCTTCTCCATCTTTTGTTGACTATGTTACCCCAGAGTCTGGTCTATTCACACATAGTCATGTATCCACAAAGACCGCCCCTTCTGTCTTATTGTCCTCTATGCCTATGCTGCATTATCAAAACCATTTTCTCTTGATCTACATTCAAAAAAGCTTTGTAAGTTCCTTAAGTTATCCCAGATTTCAGATATGGAAGCCGTTATGTCACCAAGAACCTCTGAGGACTTTATACCTAGATAGAGATGTGGGCATGATCCCTGTTTCAAGTCATTTCCTGGAGATGTGTCTTCAAATCCAGACATGGAATTCTCATTTCCTTGACTTTGATTAGTGCTGTTCTCTGTCCCTGCTGCATAGAAAATTGGAAATGATTGGACCTTCCCAGTTGTATTTCAAACATTTGGAATCCTGTCTCAATATTCAGGAAGTCACTAACCCCTGTGTCTTTACCATCACCCTCTCTTTGTATTACTATTATTATTTTTTCCACAGGAGGACCACAGATTCCTCTCAATTGCTTTTGCAAGAGGGAAACACACAAACCAGGTTTCTCACCCTTGGTACCATTGATATTTTTTCTGGATAATTCTGCCATGGGAGTCTGTCCTATGCTCTGTAAGGTGTGTAGCACTCTGGCTACTGCTACTAGGTATTAGTAGAGCCACTACCTTTCCCCCAGTACTAGTAAAAAAAAAAGCCTCCAAAAATAGTGAACAAATACAGCAGGGGTACTCACTAGACACTACACTGAAAATGAACTATACAACTTGTGGGTGGGTATGGGAGGGAAAACCTGAGAGAAAGCGAGGGAAAGGGTGACCAAAAAGAAATGTACTCTATCTGACTTGTGTAACTGTAACCCTTTTGAATATCACCTTTATGATAACAATACAAAAATTAAAAAAATTCCTCCAGACAGTACCAAATGTCTCCCTTGGTTGAGAAATGCTGTTGAGGCATCACAATCACTAAATTTATTTGGTGTCAGGAAAGAAAGATAACAAGATCTAAGAATTATCTCTCTAAAGCCATGGTCTTTCAAATAATATTCTCTCTGAATATTTCTTTTGTAATTCCTGTATATTATTATTTTACTTGGCTCCCCAAAGGCTTGGCTTCGCTATGTGAATACACCATGTGTAGGTAGACATCACTATTTATTATTCTCAAATAAGATCAGGCTTAACCAAAAGATGGTCTTGTGGGAAAATCTCTTTGAACAAATTTGCAAACATTGAGCAAATCTATAGCATCAATATATGATGCAAGCAACCCGCCTTGGTTTGGAAAGTATGCCTGGCTGAAAAGGAACAGCTCCTGTTCTTGAAAAGAGTCCTTAAACTGCACGGGAAGAGGTGTATAATGAATACATAGTGTGATGATGGTGGGGACATGATGGGAGAGGTTTCAAAGTAGTATATGCATGTGTATGTCTATCTATACACATATATGTATATATACATATATATACATATATGGCTATAATATTATAGGCATAAATGTGTGTATGTATCTTCAAGCACTGGTGGCTCATACCTGTAATCCTATAGCTACTTTAGAGGAGGAGATCTGAGGATCATGGTTTGAAGCCAGCCCCATCAAGAAAGTCCATGAGACTTTTTATCTCCAATTAACCAGCAAAAAGTTGAAAGTGGAGCTGTAGATCAAGGTACCTGAGCAAAAAAGCTAAGGGTCAGTGCCCAGAACTTGAGTTCAAGACCCAAGACTGGCATGTACATTCACACAGACGAAATACATATACATATATATGTATAAATACATATTTATATAAACTTGAGACTGTTTAATTTTGCCCACTGCCATATACAGTGTACTCCATTGATCTCTAGATAAAGGAAAGAATGTAGTTTAGTTTAACGTTCTACTTTAAAAAATATTTAGATAGAAGATTTGTAATAGCATAAGGTTTTCTTGATCCCCTCACAGGCTTTCTCTAATATCTGAATTTGACACAAACACAGCACAATAGAAGGAGCTAGGAAACTAGCATTGGACCAGCATTATTAACTACCTGTGGGTTTGATCTGAATTCCACCAGCATTAGCATGCTCACATTCATTTCTGGTTTAGGATCCAGTCTGGAAACCGGCATTGCATGAGGTTGTCCAGTTTCATTTTTTCTCACATCTTTGTTGCTTTTTAAGGAGTATTGGCCAATTATTTTGTTCAGTGGCCCCTAATTTAGGCTCATCTGAGTTTTCTCATAATTAGACTCTTATTCTGAATATTTGGCAAGAAACTTTCCCAAGTAATGTTCTCAGGGTAACTTCAGGGGAGACACCATGTCCTATGTCTTATCATTGAGTGACTACCATTTTGGGTAAGACAGTAACTTCCAGGTTAGTCTACTCTTCGTGATTAATAAGTATCTTGTGGGAGCTATTTTGAGACTGTTTGACTATCCTGCTTCCTATCATACCTCTGCCCACTCAGTTCAGCTTCATCACTAGTTTTTAATTGTCACATACCCTCAGTATAATTTGCTTAATGATAATTTCCTACTTCTGTCATTTCTTTCACATTTATTAATTAGAATTCTGCTGTAAGATATAGATGCTACCCTACTTGAGTAGAGCTAGAAGGATCAAGGTCCAAGGCCAGCTCAGTAAAAGTTAGACTTTATCTCAAAGCCAAGCCAAGTGTGGTGATACACATCTGTAATCCCAGCTACACAGCAGACAGATAGGAGGATCACAGTTAGAGGCTTACTCCAGGCAACAAGTATGAGACCCTATCTGAAAAGTAAATGAAAGGAAAAATGGCTGGACATGTGACTCAAGTGGTAATGCATTTGCCTACACGTAGAATGTCCTTAGTTCAATGCCCACTACTGATCTTCCCCAAGCAGTCGATACTTTATTTCTTTTTATTTATTCAGGTACTTATTTCTATCAGAATAGACTCCTGCATATTTATTGTGCTAAGCCCATAGATAGACACCAAATCTTATTGCTGTAGTTGTCAGTTCAGTCCTGCTTCATCTCTTGCCTGAATTACTCTCCCCTATTTATAGGCAGACTTCACATGTCTAGCTGAGGTTGTATAATGCCACTTGTCTGACTGTGTCACCACCCTTCAGTTGCTCTAATTTTGCTTATAACCTCTTTTGAATGGTATTATAATTAATGACAACTATAGTGTGTTGAATATTTACAAGCACGACATCTTATGAATCCTTGTAACATTTGAATGCATTAGGTAGGATCACCTTCAGCAGCATAGCCCATGATGCACAAAAGTAGTAAGTAAATCCTCCAGAGTTGCTGTGCTCTTAAATGCTGAGTTCATACTCTCAGACCCTAGACATTTCCATTTGCTAAATAGGACCTTCACAGTCTGACCTCTCCTATTTCTGCTACATTTTCTACCAGTCCCAGTGGTCACTGCACTTGCCATAAACAGTTGTGATAGAAGTAAGATTTCTCACCAAATCTTGTTGAAGGGCCATTGACATTTTAGCTGCAGTGGTAGCATGCCTTAAAAGTCGCTCAATTTGGAGATTCATGGACTGATAACTACTTGCAAGACATGGAGATGAATGATTCTAATACATGTTAATACAGCCTCCAAATAAATTTTCTAAAACCTTTTGGGTTACATGTTTCAGAAGGCAGAATATTATAAGCTATAGTGTATAGCTTATATTGTATATATATATATATATATATATATATATATATATAGTATAGCTTATAATATTCCTAGAGGGACCCGGGGAAGTGTTCTATAGTCAAAGACACTATTATTTTTGTAGCAATATATATGAGGATTTTAGGTGTGAGTAAATAAATAAAATAATCTTATGATAAGTTCTATCAATAAGTTCCAAAAATACTTTCACTTTCAATATTATAGTATCAATTGGTGATACAGCTGGGCATGGAGGCACACATCTATAATCTTGGTCCTCAGAAAGGAGGCAGAAGGGTAAGAAATTTGAGTTGGGAGGCCAGCTTCCAACTGGACTGACATCCTAATAAGGAATTAAATTATAAAACTGTTGACACACTGAAACATTAACAATTTGTCTTTCAAGTTGAGATGTCTCATACTGGGAGAATTGGCCCGGGGAACCAAGTGGTATTTGGGGCTTATAGGACTGAACACAGATGCTCTGTTTCCTGCTTTTGCCTCTCTAGTGCTTGGAACCTCTTTGCGATCTCTCAGGATTGGGTTGTAGAGAGAAGAGAAAGGAAAATGAGGAGAGATATTACAAATCCAAGGTAGACAAGAGTAAAAAAAAATGTACTTTAACTCTGATTTGTGTCTTCAGATTACTTTGGATAGAGCTAAATAACCACTGGGGAATAGAAATCTCATGGAAATGTGACAGTGGCAACCAGGTGTGGTCGTCTTCCCAGGGACCCCAGAATATTTGGTTCTCACCGACATCCTATTCTATGTTCACCTGAAAACAGCCAGGTAGTCTGGAGATCCAGATGCGGGCAGTTGCCTGCTTTCCCAGTGGACTGAGAAAGGGCCCACAATTTTCTGATGCTGAACCTAATACTAAGAGGATTGGACTTGTACTACTGGTTGTTTTTCCTCACCAGAACTGTTGGGTATAAGTGAACCATGCCCCATTGTTCTCAAATTTCTATGAAGCAGCTCATAGTCTCTAAAAGGCCACATCAGGGAATAGGAAGCCTTTACATCCCAGAGTTCTGTCAAGATTTAACTCTGGTTCTTGTTCTAGGTCTGGCTTACATCACAGTGTTTATTAAATATTCCATACCAAATACATTATTCTCATGGGAGCTTAAATTTGTCTAAGCCACCACTTTGACAATCTCATGTACTATAGAGCTATGGAAGATCTGTTGAATATGTGCTTTCTAGGATAAGATGGAGTGAGTTGAGTGGAAATTCTACAGGCTTCCTTACTTCATTTCTATGTTGTTTTTCTCCTTCTCCACCTGCAATTACCAACTGGCCCTCAAATCTATTGTAGAACCTGAGTCAGTAGAGTGGGGATGTCAGAGTCATCCCTTCCAGAATCCTGTCTCTTTTTCAGGAGTATCCTTGAAAACAGCCTGTGGCAGAGAATTTTCCTTGTAAAAGAGAAGGGTTTCATGTATTTGTTTGTAAATGGGTGCTGTTTAGTAGTTGAATCTGTGTGGGACTAGGCTGTGGGGAGTGTATTTGAAGACTTTTTTGTTGTTGATAAATACCATGTGGAAATTGAGTTCTGCTAACATAAGCCAACTACTCTTGAAAAATGGGTCCTTTATTGTCCTGTCCATGAGACCAGCTACCAAACATCTAGCCTGGGGAGCTAAACCAGTGGTGAGAAAATAAAGCCCTAGATCTGTCTCATGGCACTGGGTTGTTAACTTGAAGACGTTACAGTCCTGTGTCTGAGTGACAGCAGTTTGGGGACCAAGACAGGGCAGGAAGGACTGGCTGGTGTGCTGTGTCCATCAGCTGCTGATTTTATGTATGACTCTAACTGCTGTGCCAGTGAATGACCTCAGGGAACAGGAGAGATTCTTGAGAACTGGAGATTGCATCATTCACAGTCCACCCAGGAAAACAGGAGGCAGACAAGATATTTCACATAGAGATTGAATACAGGAATTGGCTTCAAAGGTGTAAGAAGAGTTGGAGGAGTGACAGATAGTAGGGGAGGAATTGTGAAAAAGCAGAAGAAAGAAGAGACCATAGCCAGAGTTAAGGAAACAGTGAATGCCCCCTGGATTGGTGCCTGCACCTGAGCTCAGACTGTGCTACAGGAGCTGCCAAAATGGAGCCTTGGCTGCCCCCCGGGGGATGGAGACTGGGAATTATCCCATCCCACTTCCACCATGACAACTGCCAGCTGGTGCCTGAAATGTCCAAGCAAAAAGCAGGATCTCTCACTTCAGATCTCTCACCAGTGCCTGTCTTTGGCAGAGTTTAATCAGGAGTTGCTGGAAGGTCTTTGAAGTATAGTTTTTAGACTTTTAGCCCCAATACTGAAGAGGAAAGTGTAGTGGACAAATAAAGGACACAGTTCTTCTGATAAAGAAATAGAAGTAAAAGCTAGGAGAGAAGTCCTTAGTTTGGCTCAATGATGAGGACACATTTAAGACTTAAAGTCATTGTGTCATAGATAAAGAGGTTTTGTTTTGTTTTGTTTTTGTTTTTTAAAATCAGTGCTTTAGAAAAAAGAGGCTAGCACAGGTAAGGCTAATATCCTATCCAACCAGGAGTTTTGGGGAAGGTGGCCCTATAGCCTTTGTGAGAACATTTCTGGTGATAGGAAGTGTGCTACCTCATGAGACAGCAAGTCTGTCATATTCTTAGGCAGCACTGTTCATTGGCAAGACTTTATTGAGCCGACACCTGCCTTTAAGGAACATCTATCTTTGTTCTGTATAACACAGATGGTTTCCTTTTACTGACTCTTCTTGGCTTTGGAAAGGCACTATGCTATGCAAATGAGGTGGGCTTTAGATTCTATTATTAGTCAGGAGCAACAGGACTCTCTCACATCTATCCCAAAAGAAGTGTAACTCAAGGAAAGTTTAAAACCTGGGACAGCCATCCCAAGATATGTAGGAGGCTCTACCTACTGCCATGTTTCTGCTCTGCTATCCTGAAAGTATCAGTTCCTTCTTTGTGGGTCAAGATGGAGCACAGACTGTCACATTTATATTCCACACAGGATAAGCAGAATGGGGTGAATAGAATGCTAGTTTGCTCTTAAAGAACTGGGAGATGCCTTGTGAAAGATGTTTTTATTTGATTGATAGAATTTGGTCATATGATCCTAATCTAGCTGCAAAGGAGTCTAGTACAGGTGAATGCACAATCAAACCTTCCATGATGATGAAAAAATAAGACAATGGATAGTGGGGTACAGCAAATTATTTAGCAAAAGACTCAAACTTTTGGCTTACTACAAGCCATGCAATAAGCTAGGTCAGTGCTTCTCATGTTTAATGTGATGTGACTCACCCAAGGGAGATCTCAAATGCAGACACTGACTTGGCATGTCTTGCTGGAACCTGAGACTCTGCATTTCCATCAAGGTTCTAGCTGATTCCAATACTACTGTGCTAAGGACCACAGGGATTGCAAAGGCTTGGACCCTGGAAATACAATGCTGACTAGGATGGATTAAATCTCATCTTGAGTCCCATCAGTGTGCTTCTTCTCTATTGTAAAGTGACCTTTTGGAAAGGCTGCAAAATTCATAGCCTTGCTGCCAGAAGTCCCTCATAGATGCCATTCCCTTTCTTGTTGGGGGGATGGGGAGTCTCTCCTTCTCTTTTGGAGGGTGCTGGTTGGGTTAGACAAGTGAGCCACTCAAATCCAGTGTGTCATCAGACTTCAGAAAATGAGCAGTGAGAGGGCCTCTTGAGAGCCAGGCAGGATCTACAGGGTCCATGGGGCACTGAGCACAACAGTGAGGAAGCTTCTGGCTGGGCATGGGGCAGTACAGCCGAGCGCTGCCTTCTGTGCCAGGCAGGATGAGGGCCTGGAAACAAGACTGCCACCACGGGCCAGCCCAACTCCCCATCTGCTCGGGGAGAGAAAGGACACGGAACAGAGGCAGGAATTCAGGCAATTAATCCTTTATTTAAAGAATAATAAACAGCCAGATTTTACATACTGAAAGAGGGAACAAGGTAAAAGGGGTTAAAAACTAAAAAGCAAGGATGGCAGACACCAATTAACACAATGCTAATTGACAATTTCCCCAAGCTTCCATGAAACATGCCAGGCCGATTTCCCCAATTGCTAATTAAATCAAACCGCACACACAATACTAATTTCCCTAACTTAGGGAACTCAGTAGACAAATAAAATGAGAAACTAACTTAAACATTTTGTCAAAGTATGGGAAGAAGGATGAATGTAGTCTTAACATGAACAAACTTTGGCTACTACCAAATTTGTGAAAGTTCTGGCATGTCTAATGAACTCTTGAAATATCCTAGTATCTCTGTTTTTATCACAATTGTGTCAATGCACCTTCCCAACCATAAAATAATAAATAGGCAACAACTCTCTTGCCTTTACATTCTCTCCCTCTGGTGCAGGGTACCTAGCACATCGTAGAAGTGACATGTAAATTGCACCGTTTAAAAATTATAAAATACCTACTTAATTACAATTAAAAAACAAAGGAGTAACTTTTCTTTAAAACAGTCCCCGAGGTTCTCTGAGCTGGAGTCTGGCTTTGGGAAAAGAAGCCAGTCACTTAATCACACAGTTGAGTGTAGCAGCAACTCTGTCTTGGCTGTCTTTCCCACAGGCTTCCTCTCCCCGAAAGGCCTACACATAAGCTCACTGGGCTCTGATCTATTTCACAAGCCCCCTCTCTCCCCTCTTCCCACTAGCTCTGGCTGCAGCCTGCTTTGAAGTGTCCCCTTTCACCTCTGTGATCCAGTCAGGGCCCACCAGAAGAATCCCCAATGAATTATGTTATCACAGAATGAACATGGGCCTTCTAGGTCACCTATCTTAATTCACTCATTTTACTATTGTGGAAAAACTCATGCCAGGAGATGGGGGTGTGGCTAAGATCTGACAGCTGGCCTAAGGCCCTAGGTTTTGTTTTTTAGGAAATATGTGATTATTTTTAATAATCATAGCTAATACTTGTATTCTGTTCATTCTGTGCCTGCCATAGTTCTCAGAGTGCTCCTAAAGTAATTCAGCTGAGCCTCACAATGATCATGAAGGGTTCCCATAACTTCCCCATTTTATAGATAAAAGAAACTGAGGGTCTGTGGTATTAAATGCCTTCATCAAGGTATTGTCCCTCAGTAGCAAACCCAACTCTGAAATGAATGGCTCCAGGTCTATGATGTTAACCATTCTATTTGGCTGCTCCTTTGTAGGCTAATTAGAAAGCATTGTTAGAAATAAAAGTAGGAAGTAAGAAGTGCACATCACCTATAATAGTGATACTAGACAGAACCATCCAATATATTGAATACAATTTGTTCTTATGCATCTTAAAAAAATAGAATCAAACATCTTCATGTAGTCTCCCATAGTTCATCTGACATTTTTTGTCCCTTAACAATGTATTACAGTTTTCCACTGTTCTCTCTCTCTCTCTCTCTCTCTCTCTCTCTCTCTCTCTCTCACACACACACACACACAATCTTCAGTAGCTGAAACACACTGCAATGATGCCTGTGACACTAAGCTACACACTGAAGCCAACATTTCAGCTGTTCCTCCTTTCCTTGCATGCTATTTCAATGGGCTTCTTATAGAAACATCTTCATCCTGTTGTTGAATTTCCCTTAAGGTATTAGACCTATAGAACATAGAAGTGAGGAGGAAGGACAGCAGGGTGGGGATGTGCAATATGCAGATATAGAGAGCTGGAATTCCTCTCTGGCAAGAGAGAAAATGCTTTCTCTCCAATACAATAGTTCATCTAATATCCACTCCTGTGCAATCCTAAGGCAAGGACCAGCTATTCCCCTAGAAAAAATACAGCAGGAGACCTGTCTTCTGAGGCTGAGTAAGCATATTTGGAAGGGGTTAGTGATTAGCCTGAGACAAATGTGTGTATCAAAAAGTATGGCTATTCTTATGTTAGGCTAGTGGCTGCACAGGGGTATATGTTGGTGACACTTTTTCACCCGGGTCTTCATTGTCATCCCCCCCCCCCAGCTCCCAATCAGAAACACAAGGAGTCTTAGAGTTTGACTTGGTTTGTAGGCACAGGAGATATCCATACTCAGCTTCAGAGTTGGGTTCTAAAGCATTTTTGGCCATTATTCCCCGCCCCCCGCCACTGGCATCCACAATATATTTATCAGGAGGAAGGCTGCTTATCTGTCCTTGTTCCTTCCTGGAACAAAAGCAGACCTGTCACCATCAGATCAAGGGAACTCTGAGCCATGTGGAAGGACAGCTGAAAGTCCTTCTCGTTCATTGTGATTTATCATAATCACTGACCCCCCTCCCCCAGGATGAAATAGGAATGAAATCGTAATGTGATAGGTTAATGCCGATAATTAAAGAGAGTTTAAGACCAGTGTGAGACTGAACTGTATGTGTGGGTGGTTGAAATGGTTGTTTGATGTGAAAGTCAATGATTGAATTATTCAGAGAGAGTGATTTCCAAATGATAATTTTACACTTTACATAACTGATTCTGATTTATAGTGGCACCCAGTGGAGCTGCTTTAGTTCTAAGGGGCTGTCAGCTTTTCCATCCCCAAACCTCTGGTTTGAAGTGCCTTCCCCCTTCTCTCCCCACCATCCCCCCCCCCAAAACCCTGTTCATATCTGAAATTTAACATTGTTGGTATCTTCCTCACATACCTTCTCATCACACCTTGTCTCTTGCAAGAGTTTATGGCTTGCTTGGCTCTGTAACTTACACTATGACAGAGGCGTGCATGTGCATGCACATATGTGTATGTGTGTATACAAGCACATGTGTATAAACAAGTGCACATTAGCCTGTATCTTGTGTGGGTAGTGATTGTCTCAGATAACCAGTTCCTTTCCTCTCAATGGGCTCTTGCAAAGCTGTGTTCAGATTGTCATATAGCAAGAGATAGAGCCATGCTGGGAATAGGGCTCTAGGGTCCATTGGAATAAAAATAGTATAGCAGTGGCATATTGCAATGCTACTTCAGAACTGAAAGGGTGAAAAGTGTGGGAGTCCAAGTTCAGGATCATCCCAAGAGAATGAGTGCAAGCCTTTGCACTGGTACTGGGTGAGTCTATCTGAAAACTCCATCTATCAGAAATGGTGGCTGCCTCTCATCTGAATCATTTTTTGCTGGAAATGATGAAAAGCATTACGTAGATCTCCTGTTGCTCTTTCTTTGGAGTGGTCTAGAATTTGAGTGCTCCATGACAGGCAAGCTAGTTACATATGGTAACATATCTGTTTATTAACACTATATTCTGCCCCTTCAGCTTCTGTCTGCCCTGGCTTTGAGACACCTGGGACACAGGATTGCTTATTCTTTGGATAAAAGAGGTGGCCCAAGAAACATTCACTAATCAACAAATCCTTACTGAGCATTACTTCATCATAGGGACAACAGCGAAGGATTGTGAGTGCTGGGGTGCTTACTCTGGGAAAGATATTGTTTTAAAGACTTGAGATTAACTTGTTTCTTTCCAGAGCCCTGGTTTTATTTTTAGCTCCATTTTACACCCCAGTTAGACACTAAGGGTAACTAGCATTCAGGACAGTGTCTGCACTCAGTGCTCTGCCTTAGCTCTGGTCCTAGTGAAAGATGCCTTGCTCACTGCTTAGGAGGCTCAGTAAAAGAGGTCTTTGTTTGTTGGACCCTTCCAATGGCCAGTTCCAGGTTTGTAATTTGTGTCTCCAAGATAGCTTAGAACAAGATGCCCCACCTAAGAATATGGTAGAAAAGTATGAAGTAACTGGGGAAGTTTGGGGCTTGTTAGAACAGTCTGGAAGAAAAGAGTGAAGAAAAAACAAGGCTGGAACACATACTTATAAGAAGGAAAAATGGAAAGACTTGGGAAAATTATATTAAATGAAGTAAGCCAGGCCCAAAGAAACATAGGTCCCATGGTTTCCCTTATTTGCAATAACTAGTATACATCTATGACAAGCAGAAAAGGTCAAAAGCATTGTACATATGACCAAATAAGATGATGCTAAGTGAAATGAACTCCAAGATAGGGACACAAGAGGTTTTATCTTTCTTGCTGTTGTTTTTAATGTATTTATAATGTGCTATGTGATTATTTTGTTTTTTGTTTTTGTTTTTGTATGTTCTTCCCCCATGGTATAATCCCCATTGTCACTGTATTTGATTCAGGTGTCCTGCATCTTGTATATACATTTTTCTAATTTGGGGAGGGGAAGGGAAATAACAAAATGCTGAAATAAGGATACAGGTTGACCCATTGTAACAACGAGATGTATAAGACACTATGTTGAAAATGAACTTTACAACTTGGGAGATGGGTAAGGAGGAGGTGGGGAGGTGGGGAGGGAAGGGATAGTAGGGGAAAAACAAAGGAGAGGGTAACAATGCTTGATAGGAAATGTACTCATTACCTCACTCATGTAACTGTAACCCCTCTGTACAGTATCTTTACAATAAAAATATATATTAAAAAAAGAAGGATAAGGAGAGTGGAAGGGAGGCAGATGAAAGAAGTTCTGGAAGCTTAGATCTTGCTCCTCCTTTGGTCCCCCTCTCTGGTCAGATTCCCATGACAATGGATCCTGAAAGGAGCTTGAAGTTCCCTGTCCTATAGAACTTGTCAAGTGGATGCTATCTTCCCAAGCAGCTCTTGTCTAATTTATAATAGTGGTAACAAATGCCTTCCCTTTGGGAAGCTTGTGGAGCCTACTATTGTGCTTCATATCAAATTGGGGTACAGCCACTGAAGAAGGAATCACCCTCAGTACTGCCCCAAGAACCTCTTGTGTAATTGTACCAGGAGAAGTTAGATAATGTAGTTATTAGCAATCAACTATCATTTTGTGGGAAAAAAATCCCCAGAAAATTATGGAGTAGCAAGCAACTTCCCAGTGAATGATCAAAATGCAATATTAATATCTTTTAGAATTCTTTTCCTTCCAATAGAATTCTAAGCTAGGACCTCCAGATCCTAGAGGGTATAGGTTTATTTTACTCTGACCTTTGGAGCATTTTGTGAACAAGGCAGAAGCCTGCTACCCCAGATACCTTCTGTAAGGCCTCAAGGCCTTGCTTCTTCACAGTTTGTGAAGATGTGATGTCAAAATGGACATCTTTGTAATACATTTATGGACAATAGAAAATGGGAAAACAGGACTCCCAGAGGCCTTCAAAAAGAAAGAATGGAATAGAAACAGAATTCAATAAAGAAAAAAAACTACATGGTAAAAGACACAACCTAAGTTTCTGGGTACAGATGGATCAAGCCTGTAATCCTAACTGCTCTGTAGGCTGATTTCTGAGGATCAGAGTTCAAAGACATCCCAGGTAGACAGATCTAAGAGACTCCCAACTCTAATTAACCAGCAAAGAGGTGGAAATGGAGGCATGGCTCAAGTAGTAATGTGCTAGATCTGAGTGAAAATGCCAAGCAAGATTGCAAGACTCAGAACTAGGGTGTGGTTCAAGTGGTAGAGCACCTGCCTAGCCAACAGAAAGCCCAGAGTTCAACCCCAGCATTGGAAAAAAAAAGAAATACAAAACAAACAAACAAAAAGAATGCAGGGCCCAATATCAGCACAAAAACAAGCCAACAAACAAATTACAAACAGCCCAAATAATCTAAGCAAAGTTGAAAGACAAATGACCAATTGGGAGAAAATACTTATATTACATAAAGAACTAATATGCTTCATAGAGGGGCCCTAAGAAATGGAAAACAAATGACCAAAAAGCTTATTAAAAGATGGACAAAAATGCAAACAAATAATTTACAGAAGATTTGCCAATGACTGGTAAATATTTGAAAAGATATTCAATCTCACTGGCTGATTGAACAATAATGTATACATTTTAAAAATCACCTAGCAAATTGATATAGAGGCAAACAGCTTGACGTCTGTAAGTTTGAACAGTGCTGGTGAGAACGGGAGAGTACGTTAGTATAAGCCTTCCAGATGGGTTAGTTGGATGGGTCTGTTAGGAATGCTTTTATCTAGTATTTAAGAATAAAATAATATCAGAGAAATATTATCTGTACAGGATATATGGATAAAACATTCTTCTTTTTTTCTCTTTTGCTCGGTCGTGGGGCTTGAACTCTGGGCTAGGGCACTGTCCCTGTGCTCTTCAGCTCAAGGCGAGCGCTCTACCACTTGAGCGACAGCGCCACTTCCGGTTTTCTAGTGGTGTATTGGAGATAAGAGTCTCACGGACTTTCCTGCCTGGGCTGGCTTTGAACCATGATCCTCAGATCTCAGCCTCCTGAGTAGCTAGGATTACAGGCGTGAGCCACCAGCGCCCAGCTAAAACATTCTTTAAAATTGGTTTATCCAAGAGTTGGCTACAACTTACAGGTCTGGTAATGGAAATGGTAATGTCTTATTTCCTTCATGTATTATATGCTATTACTTTATTAAGTAAATTTTTATATTCTGACATATAAAAGGCCCAATGCAGGATGGCAGGAAACACATGAATACCCACTTTTTTATTAAAATGCATATTTAGGTAGAGTTCTGTTGTCTAAACATAGGTGAAAATTAAGACAGATAATGCATCCAGCTTCAAAGAAGGTTACAATCAGTGAGGTAAGAAGTGACCTTTCTTTTGTTTTCTAGTATATAACACACACTTACTTTCTGCATACAAATGTAGCCTTCTGTGGTCCTCATTTTTGTGTTTCTAGTGAGCTTTTCAAGTATATCTACTTCTTCCCTTCTATAGTCGTAGAATCTAAGATTTCAGTCTTGGAGGTGACCTTGAGGTTTCATCCAACCTCCTCTTTCACAACGGAATATGCAAAGCACTGAGTGCTACATTTCTCCATTTTCTTAATACTGTCCTGGCTTGTGTGTTGTCCCAGCTTCCTGTCTGATTAATTCTCCTTTCCATTCCCAAATGTGCCCTGCTCTGGACTATAAGTTACCTGACTTCCCTCTTCACAGAGGTCAAGTAGCAGCTCAAGTTCACCGAGCTGGTGGAAAGTGGAGGCGGAGATTAAACCCAAAGCTTCCAATTTCACTGGCTTTGGAGAAAGGCAGGCCTTTCCCTCAGTGAGCTTCTAACATGTGCATGAACAGATACTTCCTTTCAAAGCAGAAGGTTATTTGAAGACTGGATTTAAGCAAGCCTAGGCTCAATGCTTAGACATCCCTCTGTCCCTCCTCTTTTCTCTCTCGTGGTTGTCCACCTTTCACCAGTTACTGGGTTTCTCTGAACTTCAGCTTCCTTGCCTGCAAACGAGGGGAATAGTGCTTTCCTCAGATGTTGATATGAGTGTGAAATAAAGAGCTCCACACAAGGCTTAGTACATAAACTGCATCTAGGGAAAGATCTGGCCAATGGGATTTGGAGGTAGGCAAGGCTTCAAATGTATGGAACTCTCTTGGGGGAGACAATTGATTTTTCAATGTTATCCTGGCACTGAAGGACACTGAGTACCTTGGACAAGGCCATTCCCATTTTGTAGATGCACTTTTCCCAAGATCCAAGGGGAAGTTCTCTAAGAGAGGATGGAAGTGGTTAAAGCATTGACTTAGTCACTTCTTAGAGGTCAAAGTTGATGGGTAAGTGGTTTGTTTCTCCTTGGCTTGTGTTTATAGTGACAGAGGCTCTTTGAGTGAGGCAGGTGTTGCTCTGGTGGCCATGGGTAACCAGAACCTACTCTGCATCACTCTAATCTCAAAGAGAAGCAAACAAAAGAGCCCCTCTAGTCCTCTGCCTGGGGTCCTTGACTTCCTCCTCCATGAACCATGACTGAGAAGAGTCTCATAAGAGCCTTCCTGTTTACATGTCACCTGGGTGCCACCCGGCTGGTTAGGAGCCTGGGCCTGAGGCACTTAGTGGTCACTATATACCTCCTCTGTCCCTTGTAAAGGATGGATATCCGGTAAAAACTCCTGGTGAGCTGTAGGGAACAAAGGGCTTTTAGATTTTCATTTCTGAGCCAGGCAGGAAGAAGAGACAAAGAACCTGGCTGAAAACAATAGGAATGGTTGTGTGTCTATGTGTGTATGTGTGTGTATGTATTGCCAGCCAGTCCTGGGGCTTATACTCAGGGCCTAAGTATTGTCTCCACTGTCTCTGAGCTTATTTACTCAAGGCTGGTATCCTACCACTTCAGCCACAGCTATACTTCCAGCTTTTTGGTGGTTTATTGGAGATGAGAATCTCATGGGCTTTCCTGTGCTGACTGGCTTCAAACAGAGATCCTCAGATCTCAGCCTCCTGAGTAGCTAGGGTTACCTGTGTGAGCTGCTGGCACCAGGCTGTTTTTTTAAAATTTTTCATTCCAAAATGGTACTTCGGAAATTTGAACTCCAAGCTGTCACAGGGACTTGTTAAGTCACAGGGAATTGAGTTCTAGAAGGTGTATGGGTAGGTTTGTTTTCCAACTCCCACATTTTCTTTCGATATAGTTTTCAGTGCAGTATTTCCTTCCAAGGCTTCAAAGAAGGTGCATTACTCCAGGACAACACAAGAATATAACACACTGAACACAAACAGACCTTTGTTGACCTAAAAGTATTAGCTGATTCTTCTGCATTTACTGCAGTAATATTTTCTAGCATTTAGTGAGCATTTACTATCTGACAGAAACTGCCAAGTTCACTATGTACAGGATCTCCACTTAATTCTAAGAGCCCTCTGAATTCGGTGCTGTTATTAACTTCATTACTCAAATGATGGAGTTAAGCCTAAAGAGATTTACTTGCCTTGTTTTCCAGCTGGAAAATTCCAGAATACAAAGCCAGATCTCTCAATAGCAACATGTATGCTTTTCTATTTTGTATTCTCTCCACTGTGCCCTTGTAACCTACTGTGTGATACACACTGTCATATGGAAGAACTCTTTAATTGGCAGGCTTTGACCATGGATTTCCAGACCACGTTTTTGTCCAGTTCTGATGGATACCTCCCTCTTTCTCCTCTTGCTTTTCTTTCCGATGAAGAAAGTCCCAAATACCTGCTGATTGCCACATCTCACAGCTTATGTGGTCAACATTTAATTACATTAGCATTTGTTTTCACTAAAAAAGTAATCACATTACTGCCTTTCATGTCACATTAGTGAAAATGGATACCAATATGATACATATTAATAGAAGATGATGGGAAATTGCTAACACAATTAGACTTTCACATTTTATTAGTTCTGGAGTGACACCATATGCAGAACAGCTCACTTTAGCAGCAAAGAGAACACAGTGGTAAATGTCTTTCTAGCCTGTGTGGACAGAACAGACCCTCCAGGGACCACGGAACACCCATTTGTTCTCCCACTCACCTTCTAGGCCCCATTTCTTGCTCCTTCCTGTAGTATGAACATGGACTTGGAGAGGCGCTCTTTCTTCACAGCCAGACTTGTGTGCCTGAATTGTGGTCTTGGAAGGATCTTGTGACATGATCCTGCCTGGGTGGCCTCAGATCAGATAGAATTAATATTTCATTATCCCTTCTGTGGTGGGTGCTGGCAGAGAAAGGGACATAGGCAGGGGAAATGTCCCCAGGGCCCTTCCCAACCCTCACCACAAGCTTTTTGAAAGGCCTCTGCCTTTGGCCAGGTGCCCCAGGACTAACATTTGGCTGCTTTTGTGCTCCCAGAGATCTCCTTCCTTCCATCATTCTCTTCCTGCCCTCCCCATTTTTCTACCCTTCCAAGTAACAGTGAGAAACCTCTGGTCTACATCATCAGTAGTTGTGTTAATTGAGGAACTTCTGTAGTTCATAATCCATTCTACTTAATTCTGTGCAAATAGGACTTTACATCTTTGTGACTTTGCTTCCTCGTGTCTTCTACTTGAAGCATTCTGTACAGATACAATTTGTCTCTTCAAGCCCTTATCTTCAGGAAGCTTTCATGTAGACCTAGGTTGATGTTACCCCCCCCCCGAATATAACACATACCGCATGCCTGCTTATGTATTCTCATATGACAGCCCTAAGTTCAGTGGCTTTGTTCAAAAGGAAAATTGATTCCAAACTATGTGAATGGTGCAGACAAGACTTAATGAAGTGAATAGAAGACTTGAAAGGAAATGAGGGCATTAGAAGGAGTGTACCACAAATGGACTTAAGTGTAGGGTGTTGCTGCAGTCTGCTGGGTATAGAGCAAGACTCAGAGAGGGTCAAGGCTCCTATCCTTCCCTGTGTACCCCATCTCTTGGTGCATCATCCAGAACTTGGGATCTTAGACTAAAAGTGAATGGTGCTGTCACTGGGAAGAAAAAAATTGGGCAGTTAAGGGAGACATCTATTGCCTTGGCAATAATTTGGTTTGATGGGGGAAGAGATATAGGGGGAAAGAGATGAATGAGAGGACATTGTGGCTTTTAAATAATAGCTAATTTACTTTGCTGAAAGTTATACAATGTAGATAATACAAAGAGAATTAATAGCTTCCGAGATGTCAGTCGATATGGCAGCAGGGATTCATTTGCCAGCTCTTTCATCCATATTCTTCCTGGGGAAGGGCAGAAAGGAGAGGGACTTGGCTTGAAATTTGCCCTCTGGGAACTCATGAGGCTGTCTGGTCCAAGAGAAGACCACTGGTCTAGGAGGTAGGAAACATGAGTGTATACTTTGGACTTCTTAAGTGCAGAATAATGGAAGAGTGCTGTAGCATTGGATGATGTGTAAGGCTGCTTCCCACTCTGTAGTTCTGCAGCTCTGTGGAGGAACCCCAGGTCAAATGAGAGACCATGATGTGGAGTTGAGAAAGGTAGGTAGGCTGTGTGTGGGGTCTCCGGTCTGATCAAGGTGAATAGACTATGAGGCCAGGGAGTGCCCTTGGAGCAACAGAAAGGGCATGGGCAGGCACTCTGGTGGGAGGTGGAACAGTATTCATAAGAGGGCATACATAGATTGTCTAGGACTAGATGTGACTAACATGAGGTGGCAGCCTGAAAACTGTGGAACTGAGCCAGGTGCAAGTGGCTTGTATCTGTAATCTCAGCTACTCAGGAGGCTAAGAGCGGAAGATCATTGTTTGAAGCCAGCCCAGGTGAGACTGTGAGACCCGTATTTCCAGATAAGCGTGCACACACACACACACACACACAAACCCACAAACGGAGCTGTAGTTTGCACGGTAGAATACTAGTTTTGAGCAGAAAAGCTCAGGGACACAGCATCTAGGCCTTGCGTTCAAGCCCTAAGACAGGCACACACACAAAATTATGGAACTGACCCTGTAGTTAAAGAAAGCCAGTGAAGGCCACATTGTCCCTGACCTACAGCTTGTCTTATGGTGATATCTCAAGAGGGACTCTAGTCCATTTTCCAGGCCAGAGAGTGCTATTTTCAAAACCAGGGGGTCCTGTATGAGGTGGGCATGAAGAGAGTAGGTTTGCCAATTGTTTTCAAATGAAGGGAAAGCTGAGGGACTTCTTTCAGTATTCATATCCAGGCTGCCTCTTACAGGTATCATTCAGGTATTTTAGTTGGCCTCTCCACCCCCACATTTTCTTTTCTAACTTCTTAAGAACACACACACACACAAACACACACACACACACACGGAAAGATCTTAAAGGGGCCTGTGGAAGTTTGGTTTAAAGTACATTCTTCAAGGTCCTACACAAGGTAAAAGTAAAAGTATGGCAGTACTTAATTACTTCAGGAACCTAAGAAGTACTGAAGCATGCTCCAGGTGTTCTCCTGTGACATGTCCCTCAAGGTGGGGACAGTTCATTTATATCGTATCATCGTTATCACTGTCTTGAAGATGGTCCAGCATCAAAGTGTGCCAATGATGAGTGTGTTCTCCTGTTCTTTCTTTTCCTCCTAGAATATTTCCTACACACACACACACACACACACACACACACACACACACACACACACCCCACACACATGTAAAGTAGGTGTCTGCAAGTTGCATGGATTACACATTGAAATCGTTCTCACCACTCAGCCCACTGTAACAAACAATACTGATTATAGAGCAGGAATATATTTTGTAATTATAATGTTCTTCAAACTTCTCTGATTGACAAGCAGCGTATTTAAACAAGGATGATCAAAAATGATGTTCACAGTGCGGTCCTTGTCTCCTCTTGGCAGCACAAAAGCTCCCCTCAGTGGGTTCCAGCCACCAGGCTGCCTTTGAGCAGCTGTGTTGAGACGGGATTCGGTGTCTGTGCAGGGAGGTAGTGCGGTGGGAGAAGACACCCCGGCTTCTAAATCAAAGACAATTCAGTTTAGAGAAAGATGTACCTCGTGGAAATAAATAAAAGGAGACGCAGTGTATTGTCAGCTGGCCGTCTTAAATCAATAATGCAGGCAGTCTATCTTGTGTGCCCATTCTGAGGCGGGGGGAGGGGCATCTGGTCCTGGGATAAAAGCTCTTGTGGGGAGATGTCCAGGGGTGTCTGAGGGAGGCTTGCGTTGCTATTCAGGGCCTCTCCAGAGACAGCCTGGCAGTGTGCCTGCCCAGGGGTCTGAGGATGTTCATGTCCTTTACCTCCAGATCACATCAATCTGCATCCATTATTTGCCAGGCAGGGACACCTGGACGGGAGGCTCTATTTTCTTTCAATGGTCCCTAGCTTATAAAACAAAACCAGCAAAGAGCACGTAATCCCTTTGACTACGCTTCTGGTATGCTTGATTTTTTTTTTTTTTTTAACGAGTGCCAGGTACTGTGAGAAGACTCTGGGTTAAAGAAAAAAAAAAAGAGGCATGCAGCATTTTTTAATCATCTTCTTTGTTTACAAAGTGGTGACATTCAGTCTTGAATCAAAAAGAACAGTTTCCAGGTAGAAAAGTCTCATGTTTGTTTGTTTAGTTTTTTTTTTTTTTGGTCAGGTCCCAGCTCCCAGCATGTCTCTCCTCCAAATTTTGAACAAAATCAACTTACCTTGATTTAAGCAACCAACAAAAGGACTTGGGGGTTGGAAGGGTGGGAAAGGGGGAAAGCTTTTAAAAGATTATCGTTTTAGAGTTTTGATAGATTAAGAGGGTGACCAAACTAGACAGCATCTTAATAATAGGGCCAGGTGAATTTTGGCTAGGCTAATGGAAGCTCTTTTGTCAATTTCCTGTAACCTGCACTTGACAGGACTCAGGAAATGGCAGGACCAGCCACCTTTGATACCCAGGAGGGGCTTAATGAGATTTAAAGGTGCAGCACCGTGACTGGAGTTTCCTACCATAGGTGTAAGTTACACAAAGTTGCTCTATGCACCAGTCTCTGGCTGGCTTTGTCACCCTGCACAAGAATTCAAAATGTGTTTTCTCTGAAGAAGTCACAGCTGAGAGTTGGGCAGCTGAGTTTCAAATAGAAATTGTTTTTCTAAAATGATTTTTTTAAAAAAATCCATGCAGGACTGTATCTCTGAAATATTATCTATCATAAAAAAGCATGACATGAATTTACTATGGCAGTCAGCTGCAATTTTTAAATACACTTGTTAGGTTAGTGAGTAATGTCTTCCCTTCCTGAGGAGACAAGGATGAAGGGGAGAGCACTGAAGACTCTTACTTGTTGAGGATGGGTATGAAGAATATGGGCAAGGTTGTGCCAGGACATGTGAGCCCAGAGGAGATGATGGAAGAGATATTCTGATGGAATATTTGAGCTGGACATATTCCATATGAAAAACCCTGTCCCAGGAACATGTTGTCAGTTCATGGGGCAGGAACTCAAGGCCAGTCTGGGTGTGGCTGTTAGGTAGCTTTGAAGCTGGAGTTTTCTGGGCAGAGTGTGTGGGTTATACAGACAGTCTTGCTAACCTTTTATGACAGTGGTTCTTCTGTAGATCTGAGGTTAGCAAAAAAAAGCTTTTTCTCTGGCATCCTCCTAGTGAGGCTATGCTGGATAGTACAGCGCCCAGTTAAAGTGAACAAAACAAAGCCCTTAGAATCCTGCTTATGTGACACTTATCTGACCCTCTGGCCAATAGGCTTCGTGCTGTCTGGGGGTGGGAAGCTCCTCTGATGTCCACAAGGTTATAGATGGATGTCCTTCCACCTACTGAGCATTGCTTCCCTCCCTGGGCTGCTGCCAGCCTAGTCTTGCCTGCTTTTCTGGAGCTCGTTGTGGATCTTGGCCCTTTGTGAGGGGTCAGAAATGAACTTGACTTTACCTGGTCTCTCTGTTCCCCATAACAGCTGAAGTGGTTGGTCTTCTCTAGAGCTTCAGTTATCTTCATCCCTATAGAAATGGCCCCTGCCCTTGTCCCATGGGCTGACTATGACAGTGAAAGGTTCAGATCTTCCATACAATCAAGTCCTGAGCTTCTTCAGAGCCAAGCCAAGGGGCACATGGGTTGGTATTTACAGAGGCAAAACTCCCAGGAATCTTTCAAACTGATTTTCAAGATATGATATGCACTCTCCACATTTTAGTTTAGGCTTGTCCAGAAATGCATTTAAGGAATCGATGAGAGTAAGTGGGATGGATAGGTCTTGCTAAAGTTCAAGTTTTTCTCTGTTACCTCTCTCTCTCTCTTTTTCTCTCTCTCTCCTTTTTACCCCACCTTCCCATCTCATGCTCATGATTTATGAATATCAGATCTCCTTTTGTCAGCCATGCTTGGCTGGGCTTCAGCTAACCCTTTTTTATGGGTTTTCTTCCATGGTATTGAGGATACCACTGGGAGGAATCAAATGTAAACAGATCTATTTTATAGATAGGCTGAGAAGTTTGTATATTTTTAAAAAATGCTTAAAGTATCTGTAAGCAGAAGTATTAAAATGCTCACATATAACTCCTTGAAAATGTGTGAAGAGCCAGCCAGGTAGGGGTGGAGGCTGTCTGCTCAGAAACCCCAGGAGGCTTTGGTCCAGGGGCTGTCAGCTGCACCAGCTGTGAGGAAGACTAACATGCAAGCTTGGGGTCATATCAATCTGTATCCAGATCCCAGTGTCACCACTTAGTAGATGTGTGACTTTGAAGAATCACTTGGACATTTCTGAAGGATACCCTCCCCTGAAGAATGGAGATAAGATTGCTTCAAGACTCTACTTTTTGAACTGTGACCCACAGTAGGAATCACAGGATACACATAGGCATACATATGCCTGCAAGATGGAAACACACTTTCCATGAAACAATTTTTACCTATGCTCCACAAATGTCTCTGGTATTTTCTGTTCTAGTTTCTTCATAGAGCAGAGTGATTGCAACCCACTAAATAATGGCATGTTCAAGTAATGAATGACAGCACAGAGTTTGACGAATGGTACAGGAGCTTCCTAGATGTCCATTTTCTTCCATATTGAGGGCCCAGGATTCATATTACTTGGAGTAGGATAAGCAATGCTTTAGAAACCCTGGCATTGCAGTGGCATAGCACTATGAATGTTCATTTCTTGCTTCTGTGAAGTGCAGTGTGAGCTGGCAGATCTTCAAGGCAGCCCTCCTCTTGTGGGTTCCAGGCATCTTCTATCAGTTTGCATCATTGTGCCTATGTGGCCTCCAGACTTGCAACCAGAGGGAAAAAGGAGGACAAGGTATCTCATGGATGTCCTTAAGGATTCCATCCAAAAGTTGATACATATTACCACCAATAGAACCAGTCACATGGCCCAACTGATTGCAAGGGAGGCTGGCACACACTGTCTGTTTGTGCACTGGGGAGAGGGAAACTGAGATCAGAGTGAATGAAATAAACCACAAAAGGTAGACTGGGCTTGGTCTTTATAACACTGATACATAGTAGTTAGGTGACAAGAGATCAGTTTGATTTGGGGCATTGCTGTCTAGCCACAAAGTACTAGACTGAATTAGTGATGTCAGGGTAGTTCGTTGTGCTTTGTGTTAAGTCTTTGTCATGTTTCGAAAGCTTCATAGACTCATGGATGGGTATAAACACAGCTTTCTACAACTAGTATGAGTTTATGTTTTGCCTAACCTTGGAATTCAAGTCTGACATCCTTATGGACAATGGAATAGGATTGAAAGTTCGTTTTCAAAGTGGTAAGTCTAGACTGTGCATATCCCTAACTATAATGGAAGTCAACATTTATTGAGTATTCATTGTATGCCAGGCTTTGAGCTGGGCAGTTCACAAGCTTTATCTCATTTCATTGACCATATTATTAAATATCTTAGTTTCCTTCAAGACCAGTTAGTCTGCTATCTTCACTCACAAGTAAAAAATAGTTGAGATTCAGGGAGCTTGTTTTTTTTTTTTTTTTTTTACTAGGGCTGCATAGCCCATTAGTGGCTACACTAAGATCAGCATTCTAGATCTTTCATTCCCTATGTCAATAGTGAGGGGAGACACACTGAATATTTACCTTAGTAGAAAAATCAATTGAATTTTTTGGTTTTGGATGGTAAGTTTTACCCAGGTATAGACCAGGAATGCTGATGTTACTGGGCTAGAATGTCCCAAACTCTGTGGCAACTATTAAACTTTTAGTGTTGGCTTGAAATGGTCATTTGTGGCAGAAGTAACAAAAACATTCTCCAACAATTCAAGTACAGGCCAGGTAACTTAACCTAGATAGAAACACAGTCTAGGTTTTAAGAAAACATGCTTGCCCATGATTTTTATCCTGGTTCCAAGGAAGTCAGTCTACATACTATCTTCTTATTTCTAAGAAGTCTGGTTACTGCTAGTAATGAAGAGAAAAACTGGAATTTGCTGGAAGAGCAATGATAAGGTAGATGGAAATGATTTAAGTCACAATTTAGAGGAAGAACTTTCTAGTGGCCAAATTATCAAGCTCCCCTAGAAGCGACTAAGAATGTTCTAACACACCTCTCTTTGGGAGTCTTAAAAGGTGGTTCAGAACTAGAACTAGTCCAAGCCTGACATACACCTCACAGTCCCATGGCCAAGGGATTCTATAAGAACTCAGCTTTTCCATGTTTTAGTGTAACAAAAGTCTCTTTTTTGGGGGGATATGCCAATCCTGGGGCTTGAACTCAGGGCCTGAGCATTATCCCTGAACGTTTTTGCTCAAGGCAAGTGCTCTACCACTTCAGCTATAGATCCACTCCTGGATTATTTTTTTGGGGGAGGGGGAGAGGAAAGGGTGATTAATTGGAGATAAGAGCCTCTATGGACTTTCCTGGCTATTCCTTAGACCTCCGCCTCCTTAGTAGATAAGATTTCAGGCATGAGCCACCAGTGACCAACAGCAAAGGTTGTTGTGAAAGTTACATAATTTGCACATATGTGGCTCAAATTCAGGTGGCTAGTAGGATATCTTCCTGGGTATTTAGAATGAAGGGTTTCCAGCCTAGCAATGGGTGGGGGAAGTGGAGGGGATTTACAGCCTTAATAGTTTTATTCTTTGCAACTACAAAGGATGTTCTTTCCCTAGGAATTCCCTTTCTATCTCACATCCACTATACTTTTAGCTTCAAGAAAAGGCAGAGAGGAGACTATGAGGTGAGTACGTCCTGTATCACTGCCCCTTCTCCCTCTACCCAGTGTACTCTGGCTATGAGGGCATTCCTCTAGAATCTCAGACTTGCAAGGGGGTAGGCCAGAAGAGCATCATGTCACAGTCTCACTATTAACTGGTGTTAATGGAGGTGTACTAGATGCCTGTGTCCCAGTGTCAACCCTGAGATGTACACTTGGCTGGGGATGGCAGTTTGTGCTGTGTATGAACTGATAGTTTTATTAGTTAAAGTCTTTCCTGCTCACCATGGCCTTCTGGTATTCTTGCATCCCATGCCTAATGTCTCTGAAGCAGTACAATCTGAGCATGAGCCATGACTAGGGAATCAAGACAGCTAGTTTTGTCCTGATTGGGCTGCTGACCTGTTCCTTCTTCCTGGGCAGCTTGCCCAACCTCTCTGTGCTTCATTACCTTCCTTTCCCACCTGCGAAACAAGGATCATTTCCTCTACCTGCTTTAACTCAGAGATGTCAGGTGCATCCAGGCTTTTTACTTAGAGCCATTGGTGGTGAATAGATGCTATACATTTATGATGATGTTTTTGTCTTTGTTGTGATTACAGATTATTTATTTTTTAATGGCTCAGAAAAGGCTGCTGCAGTCTTGCTAAAAAAGGACAAACTATATTACAATGATTTACTGGTAAGATGAGATCTTCCAGAGCTAGAATATAATTTCTAAGTATTACATTCTGAATGCCAACCAGGACTTTGTCCTAACCCTTGAGGTTTAGCCATGTGTTTTCCAGTTCTGAGATGTTACTATCTTGCTTTTCCTCTTTTCACAGAGATGTCAGGCCTCTCTTATATTTTCACTACAAAGATCCTATCTTCTGCCCCAACTCTACTTAAAATATAGTATTTTTTTGCATACCTTGGGTGGAAAAAGAAAAAAAAAGAAAACTTCCTGAGGCTCATCACCTGCAAATGGTGCTTCTCAAAAGGAGATGGTTTCAGAAAGTTCCAAGTACTGAAAATGGGTGTGTAATGAACCCTGTTTTGCATCTCTAATTATAGCATTTTCCACCCGCATGCTATAATCATATGCTTTCTCTAGAGCCAAAGCAATGCGCAATTCCAGATCCATTCATTAATGAACTGGCAAATCAATCACAGGTCTTGTCAAAAACAGTACTGGTGCCCTTTTCATAGCCCAGGGATCAGATCTATACTCCTCTCATGGCACTCAAAGGCCTTAAGGAAATGTTGGCATCAAGCATGCAGGTTTTGTGATATGATAGCTGTCTGTCTGCCTGACTGTCTGTCACAGCCTTTCCCCTCTCTCCACTTTCATTTTATGTAGTGGCTACTCCCTGGGAAAAATGAATTGCTTCTGAAATTCAGCAAGTGAAGGATGCAAAAGCAGAGTGAAGGCCAGTCTGTGGGGGTGAGGGTGAGGGAGATTTGAGGAGGGTAGGGTGGGGATTTGTATGATTCCAGGCAAGTTCTCTGAAGGCCTCTTGGCCCCAAAATAGCTTCCTTCAAAATCTGAAATTCTTCCTCTAGGAGCAGGCTTTGAGTTAAGCAAATTTCCCTGAAAGGGGGTAGAGTATGGATTCTGGCAAGTAAATACTTGTCAGATGCAAACCCCAGCCAGCTCACTTGTAAAACTGGAGTTTCTAGAAATTGTCTTCTGTCCTAGCATGAAGGGGTGAGGCTGGAAGAGTGAAGGTCTCTGGATGTCAGAGTAGAGACTGAAGCTCTCTTGTTTTGTTGTTGTTTGTTTGTTTTGTTGTTTTTAAAAAAGGGAAGGCAGCTGTGGGGAGGAACCTGACTGCCTGGGCATGGGCCTGGCCTCTCTCCATGCTAGGCAGGGGCTTGGCCTAGGGGAGCAGAGATTGGAGCCAAGTTTCTTAGGAAGATTAAAGAGGTGATGAAGTCAGACCAATGGTGTTCAGACTTCAGACATTACAATTCTATAATGATTGGCTAAGGCCACCTGAGGGCCTGGGCTTCCTTTTAGGAAAGGTTTTGTGAGTCTGGGGAGATACCTGAATTTTCTCCAGTGCATTCGTGATTATTATTAACATCTTATTGATGCAATATAAGTAATGTGTTATTAATTATTGCTCCTTATCTTCTTCTCATTGGAATGTTGGTCCCCTAAGGGCAACAGTTTCATTGTTTTATTTTTGTTGTTGTTGTTGATTCAGTCAAGAGTCCAGTAAGTAGTTGGTTTTCAATAAATGTTTGTTGGCTAAATGAAAATGTTTACACTTTTTCTCACCATATGACAATTCCCTCTTACATATCAGCCCCACATACTACTCACTCTGGTACCAGAAATTCTTGACTTTTCCAGTTTGGCACTATTTTTCTTCTCTCAAGGCCTCTCAGAATTTAGGCAATTTCAAATCCTCGATTTGTACCACTTTTTGAGATGAGAAGTCATCCACAGAGCTAAGGCTCTGTTTCCTGGAGTTCTACACCATGCCAGTGGCAGTTATTGCAAAGGGCGAGGCCTAGGATTGAATGTAAACAAACACAGTCTCGAGTTTAAAATAGACCATTGAGCAGATCATAAAATAGGCCCCTTGTTTTTAAAAGGACAGTAGATGCTCTCGAGAAATAATAAGAAATAATAAGCCTGGAAGCTGGAGAAAAAGCTTTGACGTTGTCTGGCTGTGTTTGTCCTTCAAACTTTATTTGTGCTTGGCATGCCTGCGATGGGGCCAGCTGCCAGCTGTGGCCAGCGTCATGGGCAGTGGAAAGTTTATCTGGGCTGCTGGAGGGAAATTGAAATCTCTTTAAAAAGACTGCTCTATGCTTGTTGTGCTAATGTCTATGAGACACAGATGCCCTTTGCAGGGAGGGTCCCATGTTTGTCCCAAAGAAACATGAGTTGGGGGAAGGCTCTTGAACACGTGTGACTGGGGACATGCTCCAGGTTTTCTCATGTGCCAAGTAGGGTTAACCCACTGGGGATGGTTTCCGTGCCTGGTAGGGCTGGCATCCGGTAATAACAGGCAACAATCACACTAAACCCCTTGGCAAGGCATTTGTAAAAGACAGAGGAGTTCCTTTGCTAGCAGTTTGAAGGCATAAATGGAATTTTTTCCCTTTCTTCCCTCCAGAATGACTATTCTTTAAAAAGAAAAAAAGATAGGTACATTTAATAGGAACCCAGATTTATGTGGGTATCCAGATTTGCTATATTAGCACATTCCTATTGTTAAGGCTTAAGCAATTATGAAATAGATCCCTACAGCTCCCCTAAAATAACCACAATAGAAGCATACCCTTCCAGAAACCCCCTTCTCATATTTCTATAGCTGTCTCTGTCTACCCACTCATCCATTCACCCATGGATCTATGCATCTATTATCTATCTCTCAGTGATGGTTACTTTTATGTGTCAACTTGATTGGCACACAGATATTTGTTGAGACATTGTTCTTGATGTTTCTTTGAAAGTGTTTTGTGGGAGAAATTAACATGAAATAGAGTAGACTTGAAGTACCGTGCTGCCCTTCCTCCAATCAGTTGAAATTTTTTGCTTTTTAGTTCATGATGGTCCTGGGGCTTGAACTCAGAGCCTGGGCACTGTCCTGGAGCTTGTGCTCAGGGCTAGCACTCTACCATTTGAACAACAGCTCCACTTTTGTTTTTTATTCTTTTTTGGGAGGAGGGACAGTTTATTGGAGAAAGTAGTGTCATGAGCTTTATTGTCTGTGCTGGGTTTGGGGTGAGGGAGGAGAAGGGTGGGAAAGAGACAGATCCTTGAGATGGAGAGCTAGAGAGAAACCTCAAGACTAGGTAAAGTTTTACAGGGTGGGATCTTATGCTTACCTGTACCTTTTCCTTAGCCATTTGAAGAGGTATGTTCATCACTGAGCTCATTGTCAAAGACTCCTAAGTCAAATGATGCTATAATGATTTTTTTTTTACTCCAATTTGGACTCAAGGCCTTGCATTTGCTAGGCAGATACTCTGCTACTGAGCCATACCTTTTGTATGACTTATTTTGTGATAGAGTCTTGCTTTTTTGCTCAGATATTATCTGCCTATTTTATGCTTCTTGTCATCACTTCTTCCTTTGAGTTGGAGTCTTGTGAAGTTTTTTTATTGGGGGGGGCGGGGAAAGGGCTAGGGTAGGCTTAAGTTGTGGTTCTGATCTCAGCCTTCCAAGTAGGTAGAGTGAGCCACCAGTGCCAGCTGATTCAATGATTTAGTTTTGCATTTTTTGCATAATGTTACAATTGGGGTAGGCTAAAGGTTGAAGGTCCACATAGACAGTTTTGCTTTGTATGACTTTGAAACATTGGCATAGCTCAGAGATAAGGAGACTTAAATATACATAATGACTGATACTGTGTAATATTGATATTCCACATACGGAGAAATGGGAAAGGAGAGGAAAAACAAGTGAGAGGAGGAGAGAATGAGCCCTCACTAGTAATTCAACTTACATAAATCTTTACATGTACTGTGTGCATGGTTTGGAGTGTTTGATGTGTTACTTTTTAAAGTGTTAAACTATTTAACGTAGGTTGTGCATTGCTCATTTACTATCTCAAGGCTATTTTTCTCTCGTTCTGTCTCATTCTTTCAAATACTCTATGTAACTGCTCTGCCATAATTAATATAAGCCATTTTCTTCCAATCAATATTTAGGTTAATTTTTCCTATGACAAACTATACTCCAGTGAATATCCTTGCAAACTGGGTAATAATTATTCTTGGCTGGAAAACGGAACCTCATCTCCCTCCCAGTGTGTATCCTGGTTCACTTTTGCTTGCCTGGAGGAGCAGCTCTGAACTGGAATGGGTGGGGAATCTAAAACAGACACAAAATACAGTTCTTCCTGCTGGAGGCTGTGTTCTTATGGGGAAAATAAGACTTAAAGAACAAGGGACTTCTTTCCAGGATGACATAAGAATGAGAAGTCAAGACTGATGGTGTAATTTGCAGAGTCATAATGGCTCAAGATGAGAAATTTCCTCAATGAATCCCACACTTTTCTTGACACTTCCTGGGAATCCATGAATCTGAGGCGTAGCAGACCTCCTTTTATGGCAATTCCTGAGTTATTCATGGTTCCTTGTTATTGTTATTATTATTTCAAGGAAAAAAGACTTGTCAGATCAAAAGTGTCAGACTCTGTCCTTCTTAGAAGCTGTGTATGTCCTTCCCATGTATGCTTCATATATATATATATTATATATATATTACTATATATGTATGTTTTTATAAATAACGTAAACTTTGTTTCACATGTTTAAAAATGTTGCAGATCTTTATAGCAAGATGTAAACAGGCAGGGCCAGAGGCTTGTTTCTTTGTAAACCTGTCAACTTTATGGAGTAGTTAGTATGGTATTTGCCTTTGACCCCTCAAGAAGGTGACAACCTAGGAGGCAGGGTGGCCGAGGCCTCTCCTCTCCCCTGGTGCCCCTTTCCATGGTTACTTCAGCCAAAAGCTTGGCATTTAGTTCTAAAGACTGTGGGCCAAGCTTAGAGCTGGAAAACACCAAAGCTCCATTCTCAAGGAGCCTTTCTGTTGGGTGGAAACACCTGAAGTGAGTATATAAAGCTGGGGGTGAAGGAAGGAGTGCATTTTCAGGTAGAGAAGGTACCAGTGTCAGAGACCCTGGATCTCTCCTTGGAGTCTCGACCAATAAGGCTCCACAACAGGCTGTAGCTCTATTGACCATTTTCTTTTTTAATTAATAATTTTTTTTATTGTGGAAATACCATACAGAGGGGTTACAATTACATGGGCAAGGTAATGAGTACATTTCTTATCAAGCATTGTAGCCTCCTCCTTTGTTTCCCCTTCC
>NW_012267279.1:895730-924484 GCF_000151885.1 Dipodomys ordii | reverse complement strand
TAAAGCTACCAGCACAACTATGTTTATTGCAGCATTATTTACCATAGCTAAGATATGGAACCAACCCAGATGCCCCTCAGTGGATGAATGGATCAGGAAAATGTGGTATATATACACAATGACATTCTATGCCTCCATCGGAAAGAATGACATTGCCCCATTTGTTAGGAAATGGAAAGACTTGGAAAAAATTATATTGACCTTTTTGAATACTGCTGGTGACCAAATGTGGTGAAGAAGATGCTGTGTGGTTTTGCTGCCCCAAATCAGGAATGAGACTCACTGAAAAGAGTGACTTAGAAAATCCTAGACCTAATATTTTCTTGATAAAATGAGGTCAAACTGTACTGTTTTCCTTTTAAGTAAACCTGTCTCCAATGATGGGGGGAACAGATTATCAGGAAACCCAGTGACTCTAAAGGGTGGCAGGGGTATCCATTATTATGTTATCACAGATGATGCAGGAACAAGGCCTCCTCTGTCCCTCTCTGTTTCCTTCCTTCCCTCCTTCCCTCTCTCTCTCCCTCTGTGCTTCTTTCTAGATCTCTGTGAAACTTCTTGCTTCAGACAGTTTCAGTTTAAGATTTAAGGATCTCTTCTTCCCTCTTCCCTCTTCTTCTTCTTCTTCTTCTTCTTCTTCTTCTTCTTCTTCTTCTTCTTCTTCTTCTTCTTCTTCTTCTTCTTCTTCTTCTTCTTCTTCTCTTCTTCTCCTTCCTCCTCCTCCTCGTTCTCCTCCTCCTCCTCCTCCTCCTTCTTCTTCTTCTTCTTCTTCTTCTTCTTCTTCTTCTTCTTCTTCTTCTTCTTCTTCTTCTTCTTCTTCTTCTTCTTCTTCTTCTTCTGCTGCTGCTGCTGCTGCTGCTGCTGCTGCTGCTGCTGCTGCTGCTGCTGCTGCTGCTGCTAAAGAATATTGTGCTGGCACAGGTCTTTTGGTGAGAGCAAAAAGAAACAAGAAAAGGAATACCAAAACTTCCCATTTGATGTAAGAACAGTTCATTCTAGATTCTACACAACCAATCTTCTTCAGGGTGGAGCGTTTTTGCCATAAGCCTGTCACCAAGATCATCTTTTCCTCCTTTTCTCTTTCCTTCCTCCTTGGACACATTTGCAAGGGGGAGCTGAGAGCAATAAAGTTGCTTTTAGTGGTTTTTATCCTAATTATTCAACAACTTCCAAGTGGGGAAAAATTTGGGTCTCTGCATTTTTTTTTTTTGCATGTGTATGTCTCCTTTCTGTTTGCTAAACAGTAATTGCGGATCTTCCTGGCCACCTTTAATACTCCCAGCTAATTATCCTGAAATAAATCTCTTTCAAGCCTGCATGCCAGCAGTTCTGGGATCCTAGCGGCTCTTTCAGCTCCAGGCCTCCTGTCACTCAAATGGGCCTCAGCTGCAATTCCGAATGATGAGTATTAACCTCCCGCTGGGAAGATTCGCCCAATCGCCCCACTTCCAACAGAAGCTCCTAGGGCCCTACCACGCTCCTACCTGTTAGCCTAAGCTGGGATTTTCTTTTGCTAACGCTGTGATTTTGAAAAGTGGAAGAGGATTCCTGGGAGAAAGACACTCAGTTAACCTTCTCCTAATTGCCATTCAAGATGGAAAGGGAAAGGAAGATGGTGGCTGTCCCAGGCGGATCAGGAAGTGGCCAACAGCCTTGCCAGGAAGCATGTTGGCCTGCTGGTGAGCCTGCAAGAGCAACTTCCTGAACCAGGGGTATGGGTCCACAGCCCTGACCTAAGTGTAGTCGATGGTTGGTATCTAGAGACAGGCCTTAATTCCAATCACTGTCCTCTCTGATGTCCTTCGAACTCCTCAGTTTGTCTTTTGGTGGCACTCTGGGTTCTTCTTTTTGTGTCCAAGCCTTTGCTGTCCCTTTCCAGATTTCCTCCATCATAGTTGAGTCATAATTATCTTGCTGATCCATAGATTGGTTATGTCTTGGAATTTTGCCACTGGGCCCATGTGCCTCTCCTGAGAGAGGGAGGATTCTCTCTCCCATTTCTGTACCTTTCTTCTGGTAATCTGAGACAATGGAGACCTAGGCAGGCTCAATAGAAACATGAATAATAGCACAGGCTTTGGAGCAACTCTGTTCAAGGCATGACAAAAAGTAACAGTCTAGTTAAATAAGTGAATAAATGAACAAACAAGTACAGAAACTAAATCCTGTCCCCAAATATTATACAATATTGCCTTCCTAGCTTGATATATCTATCTCTGACCTTCCTTCTTCCCTCTCTCCCCTCCCCTCTCTTCTCTTTCCTCTCTCTTCTGTCTCTCCACCACAATGGGCAAATTGAACTCTTGTTTACCCAAAAGCCAGTTTTCTTCCCCATGGAAAGAATTTTGCTTCTTGATCACTGACAGACATAGCCATGTGACTTGCTGTGGTCAGTACAAATGTTAACTAATGCCAGTGCATGCCCCATCTAGGTGGAAACTGTTAGAAACTAGTATTCTCTTTTCTCTCTTTTATCTGCTTGCAAAATTGTACTGCGCTGTTAGCTTGGGCCTCTCCTGATGGATACACAAATATGTTCAGCTACATCTATGTAAGATTTCCTTTTCTCAGTTTTCCAATACACATTTTTTTTTAGAATTGAAAGATTTTTTTCTTATTGTGAAAATACTGTACAGAGGGGTTACAATTACATGGGCAAGATAATGAGTACCTTTCTTATCAAGCATTGTAGCCTCCTCCTTTGTTTCCCCTTCCCATTCCTCCCCATCCTCTCCCCCTCCCCCCACCCAATCCTCCTCCCCTCCCACCAAAGTTGTAAAGTTCATTTTCGACATAACGACTTGTACATCTCATTGTTGCAATGGGTCCACCTGTATCCCTATTTAAACAATTTTCCCCCTTCCCCTCCACAAATTATACCGACATCAAATACAGTGAAAGCAGGGGTTATACCGTGGGGGAGGGACATACAAAGCAACAAAGAAATAATCTGATAAATGTGTTAGAAACAGAAACAATCTCATGAAAGAAAAAAACATTTGAATATATTTCTTAGGGTTCATTTCTCTAACATCAACTTATCTGACCTTTTCTGCTTGACTCATAAATATACTAGCTATTGCAAATAAGGGAAACCATGGGACCTATGTTTCTTTGGGCCTGGCTTACTTCACTTAATATAATTTTTTTATGGAGGTTTCTCAAAAGACTCCACATAGAGCTCTCCTATGACCCAGCAATCCCACTTTTGGGCATTTACCCAAATGTTCACAAACAAGACCACACTAAAGCTACCAGCACGACTATGTTTATTGCAGCATTATTTACCATAGTTAAGATATGGAAACAAACCAGATGCCCCTCTGTAGATGAATGGATCAAGAAAATGTGATATATATATATATCACATACATATATGTATATATATGTGTGTATATATATATATATATATATATATATATATATATAGGAATTCTATGCCTCCATCGGAAAGAATGACATTGCCCCATTTGTTAGGAAATGGAAAGACTTGGAAAAAATTATATTAAGTGAAGTAAGCCAATACACAATTTTATCTGCCTCTAGATAAAGGTATTTTTTGACCTAGCTGGCCTCTTAATTTTCAGTGTTTCAATAAGATACCAGCAACCAAATTCTGGCTCAAGAATAAAACAAATGTTGTTGTTTAGTTGCTCGAACTGAAGAGGTGAGTTGTGCATTAACACCAAGTCCCTAGTAAAGAGAATATCAAATAACTTCTGTGTCATATCTCAAAGTATCTGAGTATGACTGACAGATAGTTATGAATGTATATGTATAAAGGGGCAGGGAATTCTCAAAACTTCAATGTAAATGACTGCATAGATTATTTCAGGAGCTCCTTTAAAAAAGGGAATGCTAGTAGGAAATTTTAAGGTGCCAAGGAACCTGTAATTTCCACCACCCTTGAAAAACCAGAGGGTACATTTTAAAGCATGCCTTGGGTATTGCTGAGACCCTGCAGGAAATCTATGATGGGATAATCTTGTATCATGTGGCATCTTTGGCATAACTCAAGCGAAGTGTGAGCACCACGTTCCCACCAGTCTATCTTCTCCCCTGGATCTCAGCTTTGGGGAGGATCCTTGCACATGGACTATTCTTTGTAGTCCTGAGTTTCCTGAGTCTGCCTAATAGATGGAGCTCAATAGATTTTACTCCACATCCACCTTGTTTAAAGTCTTCCTCCTCAGTTCCTGTCTGGAATTTTCATCTGCTCAATCCTTTGGTCTTGACTGGTCAGAGAATTTGCCCTAAGACATGGTGGTGTTTTAATTCTGATGGTAACCCATTGAACAGTAAAGTGCACAGTCACAAGTTGGTCTTAGGTTTTACTTCCCTAAGATTTTTCCAGCTTTGAACTCCAACACTTGGCATGGAAAGAATACTGTTAGCTGCCAGAGGAATCTTTGGCTGTTGTTTCCTGCATCTATAAATCCTTCTTCTATTGTCTGCCATGATAGTTATGTAAGTGACCTTTGGGTTTCCCAATTTCTGAAAAAAAAATAAAGTAGGACATTGCAATCCACTTCATCCATGGAAATATACCACAGTAAGATTGTGAAATCATCAGGGATGCCAAAGACTAAGTTTAAAAAATTATCAATGAAAACAAGGATGTGATGACTTGAGAGTTTAAGTATATATTATTGTGATAGGAAGAGCTCCAATTCCAGTTCCGCCTTGTGTGGATTTCCTAGTGGCCTTGCATGGATCACTTAACTTCTTTGGGCTTCAGTCTTCTATCTTTGAAATACAAAAATGTCCTTTCTAGTTTTAGCATTTTACACTTGTGGGATGTAATTTTGATAAATATTAAATCAGATTGACTTCATAAATATGTTTTCAAGCATGGGCATTTCTTAGGAAATCTCAAGATTCTTGCTATTGCCTTGATAATTCCTTTGTTTGGTAAGAATTTTATTCTTTACAAAGTTTATCTAATCCATCTTGTGAAATTAGCAAGGGTAGTTATCTCCATTTCATGCCCTTTGCGGCTTAAGAACTCAGAAATCCTGGCTCCCACACCCTAGGTTAGACAAATGGAAGTTGTACATTTCCTGCTATTACTAGTATGGGACTTGCTAAAGCCTGTGTTACCATAATAACTTGGTTTAATCAACAATAATTGGATGTATTTTATATGTTTAATGATGAAAAAACCCTGCTTCCTAGCCTTACAGAAGATATGAGTTTGTGAGGATCAGTTCTATAACCAGACACAAGAAGTACTATGATAAGGCATTTTTTATTACTCTCCCTTCCAAATAAGGTGAAGTAACAGGGACAATTACCTTCTTGTTCCAAACAACTGCAAAATAGGGCAGAAGATGAAATGACAGCTTTCAAGTCATTGGACTTAAAGCCAATCTACAAATAAATCCTTACACACAAATGAGTTGTGTCATATAGTCATCCCAGCTTACTGTTTAGAGAGTTTCCAGGCCAATGTATACGAAGGGGGAAACCCAGTGCATTCTAGCAGTTCCCTTGTGTATAGAGTCTGGCAAGACAAGGTAGTCAAAGTTCACACGCAGAATAACAGAGTGGACTTTCACAGAGAAAGAGCTGCATTGATCTGTGTAGAGGGTCTCATGCAAAGCATCATTGGATTGGTACTAACGGCTGGAATCTGTGAGGAAACTAGTCCAAGCTAGGAAAAGAATCAACTACAAGATGAGAGAATTGGTTTCTTAAAATCATGCATGGCTGTGAGTAGTTACTGGGTCCCTTAATCCAGAGGGGAAAGCCTCCTAATTTACAAGAACCGAATTCTCAGAAGAGTTTTGTCTCTGTAGTGGGCAAAATTAGCCCCAGGATTAAATGTTGATCTTATCTAACAAACCTTAAGAAAAAGATTCTAAAAAGATCAAGCTGTTTCTAAGCAACTTAACAGTGCCACAGAAGGCAGCTGAAAATATTTACAAGATGACACAAATATCCAGTAAGCAACAAGGTAAAACTCACAATGTCTAGCAACATAATAAAAAGAATTATAAGACATGCATAGACTCAAAACACATGCAACTTGAACAGAAAAATCCATCAATAGAAATGAATTAAGAAATTTCACAGAAGATAGAATTATAGATAAGAACACTAAAGTAGTTATAACTACTTTAAATTTATAGCTTTAAGAGCGTATCTTAAGAGGTTGCGTATGTTAAGTTTTGATGTGGAAAACATAACAACTACAACATATGGGATGAAAACATTCTGGATGAAGTTAAGAGATTAGATATTATAGAAGGAAGCACTATGACAATGGAAGACATACAGGAATAAATTCATTAACAAGGTATCGAACATACGATATTTGTAAGTAAAGTCCTTATAGAAGAGACTTACATTGGAGCCTGGCTTACATAATAATGGAAACGAAGAAGTTCTGTGATGTACTATCTATTTGATAGGAACACTAGTGGTGTGGTTGTCTGAATTCAAAGACCTGAGGACCAGGGTACCAGGGTATAAGGGTGTTTAAATCCTGGATTTTGAAGGCTCAAGAACCAGTAATTCAATGTCTGAAGACAGGAGAAGATGGATATTCCAGCTCAAGAAAAAAGAAGGAATTTACCTTTTTTTCCGCCTTTTAGATGATGTCCATTCATGTTAGTGAAGGTGGATCTTCTTATCTAAATGCTAGTCTTATAGGCATACCAAGAAATAAAATTTTTACCAGCTATGTGACTTTCCTGTAGACTGGTCAATTTGAAATATGAAATGAACTACCACACACTATATGTGACCACATAGTCATTCAAAGATAAAGCATGGTAAATTAAAGAGGAATAGCATAAGCTCTAAAGAAGCAAATTCAGAAAAAAGTCAACTAATCCAAAAGAAAACAGGAGAGAAAACAGAAAAGAATATGTATAGAACAAATAGGAAACCAATAGCAATATGGTTAATTAAAATCTAAACATATAGCTGAGCACTGGTGGCTCATGCCTGTAATCTTAGTTACTCTGGAGGCTGAGATCTGAGGATCGTGGTTCAAAGCCAGCCCAGGCAGGAAAGTCTGTGAGACTCTTATCTCCAAAAAACTACTCAAAAACAAAAAAACAGAAATGGTACTGTGGCTCAAGTACTGTGGCCTTGAGTAAAAGAAGCTCAGGAACAGTGCTCAGGCCCAGAGTTCAAGCTCTAGGACTGGTAAAAAAAAATCTAAACATATTACTAACCACAGTAAACCAACAGAGTTCTGAATAAAAAATATCAGTAAAGATAGTATCATTTATAGTGATGAAAACATTGATACCTTAGGCTATGATAATCTTTAACATACAAGAAGCAAAAATCAAGAATTTCAAGAAGTAGATGAATACAAAATTATTGTTAGAAATGTCAATACCCTTTTTTCAATTATTTGATAGAACAAGTGGACAGAAAATCAGTAAGCATATAAACTTGGACAACATTATAAACTAACTTGTTCTAATTGACATTTATTGATCATTTTATCCAATAACAGAAGAATTCTTTTCAAGTTTTCAAAGAATATCCTCATACTAATATAGGTCATATGCTGAACCATAAAACAACTTCTGGAAACTTAACGGTAATCCAATTAAAGTATGATATCTGACATGAGCAAAATAAAGTAGAACTTAGTGACAGAAAACAATTTAGAAAACCCCAAGTGTTTAAAAAAATGAATAGTCCATTAAAAATTCCCATGGGTTAAGGAGATAACCAAATGGCATATTATATGTTTTGAACTTAGGAAGAAATGAAAATACAATGTATTAAAACTTGTGGGAAGCAGCTAGTATAGTATTTAGAGGGAAAATTATAGTACTAAATGTCTATATTGGAAGTGAAGAACATTCAAGTCAGTCCCATCTACTTCTCTTTTGAGAAATTAAATGAAAGGGCAAAAAAAAATCCAAATTAAGGAGAAGAATTTTAAACTTCACAATGGAAATCACTTTAAAAGACAAAAAAAAATCAATAGAGAAAAACTAATGAAAACAAAAGTGATTCTTTGAGATCAATACAACTGAGAAATGTCTAGCCAAATTAATCAGGAGGAAAGGAAACAAGGTGTAAGTTACACAACATCAGAAATGAGAGAGTAATTATCACTATGGATTTTGTAGGTATGTAAAAACAGCAAAGGGGAACTTTAGCTTATAAGTTCTATAACATAAATGGGCAAATTTCTCAGAAGATACAAACTAACAAAGTTCATTCCAAAGAGAAAGGTAGTCTAAATAACCCTATATAAAAGAAATTGAACTTGATAGTTGCCAACCCTTCTCACAGAGAAAATTCAAGACTAGAGAGCTATGTGGGGGATGTTCTATGAAACATTTTGAAAGAAAAATATCAATTTTTACAGGCTCTTCTAGGAAGTTGAAGAGGAGGAAACATTTTTCAAGTCAGTCTATGAGGCAGCCTTACACTAACACCAAAACCAGACAAATAGATTAGATTCAAATATTTCTTCTATAAAATGCAAAAATTCCTAACAAAATTTTGGAAAATCACACCCAATAAAATATTAAAAAGTTTATCTCAGGAATGCAATATTGATTAACCATTTGACAAAAACGTAACAATGCCAATTTATCTATTTGTTTAATTATTTTATTATTTGACAGTCCTAGGGATTGAATCTAGGGCCTTGTCCATGCTAGGAAAGCATTTTTACCACTGCTCTTTTTTTTGTAATTTGTTTTTGAGACAGGATGACTAACTTTGCCCAGGCTGCCCGTGCCTCTGAATAGCCAGGGTTATAGGTATTCACCCTCATGCTTGGGCTTAGTTTTATACTTTACATTTAAAAAATTAAATGAAACCATCATATCAATTTAAAAAAAGAAAAAAAACCCAAGCCCTCAGGACAAATTCAACTTCATTTCTGTTACAAGAATGTGCTGTGGTTTTGTAAATGTCCCCCAAAGTCCTGTGTGTTGAAAGGCTGGCCTATGGCTACTGAAACTGATAGAATCCTTAGGAGGTAGGGGCAAGAGGACACACAGAGAAGAAGAAAACACCCTCACAATAATGTTCTTGGAAAGACTCACAGTGAATACCATATTTAACTATAGCAGATTGTAGTTTTCCTCAAGCTCAAGACCAAGACAAGGATGTACATTCTTTTTTTTTTTTGTTTTCCTTGTCGGTCATAGGGCTTGACCTCTGGGCCTGGGCTGTGTCCCTGCACTGTCCAGCTCCAGGCGAGCACTCTACCACTTAAGCCACAGCGCCACTTCCAGGAGATAAGAGTCTCATGGACTTTCCTGCCCGGGCTGGCTTTGAACTGCGATCCTCAGATCTCAGCTTCCTGAGTAACTAGGATTACAGGCAGGAGTCACAGGCACCTGACAAGAATGTACATTCTTTTAGTCAACATTGCACTGAAAGTTCTAGGCAAGAAAAGGAAAAAAAATACCCTGAAAAAGGAAAGAAATAAGAAAGTCTATCTGTACTGGTGTGAAGGAAGGAAGAGGAAAAACGTGGATTGCCAAGTGGATGGGGAACCTTCTAGCAGTGATGTTGTGTGCCCTGTATTTACTGTGGTGCTGACTTCATGGATTTCTATGCCAAACATCTTATTATACACCTTAGATACATAATTTGTTGTATACTGTGAAGAGACAACAATAACATTTTCAAAGCACTTTATATTTTTTAATGAAATCTATTGCATTGTCTATCTGGATTGAAGCATCCATATTTCTGTAAAGTTAAATTGAGACTCAGCCGATGGAAGCTCAGCAGTATTTTTCTATCCTTCAGTACATATGGTAAAGAGCTGGGTATTCTGAAGGCTGGACTGCTGGCAAGCTTGCAGGCATTACTCACCTCCTAACTCTGAAGCCACACTTTCCTAGGAAGCTCTCTTACCCCTGCCCCCAATTCTTCTCTGCCTTCCAGGGCTGGGACCTGCACTTACTTAATAGACCAAATCAGGTTTTTACCTTTTGGACGTATTCTGTGACTGGTAGCATAATGTCAAATCTCCTAATCACGATCGATGGACTATGCTGATCTCCATCCTGACTGCCCCTCCTAATGTACCTCCCCACACACCTGCCATGGCTGGACTTCACACTTGGTGCTTGGACACATTGAGGAGTTATTTATCAGGCTCCACTCATGATTTTCCTTCTTGATAAAAGCTGTCTTTGGCTCCCACATGGCAGTTCCTCTCACTTACAAAGAGCCAAAGGTCCTCAGAGGGACCTTCACTGACTGCCCCTTGGAGGTTTGCTATCTCCTCTCCTGTTATTCTTTGCCAAATGCTACACCACAAGCTGTAACTATTTTGTTCAGCTTTTTAAATGTTATCCTCAATAGAAGGCCAGTTAAGGTGGGTCATGTCAGCCTAATCGTCCTGGCTGGTTAAAGTAAATGTCTTCTTCACAATTCTGCATCCGTGGCCTATAGAAAGTCCAGGACACCAGTATTTTTGAAACTGTTTACTGAAAGTTGTCATTACAGTAAGAAATGATCCCTCTCAAACAAACAAACCAAGCTGGGAAGTTGGCTCAGTGGTAGAGTGCTTGCCTTGCATGTATGAGGCAGGCCCTGGGTTCGATTCCTTAGCACCACATAAACAGAAAAAGCCGAAAGTGGCACCACTCAAGTGGTAGAGTGCTAGCCTTGAGCTGAAGAGCTGAGGGACAGCACCCAGGCCCAGAATTCATGACCAGCAAAAACAAACAATCAAACAAACCAAAAATAAAATAAACCCACATCCTTGAGCCACTTTTCCTTTTGTCTTTTAAATGAGCGTACATTAATAGTACATGGTTATTTCATCATAATTCCATAGATTCATGCAATGTACTTTGAACAAGTCTTTCCTTTGATTCCACAGCCCTTTTAAGCAGAGCAGAACACTTACCTCAGTAGAGGACAACAGATAAACATTTGCTACTGAACTGTTTTCCCTGTCCTGTTCACCAGGAATCAACTTCCCACCCTCTCCAGAAGTTGAGGTCAAGGTCAGGCTGAGTCCCATCCTGGCCTTGAATCTCTCTGATCTGATCTTTTATAGAATGTCAGGCAGGACTTGGTTCCGTCAGGGATGTTCATGTTTTATCACCTGGAGCCTAGTCAGTGGTCATCTACCAATGAATTAACATCAGTAATAAATTCAGAATGCAACACTTTCCCAGGCAATTGAATTTTTCTTTTAGTCACAGCACTTTTTCTCCTTTTCATATCAGTGAATGAATTTTTTTACCTTAACTTCTATTTGCTTATTAATTTAGCATTGTCAAGTTCATTTTGATTAATCTCCCTCCCTCCCTCCCTCCCTCCCTCCCTCCCTCCTTCCTTCTCTTCCTCTCTCCCTCCCTCCCTCCATCCATCCCTCCCTCCTTCCTACCTTCCTTCCTTCCTTCCATCCTTCCCTTCCTCTCTCCCTCCCTCCCTCCTTCTGCCAGTCCTGGGGCTTGAACTCAGGGATTAGGTGCTGTCCCTGAGACTTTTTGTGCTCAAGGCTAGCACTCTACCACTAGAGACACAGCATGACTCTCGATTTTTCTGAGTAGTTTATTGGAGATAAGAGTCTCATAGACTTTCTTGCCTTGACTGGCTTTGAACTGTAATCCCCAGATCTCAGCCTCCTGAGTAGCTAAGATTACAGGCATGAGCCACCAATGTCTGGCTTGATTAATATTTATACAGTACATCATTTCCATCTTTTATTTTCAGCCTTTCTTCATGATAATATTCAATGAATGTCATTGGTAGCTTACATGTATTTTTGAGTTTGGGGTCTTTATCCAGTCTGATAATTTTTCTCTTTCAGTTGGGACATTTTGTTAACTTGGATTTAAAAACATATATGCTCAGTTGGCTCACATCTGTAATCCTAGTTACTTAGGAGACTAAGATATGAGGATCACAGTTTGAACCCAGCCCAGGCAGGAAAGTCTGTGAGACTCTTATCTCCAACTAACCACCAGAAAACCAGAAGTGACACTGTGGCTCAAAGTGGTAGGGCACTAGCTTTGAGCAAGAAAGCTCAGTGACAGTGCCCATGCGCTGAATTTAGGCCCCACAACAGAAAAAATAATCTATATTCTCTCTTGTCTTTAAAAAAAATTATTTTCCTTATGGTTTTCTGTTTTCTCTCCTTTCTTGCTTCCATTAAGTTTGTTGCTTCTTTCAATCTCTATTAGCTTGTTGGAAACATTTTTGGTAATTGTAGTAGTTGCTCAGAAAATTACATGTAGATCCTTAATATAACAAGTCTGAAATAAATTGGAATTTTCATCACTTTCTGGATAAAGTGGGGCCCCAGGACATTTTATATTTGTCTCCTTTCTACTTATATGCTATTATAATAGCCACATTAAGTTATGAATATTTTTTTTTGTCTTTTCTTTTTTGGTACTGGGGATCGAACCCAGGACGTTGCGCTTGCTAGGCAAGCGCTTTGCCACTGAGCTACATCCCAGCCCAAGTTATGAATATTTTAAATCTTAGAAGATGTTATCATTTTAAATACTAATTATTTATGTAGCTTACCCACTTGTTTACCTTCTTACATTGCTTCTTACTGTATCTTTTAAGTTTCTATATTATTTTCCATTTAACTAATAGACATTTCTTTTAGTTCAAAACTACTGACAGATCCAATCTGTTTTTGTGTTTTTTTGGGTATGAAAAAAAAAAAAAACCCTCACCTTTATTTCACTGATATTTTCATTATATTTCAGGATATTTTAGCTGGGTATAAGACTTTCAGAATGGCAGGGATCTTAGCACTTTTAATATGTTCTTACATTTTTGTCAGATTTGTACTGTCTATGATAGGAAGTCAGATGTGAATTCTATTCTCTAATCTCTTTCTTTTATGGGGGGGGGTCCAGTCATGGGGCCTGAACTCTGGGCCTGGGTGCTGTCCCTCAGCTCTTCAGCTCAAGGCTAGTGCTCTACCACTTGAGCCACAGCACCACTTCCTGCTTTTTTTCTTTTTGCTTATGTGGTGCTGAGGAATCAAACCCAGGGCCTCATGTGTGCAAGACAAGTGCTCTACCACTGAGCCACCTTCCCAGCCCCTAATCTCTTTCTTTTAAAGAAGCCCTTCTCTTTTGGTGAATCACCAGCTTTTTCTGATGTGTAAGTAAGATTAATTTTTTTCTGATCCTAGAGCTTGAACTCAGAGTCTGGGTGCTGTCTTTGAGTCTTTTGTGCTCAAATAGTAGAGCGTGCTCTGCTACTTGAATCACAGTTCCACTTTTGTTTTTGGTAGTTAATTGAAGATAAGAGTCTCAAGGACTTTCTTGCTCAGCTGGCTTCAAACTTCAAGCCTCAGATCTTAGCTTCCTGAGTAGCGAGGATTACAGGCATGAGCCACTGGCACACAGCCAAGATTTAATTTTTTGTTATTTATTTTACTTGAGATTCATAGTAAATGCTTATTGAATTTGTTTTCTGGTTTTATTGCTCAGCAGTTTTTGGGAAATGCCCTTAAATACTGTTGTTCCATTCTCAGTGTCTTCTATGATAAGTTACATTACGTCTGTTTCCCTATTTAACAAGTCTTGATTGATCTTCTTTGCTCCTTTTTCTGTCTTTTATCCTCTTATGACAATTCTCTTTTGATTTATCTTTTGGGTTATACACACTTTTGTTTAATCTATTCTCAAACTCATCTACCTATTTAAAAGTTTCATTTATTTGTACAGCTTTGTTTTAGAATTTTTATTTTTTTCCTATCTTTAAAAACATATTCAAACAGATTGTTACACATTTCTATCCTGGTTTTAACTTCCTTAAGTATATTAGAAGTAGTTATTTAAAAGTCTGTCTAATATATCCATTACCTGAATCCTCTGGATGGTTGGTTATTTTTAATTGAAAAGTAGGTATTAATATATGAATGATAATTAGAGATACTTTGAAGTTATCATTATCATATCTTCTTCTAAAAGGATTTGATTTTAGAGGGATAATCAGACATGAATGCCTCAGTCTAATTAGTATTGGATAGTTCAAACCAGGCTTTTGGCCCTTGTGAAGACTGGTTCATTTTTAACTCAATCTTACTCATAAGATTATCTCTTTTTTTTTCTTTTGCTTTCTTTTTTTTTAAAGTTGGTTGTGGTACTTGAACTTGGGGCCTGAATTCTGTCCCTGAGCTCTTATACTGAAGGCTAGTACTCTACCACTTTGAGCCACAGTGCTAGTTCCAGTTTTCTGGTCATTAATTGGAGATAAGAGTCTCATGCTTCCTGAGTGGCTAGGATTATAGGTGTGAGCCACTAGCAGCCATCAGGATTGTCCCTTTCATGTCCCTACCTCAAACTCAGGATTTCATTAGCCTCTCTATCTTGGTAGGTATTGAACTTGAATTTTTCTTATCCTCAAAAGTGTCTTTCAAAAGGTTTATGAATTTTAAACCTCTCAGATACCTCTCCTAGCATTGTCTAAGCTCCTAGAATCTGGTGGAGAAGTAGCCTAAAATATGAGAGTAACTTTTCTGAATCTCCTTTTTATCCACTTAGTCTTAGTTCTATAATTCTTCCCCATCTTTCAACATCACAAGTGTCAGGTAATTTTTATACATTGCTCTAATTTTTTGAATAAAGTTTCATGTAAGTAACATACTATAAGTAACATATTATAAGAAACACTGTTCTTCCATTGTTGTATAGCCTGGAAAAATAATTTCCCCTCTCTAGAACTCTGTTTCATATCTATACAATAAAGGAATTAGACTGGAGGCCTCCAACCAGTGTTATCCTATCTTGGTCTTAGGCTAGATGATCAAGCAGGCAGATTTAGATAGTTAGGTCTCATAGGGAAGGCTCAGTTCTTCCTGTGAAATAGTCCTGCATCCTGCTCGAGCTGCGTGAGATATGGAGTTGCCTTTGGAGTGATGGTAATAGGCATGCCTATGACTTTTTGGAGACTGTGAACATGTCCTATAAGGCTGGAGGATGGCTGCTTGAATAATATCTTACTAGCCTTGTTAGTGTCAATTCAGAAATAGGAAGGATTCCTTAGGGCTATTTAGCACAGAAGGGAGATAAATAAAGGCAGGAATGTTGTTAATTTACTCAAACTCCAAACTCAAAGTCCCTTTGATGGAATAGGGGCACCAGGAGACCCCCAAAGTCAGGTTTCTGGTAAGCCATCTGGTGGGTCTGCCACTCATCTCACTGTCTGCAAGCTAACACACAAGCAAGTGTGCATACACCCACCTAAACATGTGTGGTTAATAATGACCACATTACAGATGGACACATCTGGTGGAGAGAGTTTCCAACAGGAATTGCAAAGTATTTTCACTTTCATTCTACAGGGCTAATTTATTTATGTTTTGCCCTTAGTTCTTTGTGTTACAGAGTGCTTGGGACATCATTAGTTGTGTTGCTGTTGCTTGTTTGTTTGTGTTGTTTTTTTTGCTGGTCCTGGGGCTTGAACTCAGGGCCTACCTGCTGTCCCTGAGCCTCTTTATGATTAAGGCTAGTACTCTACTGCTTGAGCCACAGTGCCACTTCTGGCTTTTTCTGAGTAGTTTATGGAAGGTAAAAGTCTCAAGGACTTTCATGCATGGGCTGGCTATGAACTTCAATCCTCAGATCTCAGCCTTCTGTGTAGCTAGGATTACAGACATGAGCTACTGGTTCCTGGCTATCATTTGTTTTCTAAAATGCTTTTGTGGACTTCTAGCTTTGAGAAAAAGAGTTCTGGGCTGTGCCATCTTAACTCCTTTTTGGTTTGGGTTCACAGGCTGCTTCTCTGCATTCCTGTGGTTAAACCTTGAGGAACTTGGTAAATTTCCTGTGCCTCAATTCCCTCATTTATGAGGGAGCAGGAGCTGCTTTGATGAATTGATCCATGTAAAGTGTATTGAAGAGTGAGCTGTTAGTTGCCATGTCTGGTCTGTTCACCACTTCTGCATTGTACTTCTTCAGTGTAAATCATGAGAACACTGGTAGCATAAGGTGAAGCAGAGTGGACAGAGTACTAGATTTAGGTTGAGAAGTATGGTTATTGTGTTCTATGAATTTTGACATTAGTTCCCTAAAGATCTCAATTGAGTCTTCTACGCTTTGCTATAAAATAGGATATTTACACTCTCATTTGTCTCACAGTGAGCATCTCAAATACAGTGATGGAAGTGGAGATCTTTGCACAGTGAGGCCCTGTCAGTGAAGATGAAGGAAGACCTATAAGCCTTGCAGGGAAGGTGAATTGGAGATTGCAGGAGGGGAGAGGTTGGAGATGAGTTCTGGCTTTCTGCTCTAGTCCCCAAGTGTATTGTGTTTCCACATGACTCCACTCCAGGTACTCTCTAGTGTATGCCTGTCCAGCTGTTGTTCTGACCAGCATGTGCATTTGGGTTGGTCCCTCAGCATTTTTATTCCATTTCTCTTCACTCAGTATCTTGTCCCGAATATGGCATCTGGTAATGTGTATCTCTGACCTAATAATAAAAGCCAGGCCCTTGCTCTTAAACTCAGAGTATTTAGGTTTGGTATTTAGGATTGGAGAAAAACCCACCTTATCTTCCTCCTTAGCACCATTTCCTACACTGAGACAAAGTAGGCACAAGATAGCTGTAGGAGGTCCAGAGGCTGAGTGATTCCCCCTTCCTTCTACATGCACACATACACGCACACACACACACACACACACACACACACACACACACACACCAAGACATCCACATCTGTAACCCTAGAACCTGTGAATTACCTAAAGTGGCAAATTCTTTGTAAGTGTGGCTAACTAAGTTAAAGATCTTGAGATGGGATTATCTTGGGTTGTTCATGAGGCCCCTAAATGCATTTACATTAGGAGTCCTTAGGAGAGGCAGAGTGAGGTCATAGAACAAAAGTCATGGGACCTCAGAGGAAAAGACTGGAACAACATAGCCAAAAGCTGAGGAGTGCTGACAACTACTAGCAGCAAGAGGAGGCAAGGAGCACCCTCTCTCCTAGACCCTAATGACATCTGAGTTCAGCCCACTGTCACTGGTTTTTGGCATCACCTCCAGAACTGTGAGAGTACATTTCTGTTATTTGAAGCCATTCTGTTTGTGGTCATCTGTTAGAGCAATCATAGGGAACTAATACTGGAGTTTCTCCTTCAACACCCTCTCTGAGGTGGGGTCTTCAGGTGACAGCTTCTTCTCTGGCTGCCTGATCTCTTGCTCCTACTGCAGGATTGGGGAGCCCTTGGGGACAGCATACACCTATGACCACCAGGCAGCATAGACTACCTTGTCATATTCCTGTTCTTTCTAAGTTGGGGCATGGTGCAGGCACAAGTTATCTAAGGGTGACAGCCTGTCCAGCAAGGGGTGGATAGAGCCAAGAGGGCTGACAGCAGCCCAGGTTGCCCTTGTATGCCTTGTATCACTGACATTGACAATCCCCCACCAAGTTTACCCACCGTCTTCCCAGCCCCATGCTCAAGGGCAACCATTTCTGGAACAATTTTATTCCATGCATGGGGAACAAAGGAGAAACCAAATGCCTTGCTTGGGAGCAACCCATATGGAACAGGCCAGGGAAGGCCCAGTGACAGGATAATTGCTTAAATATCTGCTGTAAGTATAAAGGCAGACTCTACCTCCAGCTGGAGTTCAGGTTCCCATAGGTCATGAAAACAAAGAGGGGAATGGGAGAATTAGATGAATAGAAATGGAAATGATTAGGAAAGATTGCCACCACTTGGGGAGGGGGAAGAGGAGCTGGGAATTAACCCTTTTGAGATTGTGCAAGTAGAGTATGAGCTCACTGCCTTCCTTCTCAGATGGAAAAACTGGAGGCTGTAGCCCACTGGTGAAATGTTTTTCTCCAGGAAAGCACTCCAAGGCCTAGAGAAGGGACTCCTGGGATTCATCAGGGGGCTGGGCTTTGGGCAGCGTGAGCTGGCACTGCCATCCAGCATTGAGAGTAAATCTGTGGACAAAACATGCAAAACACCACATACTCCCTCCACCAACGGAGCCTAGTTTTCTGTCTGGTGATTATTCCTTCCATTCCACGTTTCTGCCCCCCAGTTCATGTGTTCCGCTCTACTCTCACTCCCATGCATTCTGTTTCTTTTGTCTCCATCAGTCTGCTGGTCAGTGGCAAATTAATCATTGTGACTTTCTGTCCTGATTCCTAAAAACAAAAGTTTTACATTATAACATTGAGATTTGGTGCTTACCCTGAAATCGATGGACACCTTTAATGGGTGAATTATATGGGGTTCTCCAGTTTAAAACAAAAAGATCCAAGAAGAGAAAAGAAAGAAGAGATCTGAAGGAAATGGCTTACACAATTGTTTCTTTCTTTTCTTTATTAACTTTACATTAGTAATACAGGAGGAATTTCATTGTGGACCTTCCATACATTTACAATGTATTCCAATCAGTCTCACGCCCCTGTATCATTCTTTCTTTCCCTCTCCCTGCATTTGCCAAAACAATTCCAGCAGATTTCATTGTTTTATTTTCATAGTTGCTAATGATGTATTTCCATTGTACTCAGCCTCCTATATCCTCATTGTTAGCTTAACCTGGTTTATGCAATTGTAGGGGCCAACAAGTTCAAAATTCAGTAGGTTCAGGATAGCAACTGATGTAGGATCTTACCTAGTATTCAGATAGTTCTAGTCTTGAGACCAAATTCCTTCTTCTTTAAGAAGCCTCAGTCTATGCTTTTAAGACCTTCAACTGATTCAACGAGACCTACCCATATTATGGAGGACAATCGGCCTTTAAATATTAATCTCATCTAATAAATGCCTTCACAGTAACATTTAGACTAATGTTTGACCAAACAACTGGATACCATAGCTTAGCCAAGCTGACATAGAGAATTTACCCTACAGTAGTGAAGCTGTGTCATTTATTTTCATTAAGCAACAACCATCCTGGTCTCCAAAATACCTGATGGGTGCTTTCACCATGGGTCTTTGTTTTGAGTCTTTCAGTAGACTATAGAGGAGGACAGGATCATATCTATTTGTTTCCAGAGGCTTAGAAGTGTGGAAATATACACAGTCAGCACTTAGTAGTTGTTGACTGCCTGACCAGCTGTTTGGTTGAACAATAAATTATTTGGATTGGGGTTTTCCTTCAACTTTTAATTTCTTCCCTTTGAGGTGGTAAAAGGCCTTTCTCCAAATCCTTTTTCTCCTAGTGTGGACTGCAGGCTCCTTTTCTCTTCTTCATCTTTCTGTCTTTCTGGCTCCTCATTCCTTATCCTTTTATTTGGCTAATACTCTGTGCCTAATCACATTAGCCAGTACTGGCAGTATAGAGATGTTTGCAATCCAAGCCAGGTCTGATTGGAGGCTTCAGCAGCCTGAGGCTACTTTAAGAATGTGTTGATTGGTGGGGGCTGGGCCCCACAGGGGGCCAGCATTACTGGCTGGTGGAGCTGCCCACATGTGTGTCTGGGCACCGCCAGGCCCGTTGGTTTTTGGTTCTCTCCTTGATCAGGCTCCTGGTGGTGTATTTATCCTGGCTGGGCGTCTAAGCCCTTCCTGATTGTATTAAGTCTCATGATCGCAAGGCTTCAAACAATCTGGCCAGTGTGGCTAGTGCTGTAACCACAGCAAAGTGTGCCCTGTATTTCTTGTCATTCTCTCTTTGAGCTCATTTCAACTTTCTCCCAACTCTGGGAGTATAAAGAAACTGCCACGTGTTTCTCTGGTTTGCAAGCATTACCTCATTTCCCTTGTCTAGGATATTAATTCAGCAATATTTACTAAGTGATTTCAGGATTTGGGGTAATTTTGAATACGTTCAGTTCAAATTCCACAAAGGATGCCATGGGTTTAAAGGAAATTAGCTACCTCATCCACTGCCTTTCTATTTTCTCAAAAAACACTCTTCAGTCGTCTTTAGAATACATTACTTGCTTGTCATTGCTCCCTTAATTATTTACTGTCACTCACTTGATGTCTGACTTCCCTACAGATTGTAATAATCCCCATTTAGGCAGAGTCCTGGAGTGTTATATGCATGACTGTGTCTCCAGGGGCCGACAATATGAGTTCTTTACCATCTATCAACTGAATTTGATGGGCAAAGACATGGCATCCTACTTGGAAGGTGTACTTAGGTTTCTGGAAGTTTGTAGATAGCAACAAAGGATATTCACATAGTCACATGTGTAAAAACTGGATCCTTCGGGCCAAACCAAGCATCTGTGCTACGTAACTCAAGGAGACTTAAGGTGGCTCCTTCTGTGTTCCTTTAAGAGCAAAGAAGAGAAATCTACCTGAGTGGTGATCTCAAAGGATACCAAGGTGAAATGAAATTACTTCGGATGGTATACTTGTGAAGACACAGTGTGCGAAAGATTGACCCCCCACCCTACTATCCCAGGTGTATGTGGACGTCAGGCAAAACCCCAGGTATGCACGGACATACTGGATGCAGGCAGGGCAATCCTATCTTAGCCTGGCCACAAACATTCCATTGTGGGCCTAAGGCAAAGTCCCCACCTCCCCAACCCAATAGCCTTTCGATAACCTCTGTCTCCTTGTCAGACCCCATAAAAGCCGAACTCCAAACCTACCTCCTTGCACAACTTCCATTCCAGAGGGAATGTTGCTTGCCCCTCACTGCTGTGGCTCAATAAGCAGTCCTTGCCTGCTGAGATCCAGTTTGGCCTATTCCTTTCTCCTCCATTTTCCTAACAACTGTAGTAACATTATACTTCCCTATGATCTTGGGCTGCCTGAGACAGACTTCCTTGGCTCAAAGTCTGGTTCTCTGATGTCTGCATGTTCCCCAAGGATGTTGTATCTACCAGGTTGATATTTTAGTCTAGTTACCTATAACAAGGAATAATTGTCCTCATCTCATAGATTTGTTTGGGATCAAGTGAGATAATTTGTGAGAAGTCCTAAGAACAATGCCCCTTTCAGAGTAAACCCAATAAACATCAGTTATTGTTGTTATTGTATCCATCAGAAAATTAAGTTAAATTGTCTAATTGAGGGTGAGTGTTTTATTGTTCTTGGTTTTTTTTTTTTGGTGGTACTGATACTGACTTCAGGGCCTCATGCTAGCTAAGTAAGCACTCTACCACATGAATCACATCTTTGTCCTTTTGCTTTTAGTTTTTAGTTTGTTTCTGTTTTCACACTCACTTTGCTCTGCTGGCCTTGAGCTATGATCCCTCTGTTTCTACCTGCCAAGTAGCTAGGATTTCAGGTGTGTGCCACCCCATGTGCTGGGAGATGAATGTCAAATGAGACTGATAGCCCAGAATACGATGATTTAAATAAGAAGAGATGGCCAAAGCATATGGAGACTATAGACAGGACATCAATGATGTGTTAGGAGGGCATTTGGATAACAGAATAGCAAAAAATAGATGATGCAGTCACTTGCTGACAAGAGTGTCAATGGAGTGGATTCATTTGGCATCTGGTTGGAAAACCATGTTCACCTGGCATCTGTGCAGCTAGTAATTTCTATCCAAAGGTTCAGACCAAACTGCATGAGAGAGAGCTGGTGGCTTGCCTGTGTGAGGCCCTAGGTCCAACTCATCTGGCTTGGCCAGCTATGGGACTGGGTAGTTCGTATGGTAGCAACTGCCAGTCTCCTCATATTGGGGTCAGAAATTGCATTTCCCTAAAATTATGAGCAGTGTCCAAGACATACCTGATTTTAGAGTATGCTTGCAGTTGGACAGAGTGAATTAAAATGAAAGTCTTGTCTTTCCATTCAGAGCAAACAAGAATGACTTGCTACAGAGCTACAGTAATGCAGACATATCATTTTATTCATTGAGTGGGAATGAGGTAAACACCTGGCTAGCACATCTTTTTCTCTTCCCTCAACTGTGGTCCATGATGGAGTTTTCTGTGGTCCATGATGGAGTTTTCTGACTAACTTGGGATTGGTCCTTTTCATTTTAATTCCGTTAAAATAAAGGACTCTGTTCTAATTGGCGAAGGCATATTATTATTGTTGTTGTTGTTATTGTTATTATTTATCAGTACTAGAGCTTGAACACAGGGCTTTGCACTTACAAGGCAAGCATTGTACTACTTGAATCACACTCCCATCCTATAATATTATTGTATTAGAAAGCAACATAATACAGATATTACTGTGAAGGATTTTTCCCATCTCAAAGAACTTCTTGTTGGATTATTTGATGTTTTCCACAGCCCTGTGACGTCAGTTGGTTCTTATTAATTTTATTTGGCACATAAAGACTTAAGGACAGGAAGTGATTACTTATCCAAAGACACATAATGGCAAACTACTGACAATAATAGCTAATAACTAATAGTTACCATGTATCAGGCACTATCACAAATATTCATTTAATCTTCACTCTGATTGGACAGAGAAGAGGCTATGACCTTCATGATACAAAGACAAAAAGCCCAGGGAAAGAAAGGTGAAATAAATTGTCCAAGATTTCAGCTGGTAAGTGGTGGAGCTATGACGGGAACTCAGGAGTCTTATCTCCAGAATTTGCACAGATAACTGCAGTAAGATGTTGGACCATGTGGTGCATAGTCAGTTGTATCAACTCAATTTTGGTTCCAATTTTGTTGCCTCTTTGCCTTCTTAAGGATTTCCCATTCTTTGATGGGCAAAAGGTCTTCTTCAGTGTGACAAGACTAGAATTTAAAACATATCTGTTTGTCTATTTTTTTTTTTTGTACTAGCACTGGAGCTTAAACTCAAGGTCTGGCCAATGTCCCTTAGCTTTTTTGCTTGAGGTTGATGTTCTACCACTTGAATCACACCTCCCGCTTTTTGGTGGTTAATTGGAAATAAGAGTTTCATAGACTTTCTTCCTTGGGCTGGCTCTGAATCACCATCCTCAGATCTCAGTCTCCTTAGTGTCTAGGATGACAAGTATGAACTATCAGCTCCTGACCCGTTTGTCTGTTTTAAAGGTAGTCATTAGCTGGAGAAACAAACTGGCAAGACTGAAGCTCCCAAAGAGGGAAAAGTTGCTTAAATAACTCCTTGGTTGTTCCCTCTGGCTTCCTGTTTTGTTTAGCTTGTTGTGCTGAGGTAGGAGGAGTTATATCAACACTTTAGTCTCCTTGCAGGGTGGGGGGACAGAAGAGTTCTGTGTCTTTGTGAACCTCAGAGAAGTGTTCTAGTAGCTAGATTTGAGATTTAGTAAGTAAGTGGTTTCCAGTTAGTGGATGAGCCTGATTTTCTGGTGAGTTCCCTGGTATGTAAGATGTAGAAGTCATGGGAAAACTGTTCAAGATTCTTAAAGAAAGGTTAGAGCCAGGGTTTGAGACAATGAAAATGTGCTGAGAAGGAAGAGATACCTGACTGTTGGTTCTGTGGCTTACAAAGTTTTTGGTGACTAAAATAATTCATTGTATAATGATATAGTATCATTTTCTCAGCAGCAGAACTTCTCTAGTGGAAATGACTGCTTTGGGTTGGGTGGGAGTTGGGTGGGGAAGTGTAGTGGAAGTTTTCAGGGCTCCAACATGTCTTGACTTTGCATGCAGGCAGGGATACTTGCTGCGCTAACTCTGTGGGGGCCTCTCCTGGGTTTCCTGCCTGGCATCTAATTTACTTCCTGCCCTGAGTTATTATGTAATCACATTATGTTGTCAAAAGTTGGACAGTGGGAGAGAACAAGTCAATAGAAGGAGACCCCAATTCCCCAGGTACTTTTGCTTAACATGATTTTCATGACCTTTGGTGTAAGTATTAACTTGCAAATACCAACCTGGCCATGACAATAAGCATGTGTGCATGGGTGGGCAGGGTGAGATGGGGTGATGTTAGGCATTTATAATAGATGTGTGATGACAAAGCAGACAATGGAGTCATGAAGTGTTCGCCAAACTAGTCTATTTGACAACTTTAGACACATTGTGTTGTTGAAGTTAATGTTGTTGAAAATAATATGGACTTAGTGTGTAAAAATATTGTGTGTGTGTGTGTGTATATATATATATATATATATATATATATATATATATATTTGTGTTGGTGTGTTAACTCTAGGGATAATGATTAGCACTTTTATATAGACTGTGGTATACATTTAGTATTTATTGATGTGTAAAGTTATAGAAAATAATAGGGAGATAAGATTAATTTTTTGGGAAAGAGAAATATCCAACAATCCCATTATTCTAATGTTATAACTTTTTCATGTTTGAGCTTTTTGGATGTATTTCTGGGTCAGAACCTTGGTTACACAGACTTTCAATTGACCCAATAATATTTACACAGAGAAGGCACCTACAGGGGTGGATACCTGGACATATGAGAAAGAGGAACATTCTAGAGGATCTGACACGATCTCATTCTGTAAGGAAATAGCAGAATCCCAGAAAGGTGAACAGATTTGCCTGGAGGACATAGAAGAGGGCAGCTAGGCTGGGCTTTTAACAAAAACTAACCCCTGGTGTTTCTCAACTTAGTCCTGAGGCTTGTTATCCATGCCACACCCTTCCACTTTTGCTTCTGATAGATACATAGACATACTTATATATATGCATGTGTCTACAGATTTATTTACAAACACATATTCTTATCTACTACATCAAGAGTCTAAATTGTAGCAAACTTCAATTTCATGAACAATTGTGAAAATTGAACAAAATTTAGTTCTGGAACTATGAAATTTGACCTTTTTCATAGAACAGTTTTCTTTCCAAGTCTTTTTATTTTATTTTATTTTTTTATTTTTCAGGTCCTGGAGCTTGACCTCTAGGCCTGAGCATAGTCCCCGAGCTTTTGTGTTCAAGGCTAGTACTCTATTACGTGAACCACAGAACTCAGCTTCTGGCTTTTTGTGGTTAATTGGAGAAAAGCATCTCAAAGACTTTCTCATGAGACTTTCTGGAATTGTGATCCTCAGATCTCAGCCCCCTAAGGAGCTACGATTATAGGCATGAGCCACTGGCACCTGGCTCTTTCCAGATCTTTTTCTTACAAAAGCCTTTTTCTAAGGTTTTAGGCCATGCACTATTAGGTTATTTGTGATGAAACATCACTGCTGAGCCGTGGGGTGATTCAGGTGTGGGAAGAGAGGCTCAGAGGAGTGTCAAGAAGGGAACCTTCAAGATGATGAGCTCTGAACAACAATTAATTGGTTGAGTCACAAAACAAAACCAAAGTTTATGAAAACCCTATGAAATGGGGAAACTACAAGTTGGTTTATTTATTTATTTCATCTTAAGTGACAATAAAACAGATTGTTTCTGGGGAGAGGGAATCATTTAATTTTTTTAAAGTCTTAATCATTAGCATTAACTTTTCACAGAAGTCTATAGAAAGATTAATTGTCTTGGAATGTTTTAATACATTTAAGGCCCCTTTTATTTATTTATTTATTTTTAGGTATAATTATCCACATATGAACAGATGAATGCAGAGAACCAAAGAGAACAAAAACCTCTAAGCAGGCTCACTTGAATGTTGGATTTGTAGATAATTTAGAGGGAAACTTCGCTCCTTACCTCTGGATTACAAATCGATTTTGTTAGCTCAAGAAATATCTGGTAAAGACAAGTGTTTTTCCAATTTCAAGTGGATTCATTGAAAGGACACTGTATATTATGATAGTAGAAAATGCCCTTTGGACTTATAGTAGAAAATGCCCTTTGGACTTCCCAGTTCAGGAAGGATCATGTATCTGTAGCATACCAACACACACTTTGTAGGTTTGTTAAATTCGGGAATCTTCACTCAGTTTCTTTACTTTCTGGTGTTCTGTGTAATTTGCATGTCTCAGCAAGATGAGATTATGTTGCAGCAACCAAATCGTTCAAATGGCTCTGACTTCCCACCTGTGTTGCTTGCCCCAAGGAGAGCCCACCAGAAGATTCTGTTCATCTACTCACTAAAAGATTTCAGCTGAAGGTTGCTCACCTTGGATCTGTCTTCTCTTATCATTGCCATAAGGGAAAAGGGTATAACAAATTGTACCGCTTCTTACATCCCCATCGAAAAGATAGTTGTCACCTTGTCTTCACCAAGGCATGACACACATCCACATTTAAACGCAATACTACCATTAGGAAGATCAGAATAAGCAGGAACAGCCCTGCTCATTACAACATGGTTATATGGTAATAATGGTAATTTGGTTGGAATTGCTTCCTAAAGAATGTAAAGTGATTTCCATGTGTGTAACAATTCCACATGTAAGAGACATAGGCATGTGTCTGGTCCCACTGTTCCTAGAGGAAGTGAAAACATAGAGAAAGAGAATTAGTGACCTATTGGATGTGGGGTTAGCAGAAGTCCTGATACTTGGGCCCCTTGATTCCTGGTTTATTGCCTTCAGGACCAACATGGAGTCTTTCCTGTGTCTTTCCAGGAATAACTTATTTCTTTAGGCATCTTGAGTATAAGGATCCACGGGACAATAATTATAGTTTATACTGTAACTAGACTTTGAAATGATCTTTCTCGTAGAGTCACTCTAGGAGGCTGGGTTGGGTAGTATAGAAATAAGAAAACAAAATATGATCAAAATCAGAACAACCTGTATTTGAATTCCAGCTTTGTCTTTCCTGTGTGATGTTTGGAAAGTTACTTAACCCTCTCTGAGACTTAGTTGCTTCCTCTGATAAACAAGGTGAATGCTTCCTGCCTTGAAGGCTGTGAGGGAATGAGCAATGGTTGTACAATGCATTGTATAATATTGGAGACCCTGGAGCAGTTTTGATGAATGCTACCTAGTTCTCAGGTGGGCTTCTTTGGAGTGGTGGCTTTCCAAAGTTTGAGTACTAGAACAGCCTCAGGAATATTGGAGGGCAGTGGAAGAAAATATTGGATGATTTTTAAGGATAACTTTTTTTGTTTGTTGAAAATTATACAAATACTTGGCTAAAATCTCAAGTTTCTCATGCCCCATTCAGTGCCACCAAACAGTTTAGTCTTTTAGTTATTTCTCCTTTTTTTACTGTACTGGTACCGGGGCTTACACTCAGGTTCTCATACTTGCTCATCTAACATTCTATCACTTGAACCACACCTTTCCATTTGGATTTTGGGGATAAAGTCCTGTATCTTGCTGGTTAATTGAAGAGTCTCATGGACTTCTCTGCCTGGGCTGTCCTCATACCTCAATCTTCCAGGTCTCAATCTCCCAAGTAGCCAGGATTACAGGCATGCGTCATCAGTGTGGGGCTCCTTCCACATCTTAGACTGATTTCAGTGGAATGCAGTGGTTACAATATGAGAAGTCGACAGCAAGAAATTACACAGGTCCAACAGCAGCTTCCAGAAACAGTTTCAGTCTAGTTTCAAAGATCTTTGGATACTACTGAGCCAGGTTTGGACAGCTGGGGACTCGTGCTATAGAGTGCAGTCAGTCCTGAGCTAGCTGTCTTGTTCCAAAGCACAACTTGGCTGTAGGCAGAAGATTCTATGATCTGCTCTCTGTACAGTATTCTCAAAATTATCAGCTTCATCCATGTGGACCCTATGTTTCTCAGGCATTGCAGGCTTGAGTCATCTGAGTTTCTTCTTCTTCTTCTTCTTCTCTTCCTTCTCTTCTTCTTCTTCTTCTTCTTCTGCTTCTGCTTCTGCTTCTGCTTCTGCTTCTGCTTCTTCTGCTTCTTCTGCTTTTTTTCCGGTTGTGGGGCTAGAACTTGGGGCCTAGGCACTGTCCCTGGACTTTTTCTCAAGGCTAGCACTGTATCACTTGAGCTATAGTGCCAGTTCTCTGCGTTTTTTTTTGTCCCCCTTTCCAGGTGAATGACAAAAACTTTGACCTCTGTCAGGTGGGCTTGGGGTTAAAGCAAAAATAACACATTTGTTTCAACAACGGCATAGTAAGTAGCTACTGACCAGGAACCCAGCCCTTGTTTTCACTAACAGAAGCCAAACAGAGCAAATTCAAAGGGATTTATGAGTGCAGATACCATCTCGGTTTTCTTAAGGCTCACAAATAAAATCTGATCTTTGAATGTGCAAAACCTTTTTGTACAGAGAAGTAAATGCTCCATCGAAATTTGAAATGTGTCTCTCTTTTTGGGGGGAGAGGGGGGCAGCTCAAATTCCGAACTAGTTCAAGCCTCATTTCTTAAAACATGTTTTAAATAAGTGCCCCTCCTCCAGCTCTAGCGGATCTTTCCCTTTCTTTCCCCCTCCATGCTGACTTGGGTTTATTTATGTATTTGCCATGTCCATTCAAAACTGACAAAGTGGAGGATGCTTCCCTTTGAAAACAGCTTGACTCGGGCTGGGAAGGTGGCTCAGTGGTAGAGCGCTTGCCTTGCATGCCTGAGGCCCTGGGTTCGATTCTTCAGCACCACATAAGCAAAAAGAAAAAGTCGAAGTGGCGCTGTGGCTCAAGTGGTAGAGTGCTAGCCTTGAGCTGAAGAGCTGAGGGACAGCGCCCAGGCCCAGAGTTCAGGCCCCATGACTGGACCCCCCCCCAAAAAAAAAGAAAACAGCTTGACTAAAAGCTAGCAAAACTGCTTTGCTTAGTACCCTTTCCCTTCCTCTCCTCCCCTCCCCTCCCCCTCCCCCTCCCCTCTTCCTCCTTCTCCTCCCTCTTTCCCTCTTCCTCTTTCTCCTCTTCCCTCTTTCTCCTTTCTTTTTGTAATATATGGAGGAGGGGGAAAAAACCCCAACTGTTCAAACACAGAACTTTATGGCCGGAGACAATGTGGCCTCTGGAATAAACAGCCTGCTTTCTTTTTACCATTCCATCAGGCAATGCTGCAGGCCCAAGGAGCCGGTGGCTGCCCGCAATAGTTCTTGGTTGGCAGTAGGGAAGTCTGCCAACGTCCCATCAGGCTTGTTTCTTAAGCAAAGTTGTATAAGTTAACAGGTTTTATTGTTGGGGGTAATCTGGGGC
>NW_012267279.1:830730-893230 GCF_000151885.1 Dipodomys ordii | reverse complement strand
GGGGATTGGGGGACCTCTGTTTACTCTTTAATTTTGACATGGCACAGCGAGGGGGAAAGGGGCTCATTTTCCAAAGTTAAAGGCAAGTTGGTTTCATTTCAGTCACATGGCCTCCGCTGGGATTTGGGGAGCTGGGGTGACTCAAAAGGACTATATTGGGCGATGGGGGCCAGTTTTGCTTGTCTAATGGCCACAGCCAGGAAAACAAATGGAATTGTTTGTGATGTGAGGCCTTACTCTCTTGGGTGAGGGACGCTCCCAACAGCTGCTGGGAAGAGCAAACAAGAAGGAAGGAAGGAAGGAAGGAAGGAAGGAAGGAAGGAAGGAAGGAAGGAAGGAAGGAAGGAAGAAGGAAGGAAGGAAGGAAGAAGGAGAGAGAAAGGAAAAGCCTGAAAAAAAGCATAGCTGAAAATAGATAATAGCCATATACCGTTTGTATATTTTTATCTGACATTTCCAAATTGAATGGCTTTCTTTAAAACAAGGAAAATATTTCCAAATTTATTTAAAGGGAACCTTATTAGGGAAAGCTTCGGACTGAGTAGCAATTTAAAAATATATTTTGAGGAAAGACGCAAAGGAAGGCATTTAATTCTTAGCAGACTGCGGGTATTTAAAAGTAGTCTATTTATTGCATTGCCTCTGATTAAAGGCAGCTTATGACTATGATAACAGGAAATTTCAAAGGGCACTTTCCCCCTACCAACCAGCTACTACAGTATCTCCTTTTTAAAACAAAGGAGGTATTGTGAGAATGAAAGGGATTTGGCCCCAAGCACTAAACAAATTCTAAAGAGCACAAAAAACCTATAATTATGTTAATAGTAAATTAATGTTTTTGCAGTTTACCCGTCTCACCTCAGAATAGGTGTTGCTCAAAAGTAGCTACTGCAAATATTCGGTAGACACATGGGAGATGGGGTAAAGTAAAAATGTTTAGTTTCCCATAAAGCCTTGTGTTTTATCTACATGGGAACATTCCAGTAGTAGAAGCACAGTTTTCTAAAGTGCCACCCAGACCTGGGATAGTAGCAATACTTCCCGAGTTGCAGGTGACCTGGGTTTCCTTGTCTGTAAAGGATGCCATCTGGGTTTACATGTCCTCCCCATCTCTGAATTCTTTTTTTTTAATTTTAATTTTTATTGATTTATTTATTTTTGAGTTCTTGCACTGTAGGACTCACCCACACTTTTGGTGTCTCTGAAATGACTGCTGCCATCTCAGTTCTCACCAAGCTCTGAGTGGAACAGACTCTCATCTGGATTTTCACAGGAAGGTCTCTCAGGACACATGAAGCTCCTTGCCCAGAATATAGAGTACATATAGACATTCTTCCATATCTATATCATGTCCACAGATTCAGCTATTAGTGGAAAACTTTTGAAAAAAATGTTGTCTATATACTAACATGGACAACTTATGTTCATGTCATTATTCCCTAGACGATCCAGTCTAGAAGCTATTTATGTAAACTTTACATTGTGCTAAGTATTTAAAGTAATTTAGAGACAATTTAAAATATGTGAGAAGATATGTGTAGGTTGGATGCAAATAGCACAGTTTTACATTACAAGATCATCTTTGGTTTTGAGTATTCAGAGTGAGGGATGGGGTAGGAAGTAGGGAGGATGAAGGTCAAGGTGTGTGGAAGGTTCTGGAACCTATACTCAGGGAAAACTTTATGCCAGGACTTTCATGGGCCCCTTTCTGAAACACAATATTCTTTTTTTTCTCTATAGTTCTCTGAACAATTTTGAGAGATAAAAGTTATGAGTCCAGATTTCATTAAGAAATGGTAAGTCATTTGCCTCGGCCCACAGTTGGGAGGCACATTTTCTAATCATAACAGAGCTGTTTTAGGCACATGTAGGAAGCAGACAGTTTCCCTTGGTTCTTTAGGCTCCCTCCTTTTCTCCTTCCTGGGTGATATTTTCTCTTCAGGCACCTGCTTTTTTTCTTTCTTTCTTCTTCTTCTTCTTTTTTTTTTTTAATAATTCTTGGCATTTTCATCAAAACTTGTAACTTATTCTCAAGAGAAGGTCTTGTATTAAAGCCATTTCTTTTATATGAATTAAATCCAATTCAAAAACTGTACTAAGGTATTATTTTACGCAAAGGACTATTTTTAAAAAAAACTCTCAAGGGATTTCAGTATTTAAAATCTTATAGCTAATAATGGAATAAAATATTTGACCTGCCTTTTAAAGTGGCAGAAGCATTAATGAGTAGGAGCAATTAGGGGAGACTTTCCTTAATTTTTCAAGTAAAGTAAATGTTGAATTTTCTGCAGGTACCAGCTAGAAGCACTGCAAAATCCAGAATTTCTGGTAATCCTTATTATAAGCAACAGAAATTGTTATAAATAAAGCACCAAAGTAGGAGGGAGGAAGCCTGGGTGGGGTTCAATCCCATTTCATTGAATATGTGTTTTAGGTCATTCAGGACTCAAAAAACAAAGGGATGAGATTCTGATAGTTGTCTCTCTACTTCCTCAATCCAAAACAGACATTGATCCTTCTTCACATGGCTCGATCTGATCAAGCTAAGATAATGTTTTGGAGCCTCTTCTTGCTGACCCATCAAGTGCCAATTATTTATCACCTGTAATTGGTCTACAATATGAAATCTATTGCTACCCAAGGGCTAGATAGTATCTATGAGACCTTAAATTTCAGAATGTGATTAGCTCTGTGGTTTTCAGACTGGTCTATGGGTTCACCCTGGACTTTACAAATAGATGCCTTCAGTTAAATTCTCTGAGAATGGAGCTTGGGAATCCATCTTTCTATAAAGTTCTTTCAGTATTTGTGATGTAGCCAAGTCCAGGGATGAGCATTTGGGCTTTGCCACTTTAGATTATGTGATTCAGAGTTTTGTTCATTTAATAAACACAACTGAAGCCATTGTCATTTTTAGACAGTCTATCTGAATTGGCTTTTAGCTGGCTACATTTTTTGGTAACTTTTATTTGTTTTGTCATTAAACTCTTGAAGAGTACTACAGAGTGTTACCCACTCTGTGGACCTTGTTCTGATTGAGTTCAAATTTTGGCATAAGAACTTCTCAGGCTAGGTGGCCTTGAGTGAGTCAGCCACTATGGGTAGACAATTCAGTCTTGTTTTCTATGAAACCAAGATCAGAATACCTTGACAATGTTATTGAGATACCAAGATTCTCCTACTTCTACTTGACTTTATGTATAACAATTACTGAGTACAATGTATTGGGTGATAGGGATAAAAAACGTGGACTACCCTCTTACCAAATTCCTCTATTGTTATGACTATCCAATCACTATGTATATACTTTCCATCAGTAAGAAACTCTTCGAGGCCATGACAAATAATTTTCAACTCATTCTGCCTAATATTATTTGAGGATCTACTATTACAACCCAAACCATTGGATATTTTACCTAAAGGCCTGTAAACTGATTATTTGGAGTGTTGAGGTGAGTTTCCCAATACCTTTTTTATGGTCTTGGTGACTTAAAACCTCCTGTAGCACTGCTTTCTGTTCTATAGCATGAAGTTGTCAGTCCTATCAAAACTTAGTTAATCCTGGGACCCAGTGTTGATAAGCTGCTGAGAGGTTCCTGGCTGCCAATGATAGAAGTTGCTTTGTATTTTAAGAGTAATCGCCAAATGCTCAAACAAGGAATGTTTTATTTGAGAAAATTAGTGAAGAAACAATTTTGAGTGTGACAGAGTTTGGAAACTTTTTAGTCCTGAGAACAAGAGTTATCAGTGTAGACTGAGTATTAAGTTGTGCCTGTTTGAATGGGATTAGACTGGAAGAGTATTCTTCCTGGTTCCACTGAGCAAACTGAAGGATAAGTGATTCTTTCATGAACCAATTGTTTTCTGCTGGAGATTATGTGAGAGGACAGTTCATTTGACCACGAATTAAATCCTTGGATGGGGACTACATTAAGAATAGTCACACAAATGATGCCTGAGGCAACAGGAATGCATTTATGTAGGGAAAGCAACATTTCTGAAAGTCAACTTGTGCCAGATATACACTGGGAATGGGTTTCTTTATATTAATGAGATTGCTAATTGAATTAGTTGGGTCTCCAGTTAAAGTCTGAGCTAAAAAAAAGTATGATTTATAAAAACCAACTATGTTTGCTGATTTAATTTGGCTGTTGTTTTTTTCTTTTTTTTTAATTTTATTTTATTTTATTTGTGAACATACTGTACAGAGGGGTTACAATTGCATGGGCAGGATAATGCGTACATTTCTTACCAAGCATTGCAGCCTCCTCCTTTGTTTACCCTTCCCATCCCTTCCCAGCCTCCCCCCTCCCCCCATCCCAATCCTTCTCCTTCCCCCCTCCCCCCTTCCCCCCTCCCCCCCCCATCTCCTCCACAAGTTATACTGACATCAAATATAGTGAAAGCAGGGGTTATACTGTGGGGGAGGGACATACAAAGCAACAAAGAGATAATCTTATAAATGCGTTAGAAACACATGCATGAAAGAAAAAACATTAAAATACATATCTAAGGGTTCATTTTCCTGACATCACATTATCTGACCTTTTCCGCTTGACTCATACATATACTAGACATGAAGAAATGTTCAACATCCCTAGCCATAAAAGAAATGCAAATCAAAACAACATTGAGATATCACCTCACCCCAGAAAGAACGGCAAAAATCAAGAACTCTAATAACAACAGATGCTGGAGGGGATGTGGACAGAAAGGAACCTTACTCCATTGTTGGTGGGAATGTAAACTTGTCCAACCACTTTGGAAAGCAGTATGGAGGTTCCTCAAAAGACTTCACATAGAACTCCCCTATGACCCGGCTGTTGTTTTTTTCTTAAGCCATAAGGAGGTTTGTGCTGTTTCCTGTTACTAGGGGCTTGGGTATTAATGAACTACAAGATTAACTCTGCAGTGGTGTCACTGAGGGTGAGGAGGGAAAAGAAAAATCATGCATATACACATGTATGTGCATAAAGTGCAAATGACAGAGGAAAAAAAGTCAGCAGCAATGCTTTGAAAGACAGAGAACCTAGGATCCATTAGGGTGCACAACCACAAATACATACATACTATTAAACTACTACATAATGAATTTAAGAAGGAAGTGGGTAAGAATAAAAGGAGTTCAGCCTTAAGGTTCAACCAGTTGTGTGACCTTACCAAAGTTAATTGGCCTCTTTGAGCTAGTTTCCTCACTTAGAAAATAAAAGGGTTTGGCTAGAAGAGGTTGTTTTTTTTTTCTTTTTTCTTTTTGGTGAGGTCTTTCCACGGCTTGAAAATGCAATTATTCTAGGAATTCATACATGTTACACATCAGTGAAACATCATAATGGTTTCTAAGCAATGCCTTCTAAATTCATATATTTATCCATTCAACAAATATTGAATGCGGGCCTACTAGCATTTTAGCTCTTCAACAAAGTGATGAAAGGTCCTCAGCTGTGCTCAGAATCACTTGGCTTCTCCACATTTCCAGCTCAATCAAAAGCCAGGCCACAGCAGGCTGGGGACAGATTCTGTCACGGGAGAGAGGTAGGGTAATTTTAGGGTGTAATGCCAAGCCTACTCCAGGCCACAGATATCCCATTCCTTCAGACAAGTGGAATCTAGAAAGAACCTTCTGGCTTCTGCAAGGCAGCTGAAGGCTGGTGGTGGGTACGGGGGAAATGCAGAAGTTGGTCAAGTGGGTCACATTTTTTATGGACAACCAGTCATTTAGATCCCACACAAATGACGATATTGGCATATCCTGCTTTGACCAATACAAAAAAATGAGATTCTCATGTTATACCCAACTCATTCTTGGGTTCAGTGAGTCAGAGATAAAAGGAGAAGAATCTAGTAGGGGAAAAAAACCTCAATCATAAGACATACAATAATAGAGATCTATACGAGAGGAATGCTGACAAAATAAATGGGAAAATGTGACATGAACTGTTTAGCCAAAGCAGGAAAGAAGACAGATCATGAGAGGCCACCTGATCTCGAATTCTTTCTCACTGATTTCATTGCCATATATTGTAGGGTAGCCTCTTGCAACTTGTGCTGCCTTACATTTTCTTCCTTCACTAATTTTACCCTTTTAGACATTATTACCAAAATTGACTAATCATTTGTAGAATGCATGAGTTATAGGAAATGTCACCTAACAGAAAAATAAGTAAGTGTGTAAGTAAGGAGTTAGCCAAATTGTCACCTTGGTGACAGACAAACATACAATAAAACTTTGGTTTTCTTATAGACAGGACCTTTATTATGGCAAAATCTATAGGTTATTTCAAGTCCCTTAATTCATTTGTTCTCTAATATATCTAGCAAATATACTGTAGGATTTACTTATACAGAGAAAAGGCACAAAAGGCTTTATGCTTTAGAAAAGTTTTAGATTTACAGAAAAGTTGGAGTTAGTACAGAGTTCACATATACCTTATGGCTAGTTTCTCCCAATATTAATGTCTTACATTGGTGGGTATGTTTGTTACAATAATGGAACAGATATTTATAGATGATTATTAACTTAAGTCTTTATTCAGATTTTCTTTTAGTTTTCATTTCATGTCTTGTTTCTATCCCAACATTCCATCCAGCACCCAACATTCATTCATTGTTATAGCTCCTTAGTATTCTCTAGGTTGTAATATGTTCTCAGGCCTCTCATGTTTTGGATGCCCTTGACAGTTTTGAGGGTTACTGGCTTACTGTGTTATAGATTATCCCCCTTAATTAAAATAGGCTTGACATTTATCTAATAAGTAGCCTATCCAAGCCTGGTGGTATATCGATTTTCTTAGTATGTCTTGCACTGAGCAAAAGTTAAAAATTTTAACAAAATTCACCTCATAATTTTTTGTTTCAAGGATAATATATTTTATGTGAACGTGACTTTTAACTAATTACAAGAATTATTTTGATTTTTCTGTCAATTACTTCCATAATTTGTTTTACCCACAGATTTCTGAATTTACTTCTGTGTCATAGTTTTTATTTCTTCACTTCCTTTTGGGAAACTCCCTCTTCTAGTGCAGGATCTCTGTGTGGCTAGAGGTGCTCATGTGTAGGATAATTTGACCAGGGGCACTCTAAGTATGGTGGCACATCTTCATGCTTTTTTTTACCATGATGTATTCAGTGATTAGAGAATTGACATGGAAACCACAAAGTTCAGCAAGTGTCTGCATTTTCCAAGCACTGCAGTAGAAGTTTAACATACATCTTGGGATCCAGTCCAAATGTTGGGCCTGGGCATACCTCCACTGTAATGTCAAAATGGTATCCATTTCTTCTTTAGAAAAGATTTGTGGGGGCTGGGAAGGTGGCTCAGTGGCAGAGAGTTTGCCTTACATGCATGATGCCCTGGGTTCGATTCCTTAGCACCACATAAGCAAAAAGAAAAAAGGCGGAAGTGGTGCTGTGGCTCAAGTGGTAGGGCGCTAGCCTTGAGCTGAAGAGCTGAGGGACAGAGCCCAGGCCCAGAGTTCAGGCTCCCCCCCACCCCCCGCAAAAAAAAGAAAGAAAATATTTGTGGCAGATTTTCTGATATACATGTCCTTGAAGGGTTGGAAAGTTATTCAAGTGAACAGGAAGATTTAAACCTCTTGATTTACATGAGTTGGTGGAATTTTCCTGTTCGAGTGAATAGCAAGTCTTTTGTATAGATCACTTTAGGCTGGCTACAGGAAGAGAAATGCATGTTGTACTTGGGACTGGTTTCTGATGCTTATTTTGTCTCTGTAGACTTTTCCTCCTTGATTTTTAAGGATACTTTAACATTTTATGTCTTTTTGTGGTTGTGGGCTTGAACTTTGGGCCTGGGTGCTGTTCCTGAGCTCTTTAGCTCAAGGCGAGCATTCTTCTACTTGAGCCAGAGCACCACTTCCTGTTTTCTGGTGATTAATTGGAGATAAGAGTTACGTGGAGCTGGGTGCCAGTGGCTCATGCCTGTAATCCTAGCCACTCAGGAGGCTGAGGATTGCAGTTCAAAGCCAACCTGGGCAGGAAAGACCTTGAGACTCCTATACAGAAAGCCGGAAGTGGTGCTGTAGCTCAAGTGGCAGAGTGCTCGCCTTGAGCTGAAGAGCTGAGGGACAGGGCCCAGGCCCAGAGTTCAAGCCCCACAACCAACAAAAAAAGAAAAAAAAAAGAGTCTCATGGACTTTCCTTTCCAGGCCTAGTTTTGATCCTCAGATCTCAGCCTCCTGAGTTCTAGGATTACAGGTATGAGCCACTGGCACTGGGTTCATTTTATGTCATTTTGTATAGAAAGCTATACCTGGCCTATTGGGTAAAAGGTTCTTCCTGTAAGATTTTAAGTAACACTAGCTTGGAGTCGGTCTTGTCTAATGTGTTGCATAGCACATGTGTTGGAGGCTAGCAGCTTTCAAATCCTTTATTTTTTCTTGATCTTTCTTCAGGCTTCTCTAAGAATTTTTCCTTAAGTAAAGTTCTTCTAGCAGTAATCTACAATGCTTGTACTAAAGTCTTATTGATGTAGTGGTAGATGTGGTAGAGAGAAAGTAGTCTATAACTTTAGGATAAAATGAAGTAGATCTGGGTTGTAAGTGATACAATTGTTCTTAAATTCCTTGTTCCCTTAGGTAAGGAATGTTAGAGGGTGCTGGGATTGACTCTCTCCTGGATGAGATAAGGCGATAGCCAGTCACTGGTGGCTGGTGACTGTAATTAGAGCTACTCAGGAGACTGAGATCTTAGGATTGCAGTTTGAAGCCAGCCAGGACAAGAAAGTCCATGAGACTCTTTACTTATTTATTTTTATTAGTAAGTTTTTTTTAATGTGAAAATACCATACAGAGGGGTGATAATTACATGAGCAAGGTAATGAGTACATTTCTTTTTTCTTTTTTATTGTGAAAATACCATGCAGAGGGAATACAATTACATGAACAAGGTAGTGAAGACATTTCTTTTTTTTTCATTTTATTTTATTTTTTGTGTGAACATACTGTACAGAGGGGTTACAATTACATGGGCAGGATAATGTATACATTTCTTATCAAGCATTGCAGCCTCCTCCTTTGTTTACCCTTCACATCCCTTCCCAGCCTTGCCCCCCCATCCAATCCCCCCCCCAACGTTGTAAAGCTCGTTTTCGACATGACAACTTGTACTTCTCATTGTTGCATCGGATCCACCTGTATCCTTAAACGACTTGTTTTTCCCCATCTCCTCCACAAGTTATACTGACATCAAATATAGTGAAAGCAGGGGTTATACTGTGGGGGAGGGACATACAAAGCAACAAAGAGATAATCTTATAAATGCATTAGAAACAAATGCATGAAAAAAAAAACATTAAAATACATATCTAAGGGTTCATTTTCCTAATATCACATTATCTGACCTTTTCTGCTTGACTCATACATATACTAGATATTGCAAATAAGGGAAACCGTGGGACCTTTGTTTCTTTGGGCCTGGCTTACTTCACTTAATATAATTTTTTCTTATCAAGCATTGTTGCCTCCTCCTTTGTTTCCTCTTACCATCCCTTCCCATCTCCCCGCACCCCCCCCCAGCCCCAGCCAAAGTTGTAAAGTTTGTTTTTCTGTTTTTCCACATAAGGTCTTGTACATCTCATTGTTGCAATGGGTCCACCTGTATCTCTATTTAGACAATTTGTTTTTTTTCCCTTCCCCTCCACAAATTATACCAACATCAAATACAGTAGATGAATGGATCAAGAAAATGTGGTATATATACACAGTGGAATTCTATGCCTCCACCAGAAAGAATGACATTGCTCCATTTGTTAGGAAATGGAAAGACTTGGAAAAAAATTTATAAGATGATTTCTTTGTTGCTTTGGATGAATACATTTCTTATCAATATTGCCTCCTTCTTTGTTTCCCCTTACCAACCCTGCCCTCCCATCCCCCCGCCCCAACCCCAGTGAGACTCTTATTTGCAATTAACTACCAGGAAACCAGAAGTGGAGCTGTGATAGATCGCTAGTCTTGAGCACAAAGAAAAGCAACTCAGGGATAGTGCCTAGGCCCTGAGTTCAAGCCCCTTGACTGACCAAAAAAAGATTAGGCTATGAAAAAAATATTTTTTTCCTAGAGAAGAGTCCTTTGTTATTGAAAATGTTCTTGATGAATTTCAAAATTATTATTAATAATTATTTCTCCCATCCTGCTCTATAGTCATGAAGAGATTTGACTCTTGGAGAGCCTTGGTAAAATCTTTAAAAATGTGATCATAAGCTCTCTTAGACTTTAACTCCAAGGAGTTTTCTTACTAGTTCACATTCAACCCTCAGAAATTCACCAAATTGCTCTTCCGATGTTTCTCCAAGCTTGTGACTCTAGTGGTTTCTGCATGCTGAGACTGTATTCATTTGTTGAAGATTGGGATTTAGAAAGTTTCAGAGGTACTGGAGAATTTGACTTCAAAATGCTTTATTAAAAACAGAAATGTCAATAAAAATGTAATATTTTAGATAGACTTGCAAGAGGATAACATAGTAAAGCAAATTTGACATCAATCGTCACAAACTCATTGAACAAATCAAAAGATGAAAACAAGTTTGCAGCCACCATACATCAATGAAAGAACCCTGGCATTTGTGTAGCTAGCCACTCAAATAAGGTAAGCTATTCCATCCTGAGCTATACTAGTTCCTAATGATAGCCATGTTTTTGCCAATGGTGGCTTGAAAGGTTGTATTAAAAGGAATGAACTGACCATGTCCATGTGTATTATGACAACACAATCCTTTGTCAGATGAGGCAGAGTACAATTAAATACATAATAAATTAAGATGTGAAGTGAAATTGAATTACATGTCTTAAATGTGCATAAGGATTGCCAGGTTCATCTATTGCATAAAAGTTGTAACTTTTATATTCTAATGCTTTTTTTCTTTTCTTTCTTCCTCTTTCTTTCTCGCTTTCTTTCTTTCTTTCTTTCTTTCTTTCTTTCTTTCTTTCTTTCTTTCTTTCTTTCTTTCTTTCTCTTTCTCTCTTTCTCCCCACCCTCTCTCTTTTCTTTTCCTTTCTTTTCTTTTCTTTCTTTTGTCAGTCATGGGTCTTGAACTCAGGGCCTGGGCACTGTCCCTGAGCTAATGCTCTACCACTTTGAGCTACAGCTCCACTTCTGGTTTTGGGGTGGTTAAGTGGAGATAAAAGTCGCATGGACTTTCCTGTCCTGGCTGGCTTGAAACTGCCATCTCGGATCTCAGCCTCCTGAGTAGCTCAGATTACAGGTGTGAGCCACCAGTGCCTGGCTCAGTTTACTGGCCTTTTAGTCGCCAGAAAAGCCAATGCCATTTCTAAGCATGCTCTCCATGGTTGTAGTGAGAACAGCTCTTAGCCCATAGTTACTGTGTCTCACAAAGTCTTGTTATGCAGCCATGAAACTGAAGGGAAGCCCCTGGAATATCAAGGGACACATTAACATGTAGAGGCTGCACCTGTCCATCTGCAGATGAAAGGTCACCAAGAAGATATTTGCAATGAGGAACAGCAAGTTGTGACCACTCTCCAGATCTGTACCCGTCAGACAGAGGTTGACACCTGTGACAGGTACATTCTGATATCCACATCTTGTGCAAAATCAGGTATGCTAAAAACAGCATGGCAGCCAAATGTCAAGTGCTACTGCTCCTAGCATGGAGACATTCAGAAAGCCCTGGTGGAAAAGTTCCTTGGAGACACCTCTTGACGTATACACCATGCAAGAGAGCCAGACCTGGAGGGAGTTCTGTAAAGCCTTGTCAGACAGCAGGCTGAAGGAGTCAAGCATGGAAAAACTCCTTGTCCTGGGTGCTCTGCTCTCTTGCCCTCCCTACCCCCACCCCTGGCTCCACACAGGTTGAAGCTACGTGGAGGGATGGCAACTCTCTCTCTCTCTCTCTCTCTCTCTCTCTGTGCTCTTTCTGTTTCTCATGTTTCTGGTGGTGTGTAATGAATGATCTGAGAGGGAGGAGGATGGGTGACATCCTGGAGAATTGGAAATCTGACAAACTCGATTGTTGCTTGGATTTTGGGAATGCTTACAGGGAGAGAACACTGAGAAAAGACGGAATTCTTAGAGTTCTTTAAGCCAGTGAAATGTTCTTGGTGGTTAGTTAGAATTGCTTTAGGTAGAAGCCTGAGACAAACTTAGCTTTTTCGACAAACTTAGGTTTTTCAGGACCAGAAGAAGCTGATTCACCCACATATATGTGAGTCTGGGCCTTTCAAAAAGTCCTCCAACACTTACAATAAACAGCTATGGGACATCTAACTTCCAGAGGACAGCTATTTTTCTTCTAGGGTAGCCTTTGCAAGTATTATGCACATTCTTCTGTGACCTTTCTTGTGACCAAGAGCAGATGTAAGATGTCCCCAGGAGAATGCGGTCTTAGGATTTTGAAATGGTCACTCTGCTCTCTTAGTTAGAGAGCCCAGGAAAGTGCTTGGACAGCATGGTTGTCACTTCCTGCAGAAATACTTTGTTCTATAGGATGAAGGTTGAATCTGTTTTATTATAAGGATATCAGACTAAGTGCAATGATTTTAACTTGTGATTTCATAAAATTTGAGGATATAGTGCATTTGGTAAGTCCAGCTAGTCTTCCTCCATGCCTTCCATCTTTTCTTTCTTTCTTCTTTCTTTTGATTTTGGTTTTTGTGTTTGTCTTTTTCTTTTAGGTCAGTGCTGGACATCTTGGCACCACAGAGTGGTGACCTCTCAGAGCTAAAGCCATTTCTCTTTAGGGCATCGTGTGTGTGTGTGTGTGTGTGTGTGTGTGTGTGGTGTGTGTGTGCATGCACGCACACACACATGCACGTGCACACATGCACGTGCATGTACATGGACCCACATGTGTGTATGCTTGCCATTTCTGACTGCTTTCATCCTCCTGTGGAATCTTACAGAATAACTAACATCTGTCCCTTCTGGAGAAAAGAGCACACAGATTAGTAAACAGGTTCTTAACCCAAACTCTGAGCTTGAGCATCAGCTTCTGAGAAGCAGACCATAAACTTTGTTAAGCTCAAGGCAAAGGCCAAAGAGCCTGATTTATGGTGACGTGAAAGGTTAGACTTGACAAGGGTCTGACCCACTGACTTGGAAACACTAATTTTTCTGTTAAGGGGTAGGAGGAGCATAGACTTTGATGCTGGAAATAATTCTGTTGGGCTACACCATTTCCTGTATGCTGGGATTATGAACATGCACACTGTAGCGGGGCCTGACACTTATATGAATGTCAATCGGCCACTAATCTTCACTGTCTCCTCAGCTTCCTCACCAGTAAAGTAGAACAATAGCACTTACATGTATGTTATTTGTATTCAATCAGAGTGTGTTCCTAGAAACCGAAATTTTGGTCCCTCATTGCCATCTCTTTGGTGAGAGTGGGATAATTGTATTGTCACTGTTCTGCTTTATCAGACCTCTAGGAAGACACGGACATACATGCCTTCATTTAAACCAATCCCGGCACCCTGGGGACTTGTCTGGAAATTCAGCTCATGTTCGAGCCTGTTTAAGGGGCTTTTCTCTTTCATCTTCAGGGGCCAAATGCCAGTGGCTGCTTTTAATGAAACCAAATCCTTCCTCATTTTGTATGATTTGGGGATTTGCTTCCCCAGCCTGGGTAGCAATCGGATACATTCTATTTTTCTTTATTTTCCAAGTGACCCTAGAATGCTTTGTGATTCTAAGGCTGACCTGCTGGGAGAAACAAAATAAACTCTTCTATTCCAGCCTTTTTCTCTGAATGTATTTGAGAACGGTCTGTCTTTATAGACCCATCACCAAGCTTTCTGGCTCCAGCATGGCAAGAACAAACCTCAGGACATGGATCAGTTATGTATTTGAGGAGGACCTGGCCTGGACATTCTGATAGTCTCTGTTGCTACTGGTGACTCAGGATCCAGACATGGGAGAAGTAGGTGTAATCATGGCCCCAAATCCCCAAGCAAACAAAAACATTAAGGTTCTTTTTTTTTTGTTTGTTTCACATGGGTTATAGGTCCTGCTTTCATTCCTCACTGATAAATTATAGCCTTTTCTCAGAAACTTTATTGTTTTTACTAAAAAACTTAGTACTTTTCTGTGGAATTACTTTGCAGAAGGAGGTGACTTATCATAAGGAAACATTGGGGTGTGCATGCTGTCTGACTCTAGAGGTTTCTGGTAGATGTCCAGTGGCTTCACATGAGAAGCTCATGGTGTAGAATCTCATCCCCTCACCTCTGTCCCCTGCATTGATTTAGTCAAAAGTAATTTGGATCCCATGTTTTTTCCTGTGGAAAGTGGAGTGCCATAGTCTATCTCATTTGTGATCACTTTCTAGTTGAAGATCTTATGGGCAGTGGCTCCATGGCCAAAACTCCAGCTTGGGTTTGAACCTGGAGCTCCTTCCATTCTCAGTGTATGACTTTGGGAATGTTGATGGCTCTCTGGCTCAGTTTTCTTGTTTTTCAAAGGGGAATAGTAAATACATCTATTTCCAAGGGCTTTTCTCTGAGGACTAGATGAAGAAATGCATGGGCAGAGCTTAGCACACTGCTTCAGAGCTGAAACAGTGGTTGACCAGTGCCGCCATGTTGGCTTATCCAAGTGAATGGATGACCCAAGGATAGATTGTTTTCAGGGAAGATGGATGTAAGAGTTGATTTGTCCAAGAGCTTACAAACTGACAAAACTTTGTAAAAATATTCAGTTTCTCCATGTTCTCTAAAAAGGAGTACAAAATCTTAAAGGGGGAAGCAGATGAGTGAAGGTCCTATTCTAAGGACAGGGTCTTTGCTCCATCTGGTTGCTCTTCATACCACAGTAGTCAATCTTGTTCCCCTGGGCTTTGGCTTTCCTGGCCAGAAACATTCCTTTTCCATCTATTCTATACACCAAATGCTTGACTAACCTTCTGAAATTCTACTTTAATTCTACTTTTTCTTAGCCCTTTCTTTACAGCCTCTAACTGCTTTATAAAGCCAGTTATATCTCTATTGCTCCTTTTCAATCAGAGTGGACTGCCTTGCTCATCCCCAATTCTACGTTTTCTCTGTATGATCGATTTCTCTCACCTGAAGCTCAAAAATGCACAAAGCTATTTGAGCCACACACTGAATCCTTTTTGCTTTAGTTTATTTTACATAGAGTCTCATGTCTTTGCCTAGCTCTGGCCTTGGACCTTGATCCTTCTGTTTCTACCTCCTGAGTGGCTAGAATGACAGGTGTGCATCACTATGCTCATCATGCCTTCTCTTTTGAATGGTTTTATTTCTTAGCATCCATGACACATCAACCTCCTGGATTTTATGTCAACTGTTTTCTACTTCTTCCTGAAATGCTCTCTTGGCTTTTCCTTCTTAGGTGTTGTATTAGTCAGCGTTCCTCAGAGCCAGAAATATTTCTTTGTTTTGGGTGGTACTGGGATTTGAAGTTAGGGCCTAAGTTTGCTAGGTAGTTGCTTTACCACTTAAGTCATGCCTTCATCCCTTTTGTGTTTTAATTGATTTAAATATGATCTCATGTGTTTGCGAAGACTTCCTAGGCTTGTTTCCCTCTGCATCCTCTGCTGTCATCTTCTTGGTCTGCTTGCTGCACCTCTGCCTGAGTGTGCTTTGCATTGAGGCCTTTGTACTTGCTTTTCCGGGACTGCTTTTTTAGACTTGTGTACAAGTCTGCTTCCTTCCATTGTTTCACATTTCATTAACTGCTGCTAAGAAGGGAGGCCAGTTTTCAGAGGACCCCTTTTGAATTTTTTTTTTTTTGCATCCGGTCGTGGGGCCTGAACTCTGGGCCTGGGCGCTGTCCCTCAGCTCTTCAGCTCAAGGCTAGCCCTCTACCACTTGAGCCACACAGCGCCACTTCCGGCTTTTTTCTTTTTGCTTATGTGGTGCTGAGGAATTGAACCCAGGGTCTTGAGCATGCAAGGCAAGTGCTCTACCATTGAGCCACCTTCCCAGCCCCCACTTTTGAATTTTTTTGTTTTTGGTTCCAATACGGAGGCTTAAACTCTGAGCTGAGTGTTGTCCCTTCGCCTTTATTTGCTTCAGAGTAGCACACTACCACTTGAGCCATGCCTTCACTTCTGACTTTTTGCTGGTTAATTGGAAATAAATGTCTCAGGAACTTGGACTTTACTACTCAGACTGGCTTTGAACTGTGATTCTTAGATATTATCCTCCTGAGTAGCTAAGATTAGAGGCATGAGCTACTGGTGTCCAGCTCTCTTTGGATTAAAAAAACAATCACAGTATGTATTGGCCCCCAATGCTCTTGCTTATTGCTGTTCGCTTGTTCATGGTCCACCACCACTAGAGAGTGGGTCCTTTGAGGAGAGAAACCTTCTTTTTACTGTTCATCATGGCATCCCCATTCTCTGACACATAGAGAAGGTTCTTAATAAGTATTTTTTAATGACAGCATGTTGACTATATTTAGGACTTGGATAAATGATTACCCTTTGTGAGCTAAGGTCTTGAAATGAACCAGGAGAAGAATACAGAGAATCTCATAGGTAGACTGATTTGAAGGCCAAGGATTGACTGCAGGGAACCACACATAACATACCTGAATCAAGATGGCTTTGCTGAGCCAGAAGACAAAACAAAAGCCGGGAACTCTAGTAAAGGAAAGTCCTTGAGGCAAATGTTGTCCTTTATTTAACAAGTACTCACCAAGAGGCTTTTCCACTGGACAGAGTCTGCCAGTGTCATTGGTGAAGAATTCTACTTTAAGATCAAAACAGCTGGTGTCTACTTGAACTCTACAACTTCAAGATTTCATTTGGCCTCCCTGTTGGCTTAGCTATATGGGTAAGATGTGCTGGCCACATGCACTGTAAATATCCCCTTTTTGTGACAGTCATTTTTCAGCAAGAATTACTATAAATTCATTCCCTTTGGTACTTTAGCTTGGCGAGCTTGGTATAATAAATGTCCTCCTCTGAGTGATAGATTTGTCTGTTGAGTGCTGACAAAACCTGGCTTCTGAGCCTTTGCTAAGGAGCCTCTGGAACAATCACCACGGAATGAAGATCCCCATGGGAATCTCTTGGGAAACAGATGAATAATCTTTCTCCCAGGAGGACTACATCTTTCTTTTTAAAAAAATCTAATTGCTCTCCTTTAATGCCAGTCATTCATGAAGCATACTTGAAGCCTACTATAGGCTAGGTCCTCAAACATAACCAGCGGTGAGCTCTGACAGGGTATCTATTACCTGGGAATGAGATAGGGAAGAACCTGCACAAGTGAAGAAGTTGGTGAGCAAGAAAACTGCAGGATAGTGACAACGTTTATGGAAAAAGTAAGTCAGGCAATGTGACAGGGATCAAGTATAGGACAACATTAGTTTTGGAACTAAAGAAGGTCTCTTTGAGGAGGTGATTTTGGCTGAATGTTGACAGGGAACCATGGGACAGGAGCCATGAGAGATTCATAAGGAAGAGTTTTATTTCTCACCACCTTAACTGGAATATCAAATTTTGGTTGAAGATTAGGTGGAAGGAATGACAGACATCATACCTATAGTACATAGCATCTGAATCTAGATTTGGGATTCCATCTGTTATAGATTAAATTGTACCCTGCTATGTTGCTGTACAAATCCCAGCACCTTCAATGTGACTGTATGTAGAAATAGAGTCTTAAAAGAGTGAAAATGAAGCCAGGCACAGGTGGCTCCTAGCTACTCAGGAGACTGAGATGTGAGGATCATGGTTCAAAGCTATTATCTCCAACAAACCACCAGAAAACTGGAAGTGTCACTGTGGCTCAAGAGGTAAAGTGCTAGCCTTAAGCTGAAGAGCTGAGGGAGAGTGCTCAGGCCCAGAGTTCAAGCCCCACGATGATGACAACGATGACGATGACGACGACGACAATGACGACGACAACGACGAAGAAGAAGAAGGAGAAGGAGAAGAAGGAGAAGGAGAAGGAGAAGAATAGGAGGACTGAAAATGAGGTTGTTAGGGTGGGTCCTAATCCAAATGACTAGTGTCCACATAGGAAGAGATCAGAATGCAAATGCACAGGGTAGAGATACATGGAGAAGATGGCTATCTAGGAGAGAGATTGCTGAAGAAGTCAACTTTTCCAATGCCTTGTTCATTGTCATCTACCATCCTGAACTGGGAGGAAAGAGATTTCTGTTGTTTAAGCTGACACTGCCAAAAGATGAAAATATTTAAAATTGAGACAGACTCAAAGAATCCAAACCAAATGGCCAGCCCACATGACTCAGTCCCACACTGAGCTGTGACACTGACTTTGACATTGCAACCTTCCCTTCCCCATGAGATCATGAACTCCATCCCTTTTGGCCTGGAGCATCTGTAGGATAACAGCCACCTTTTACTCACCATCATCCTTCCTAAGATTTGAACCTCTGACCTTCCCATTATAAATGAGTCGAATTACAGGCAAGTGTTGTCACTTGCATGCCCAGACTGTTGGTATATAATTAGCTGTGAGTTACTGTAATGATGATGATGATAGGAGGTGCTTAAGGGCCTCTGGAATTTAAGGACTATAAAAATATAGCTATCTACTACTATTTATTATCATCATTACTATAATCAGGTATGGATACTTAGATTTAAAAATATTTTGTACAAGCGTTATAGCAAATAACCATAAAAGTATGTAGAAATCTTAATTTTTCTTCCTTGGAAAAATATAATGCTCAATTAAAGCATCTTCAAAATTCTGCCCAAGACTTGCACGGAGGAATATCCTGCCTCTTTTGCATTGTACAAGTTCTCACTGGCTCCTATTAAACGACTTAGGTGGACTGAGGTTTTGGCCCTTTATTATGGAGACAAGGAATCAGAGACATGTGTTTTGGAAAAAGGAAATCACCTATAAAACATAATCCATCTATAATAATAGCACACCTACTGACAACGAGCTAGTGCCAGAAGACGTGGAGCTTGGACGAAGCATGCCATACCTGGAGAGCATGCTGTATGAATAAGAGAATTTTATTACTTAGAAAATGTAGTAAAATTCAAAGCCAATTTGAAGGGCGTGTGCAACAGGTGGGGTCCATGTTTTAAGTGGTCACAAAACCAGTTAGAAGCTGTCTCCATAAGACTAAATGGATGACCTAAAATGATGAATTGTTTTTCTTTCCTTCCCTCCACTTCTTCTTCCCTTTCTAACTTCTTTTTTCCATTTGCAATGATTTTCAAGGGTTTTAAAGACATGAAGAAGAAAAATCTCTCCATAAGTATCCATCAGTCTGGCCTTCCTGCTCCAGAATAGGGAAACTGAGGAAAATGAGCTGCCGAACTAAAGTGTGAAACAAATCTGTCCTCCCGTCTTCCTCCCTGTTCTCTTTAGCTCTACTGAGTTTTGCTCATAAGCCAAAGAAGGAATAGATTGCTGCAGATTTCATAGCAATCTTTTACAGCTTAGAGCAGGTTCTGAAGAAATATTGAAATTCTGAAGTCTTCATCACTATCTAACTGTTGATTTCAGTGAGGAAGGTGAACCAATAAGAGAGCTACAAAGATAGTGTAGCTGGAGGAGACAAGCTATATGCTTAAGTTGTCAGGGAAAGGGAACAGAGTTAGCAAAGACTTGGTTCAGCAAGGGTACAGGAGAATTTATTTGTTACCAAGTTAGAGTAAAGCATCTTTCACTTTTTTGTCTTCAGTGTTCTCCTCTCTATAGGCTTAACATGTACATTATAGCAATATAACCAACAAATCAACAAAAACAAGAATGCTCTCTGTCCTCATAATGTTCACTCAAATCAAACCTGAAAAACAACTGAAATCTAGACATGGAAACAAAGTAAGTTAACTGGATGAAAGAACACATTTCCAACTGGTCATTTACTATCACAGAGATTTGGTGGAGGTTCAGTTTTCTCCCTTACAACAAATTTGAGAATATAGACATACGAGGTTTGGCTTCTGAATATGTATGAGTACTCGGTCCCATCTTATCTCTGCCTCTGGTTTAGAAGGCTCTCCCTCAGCCCTACCCTCCCTTCCTCGCCTAATTTCTCACCACTCCCTAATATGTACCTTCAACTTGAGTCATCTGGTGCCTGCTCCCGGAGTCTTCTTCATGCTTTGCTATTCCCAGCTCTCTGCTCTTGAACAGATGGCTGAAATCAGCCATCCCTAATGCCAGGCACTGGCCTCCTGTAAATGTCCTCCCTATTCCTGCCTCCTTCAACCACAACTGCTACTTCTTATGTATGAGCACCACACTAAGTGCATTGACAGAGGCAGCACTCAAGGCAGTTGCCTTCCAATATCTTATCAGGGTTTAGGAGGGAGGAGAACTCTTGGTTTAAATTATAGCCCTCTTGCTCCCAGAGAATCAATGACTAGGTTAGAACATATCACCTTGCTAGGAGACTCCTCCAATGAAGAAGACATGTTTTGCCTGGCTTTGTCTTCCTTCAGAGAAGTCCTACAGCACAAGCTCCTGTTCCACTTGCTCATCAGAAATCCCCAATCACCTTTTTCCTTGCAGGGGACACTGCCTGGGCACAGTCCAGACTTCCTAGCTACTGTGTGGGAGAGTGGGAAGGGGATAGATTAAAACATTTCCAGCAAGATTGAAGGAAAATATTCAAGAGAAGATAATATGAGTGCTTAGCAGAATGACTCATTGGAGGGTGAATAGGGAAATCAACTCAGGAAGAAGAAGCACCTACTTAAAGGCACAGAGTTATGGAATGGCAGCCTATGGTTGGGGCTCAGCCTGATTTAAGAAGTGAGAGAAACAGAGGGCAGAAAGCTAGGCCAGAACCAGGCCACGGTCTGGCTTTTTTAGCTCATTGGGAAGCACCTGGGCTTTGTAGGCGAGGTCCCTATGGCAAACAGTCACTACATTGCTTTTGTATTTCAAATGCTTGACTTTGTGCTGTCCTTCAGCTTTTACTATACATCCGTATAGGTTTTCTCTCCTGAATATGTTCCTTCCAACATGTAAGTTTTATTTGTTCAAGCTAAGTGCCTGATAGTTAAATCTATGGGGGCAAAATGGATCTCATTTAAATTTACTAGGTTGTAACTTGACTTTTCAACAAACGGAAGAAGAGACTCTAATAATTCCTAAGTTACAAAAATAAACTCTCCAGGAAGAAATGGTCCAAACCAAATCTTTGTGTGTGTTGATACTAAGGCTTGAACTTAGGGACCAAGTGTGGTCTCTTAGCGTCTTTGCTCAAGTGTCTTTCTGACACTTGAGAAACAGCTCCACTTCTGACTTTTTGGCGGGTAATTGGAGATAGATTTTCACAGACTTTTCTTCTCAGGTTGACTTCAGACCTTGATCCTTAGCTTTTAGCCTCCTGAGAAGCTAGGATTACAGGTGTGAGCCACCAGCATCCAACAAAAGTATCAGCCTGGAGTAGTGAAGTAGTGTAAAGTGATGTATCCTTTAACATCGCATGATGAAGCCTCTCAGCTGCAGCTCCACTGGGGCTCATGCATTAGACTATTTCCATGTCCCAGACTATAAAGAAGGACATAGGCAGTTGAGATGGGCTATAATCCAGTAACCAACATTTGTTGACCATGTTCTCTACTCATTAAGGATGCTGTTCTTGAAAGTTGGGAGACAAGGCTTCTACTTCTTTCAGGACTTTGATGAGAACCAATGCAATAGTCTGCACATAGTGGGTCCTCAGAAAAGGCTTATTGAAACCTGAGAGGCAGATAATTGGGGAAAAAAGTTGAAATACTGAAAGGCACAAGAGCTTTGAAGTCAAGGAAGCCCAAATAAGAAGCATTTTCCTTTATTGCCTATTGGCTATATGATTTTGGAGAAGCGAATTAATCCCTCTCAGTGTCTCTCACTGTGAAATGGACAGCATATGAACCTGATGGGAAAATTTAACAGGGTTGTTCTATAGCAACACTGGTTACAGAGTAAGCACAAGACTGCTTGAAAATCAACCACAGAGAGGGCAAAGTGAGCTGCAGAAATGAGACCAGCAATCCCCTCATCTCCTTTCTCAGATAATCTACCTGAGTCCTAGAAGAGACTATAAACAACTTTGACATCTTCAGCTCTCATTCTTGCTTCCATGTGTTGTACTGAGAAATTGCTTCTTCTTCCTTTCCACTCAGTACTATGTCATCCTAGCAGACTCCACCATGCTCTTGTGTCCAAACTAGCAAATCGTTAACTCCTGGCATCCAGTGAGACACATTCCTATTTTTCTTCTAGGAAAGCCCATCTGGAAGAGAGAAAAACATACCTCCCCACCCCACCCTGTGCAGTTATACCTGGAGGAAATGTTCGTGCTCTACCCACATAGCACAGACGTTTTTGTCTGTGGTCTTCTTTGAATCGCAGTAACAACCAGATCTACTTTCTAAAGCCACGTGTATGGGAGAAGAAGGTGACAAGGCCTGAGTGGCATCACAGAACCCACCCTGGAGTCATTTCCCTGATGGTCCTTCATAAATCATAAGATGTCCAGAAATCCTGACTGCTTGCAGAAGTTTGCATGTTCAGTGGAACCAAATTGTAACATTTTACTGCAGTAAATTGTAGCTGAGTTCTGAAGTCTGGGATATAGGACTCAGAACTTCTTTATCTCGCTAGAACTCACTCCAAGCTAGCTCTTTCTGCTCTCTACCCTGGCTCTGCACCCTTAAGAGACAGCAGCTCCACCTGGGCCAAAGTACCTGTCTTCACTAAATACCCAAGACAGGCTAATTCAGACTGGAGCGCTCTGGACTTGGAGGTTCCCCTTGCCAGAGGGAATTGTAGTCTTTTCATTTCATTTCCACACATACTTTGTTGTGTCTCCATGTTACTCAAACTAGGTGCTGGTGATATAAAGATAAGAACACGGTGGAAGGTTCTAACATTATTATCTAAGAGTCTAGCAGGAGGAAATAGTTCTTTGTAAAGAATTTCAAAACTATGTGTTAGAATACTTCACAAGAAAAAGGCTGAAGTTTTTCCCAAAGGACTTTTAGATGATCCTGGGCGAGGGTAGATGACATGACAAGAGAATGTGAGGGTGGAACCCGGAGAACCCTGCGGCAGAGGCCGGGCACTCTCACCCTGTGTGGGTGAACTGGGCATGTTGGCAAGCCCAGTATTTCCCCATTATGAACTGAGCTCATAAAAGCCAGTGCCTGCCTGCCTGTTTCCTCACTAGGCAGGTGGAGGGAGCTTCCTGAGGACACAAAGTCACCTCCACAGGCAAGGAGCCATCTGCTGCCACAACACCCTTATTAACTCTTCCAGCTCATGGAGAGTTGTATGGGTTCCAGGCCACACAGGGCCACCAGGCTGCCACAGCACATTTGCATTCCAGCTGGGCCCTGTACCTATTTGAAGGGGTGTGCAACCTTCCAAGGCTCTAGTGACCTGATCCTGAGCTAGATGGTAGCCATGGAGATGGAATGGAATTGTAGAAAGAAAGCAACTGGAAAACTAGTTGTGCCCATGACAGTTATATTAATGATTAATAAGAGTATTTATTGAGTATCTGCTGTACACCCAGACTTACTAGTTGTTAACCGCAGCCTTTTGGTGTTGTAGAATTCTATTGATAAATTATTGTGTGTGTGTGTGTGTGTGTGCGCGCACGCGTGTGCATGTGCAGTACTTGGTCTTGGATTTAGGGTGTCTTTCTTTTGATTTGGCCTTTTTGCTCAAGGGTGGTGCACTACCACTTGAGCCACACTTCTTCTTCTTGCTTTTTGGTGGTAAATTGGCGATAAGAATCCCAAGAATTTGTCTATGGCCTGGCCTGGCTTCAAATCTCTATCCTCAGATCTCAGCCTCAGGTAGGATTACAGATGTAAGCCACTGGGGCCTGCCTGACAAAAGATATCTTTTCTAAGCTATCAGGTACACCCTGGAGGACATGGTGATAGTTCAGTGAATTGCTTCTGTCCACAAGGGGATACTGCATGGGAATTTTAGAGGTTCCAGACCCTGTAATGTGGCTGGTCCTGACATAGCAAATGTCGTTACTTTGGGTGACTGCTTCTTTCTGAACTCCTGTTCTCTAAGGCTCTGGTCTATACAGAACCACAGACCTCTTGGGCAGGAGTAACATGGCCCTAGGTTTCTCTGCCTCCCGAGGGATCCCTATGTGGTTGATAACTACAGTGATAGAGTACTGAGCTCATGCCAGGGCTTGACCTGTTCGGACTTGTTTACTTTTTTCATCCTTTCACACAGATATTAGGAGGGGGGGGCACTTTTATTATTGCTTTTATTTTTTGTTTGGTTTTGTGTTTTTGAGACAAGGTCTTTTTTAAATGTTGTTTCATTGTAAAGATGTTGTACAGAGGGGTTACAGTTATGTGAGTAAGGCAATGAGTACATTCCTGTCAAGCACTGTTACCCCTCCTTTGTTGTTCTCCCGCTCTCCTTTCCCTCTCCTCCCTCTCCTCCCACACTCCTTCTCCCCAGGGTTGTAAAGTTCATTTCCAATATAGTGTGTTGTGGGCACCATTGTTGCAATGGGTCATCCTGTGTCCTTGTTTTAGCATTTTGTTACTCCCCTTCCCTTCCTCAAATGAGACAAATGAATATACAAGATGCAGAGTACCAAAATCAAGTACAGTGCCAACAGAGGATACACCATAGGGGGAAGAACATACAAAGGAAACAAAAAAAAATCACATAATACATTAAAAATAACAGCAACAAAGAAAGACCACTTATGTCCCTATCTTGGGGTTCATTTCACTTAGCATCATCTTAGATGGTCATATGTACATAGCTTTTGAGCTTTTCTGCTCATCTGATAAAATTATCCTAGACGTATTGCAAATGAGGGAAACCATGGGACCTATATTTTTTGGGTCTGGCTTACTTAATATGATTTTTTCTAAGTCTTTCCATTCCTAACAAATGGGACAGGGTCTTACTCTCTGGTTTGGTTTGGCCTTGAAACTGTGATCCTTCTATTTTAGCCTCCTGATGCTGAAATTATAAGCATGTGCTACCATGTCTATCTTTTTAAAAAATAGATGAGGAAACAGAGTCCTAAAGAGGCTGCATTATTTATTCAAGGCAAGGCAACATGATTGCTAAGAGTTGAGCATCAGACTTGTGCACTCTGGCTCAAAGTGTGTATTTTGGGGACAAGTACCAGGTTCTGTAGACAGCACAGATAAGTTCTTTGAGCTGCATTTTGCCCTCCTCAGTGGAAGCAGCTCTTCGGACAGCTCCTGCTTTCTAGATTCCCTTTCTAGATCCACTCTGCTCTGAAAGGCCAGGAGACTTACGCTTGCTGTCCAAGGAAGCCCACTGAGGTGCCTAACCCCACCCCTGCCACAAGAGTATAATGTCAGTTGGCATACACTCCATACTCTTCTCTAAAGGAAATTGTCTCACAAAACTTTTCTTTTCCTCTAGCCTTTCTTTCTCCCAGTAGTTGGATTTGAGCCTTGCATTTAATAGTCAGGGGATTTACCACTGGAGCTATCCCCACCCCCCAGCCCCAGCTTCTCTAGTCTTTTATATTCTCCAAACGGGTAAGAAGTCCAAGGGTCATAAAACTAGTTATAGTTCATTTCCTTTGGAAATTCTTCAATACCTTATTTTGTATTTCTATACCTGTGTTCCATTAAAGCTGAAATTTTTATAATATAAATATGATTGTATTAATAGATTAAGTACATTTAATGTACTATTGGATCATTAACACATTCACATTATAAATGTATAAATTATAACTTATTTTACATAATACATATAATACATATCATATCTTAAATATATTCATATTGCAAATATATTTATAACTATATAATATACATGCACATATATATGTATGAATATATGAAGATATATGTGTATATGTATATAAACTCATATATGTATGTACATACATATATACATTTGTGTGTATATATATCATGACTGTGATATATATAACTAAGTACATATATAAAATCATCACATAAATAACTATGATTGGCACTAAGAAAAGTTAGTATGGGCTAGAAATATGGCTTAATGATAGAGTGCTTACCTAGCATGCATGAGGTTCTTGGTTTGATTCCTTGGTACCCCATAAACAAAAAATAAAATTAATTAAAAAAAACGGAAGCTAGCATTTTGGCTTTTCCTTTTCCTACTTTTACTTCTCTGATCTAGAGTTCCTGATTCCATTTTCTTTATGATCATTCTCTTTTCTGCTTCATACAACCCAAAGTCATGATAATAACTATTTACTTTTATCTGCTTCTCAGATGTGATCCTCATGGTTCTTTGCCATATTCCCCTGATGTGAGGTGGAATCTTGTGAGTCTCTGGTCCTTGTGCTTCTAGAGGGGTTGTGGGTATTTTAGGTTATTTTTCTAGTTCTCCACTGCTGACCCACACTGTAAGGTGCCTCATGAGTGTATATCTTGACACACACGTCTGTGCTTATTTACGTTCCTTGGAACCTTTGCCCCTTGTCCACCTTGGAAACTGGCAATGTGCAGCTCATGGTATAGTCTGGCCTCAGGAGATGATGGATGCTAAAAACAGACTCAAGTCTGTTTGCACAGGGTATTTTTGAGGTTCTCAGTGTGGGTGGCAGGGGGCGGTGGTGATGGTGAGGGAGAGAACAAACCCGTGGTTGTTCAGAGAAAGGTGGCCAAGCTTGGATCCTAGTCTTGGGATCCCTTGTCCTGTGAGAGGGCAGCGCCGATTGCTGGAATCCTCCTTGTACACCTGCAGCTCTCTTTGCACCTTTATGCTGCCCAAGGTGGTTCCCAAACATTCCCATAGTGATACTATCTCTGTTAGTTTTATAACACTGTAGCCACATTAGGCTGAAGTAGAGGACTAGTTTCTGCTGGGTGGGAAGATTTAGATAAGCATACCACTTATGGGAAGAAGTGATGCAGTAAGAGGAGGCAGAAAATCAAGTGGAGATGACAAGAGATTTCCATATGTTGAAGCTTTATTATTTCTTTCTTCCGTTTAGAGTTGTTCCATGAAGTAAGTTGAGTTCATGGAAAATAGTACAGCCCTGGAAAATCCTGTGTTGGACGTAGTATGCCTTCCACTTTGAACAGACTTTATTCACTTGTCTAGACAGTTAATTTGACATTAACCATCCTATTTCACAGCTACCGAGCTCTGGATTTATTTTTTTTTCTTGTACCCTACATATCTCTTAAAGGCTTAAAAGATTTAAAGAGAGAGGTCAATGTTATTTAAAAATGGCCAGTGGTATGGAGTTCCTAATACTCTTTCAGTCAGTGTCTTTGGCTAGAGATGGCCTGGGTTGTGCTGGTATTTAGTGTCTTCTGATTTTTTCTTCTATGAAATGTCTGGTGATGCATCCCATCTTTGTGCTCTTTGGTTGTTCATTGTTCTCTTCACTTTCTGTCTCTAGGGTTCTTCCTCATCTGAATTCCACCTAAGATGAAATGGTTAATGAGTTATTGTTTATTTATTTAGTGAATAAACATATTTACATGATAGCATCAGTAGGAAGGTCAAGGTTGACAAAGTTTTCTCCTTTGTGACTCTCATAACTATGAAAACATGAAGCTTGAAGGATGATTTTGAAAGGAATAGAGCAGCAAGTGTCACTGTGCATCTAGGGCAGCACTAATTACTAACCTTTAGGCAGATACGTCCCTCAGCCTCTGTGCAGGGGTTCTGGCTTTAGTAATAAACTTTGAAGTGGGGAAAGGTGCTTGTCCTAATTGCTGTGTTGATTATTGCCGGTGCTGATGGCCCAATTTTAAATGTAGATAACAACCTGTTGACTTTGAAGTACATTTAGTAGAAGTAACAATGCAAGTAGACCATATTGGACATAATGTGTATATTTGTGTATGTATATGTGTATGTATTTATATTATAAAGGTGATGTACAGAGGGGTTACAAAAGTCAAATATTGAGTATATTTCTTTTGAACAGTGTCACCCCTTCCCTCATTTTCTCCCAGTTTTCCCCCTCCTGAACACTTCTCTCCGCCATGCCCCCCCTCCCCCCCGCAGGTTGTATAGCTCATTTCCAACATACTGTCTAGTGGGTATCATTGTAAATTAGTTCATCCTTTGTCCCCCTGTGGAGGTTTCTTTTTTTTTTTTTTTTTGGGTCTGGTCGTGGGGCCTGAACTCTGGGCCTGGGCGCTGTCCCTCAGCTCTTCAGCTCAAGGCTAGTGCTCTACCACTTGAGCCAGAGCGCCACTTCTGGCTTTTTTCTTTTTGCTTATGTGGTGCTGAGGAATCGAACCCAGGGCCTCATGTATGCAAGGCAAGCGCTCTACCACTGAGCCACCTTCCCAATCCCCTGTGGAGGTTTCTTAAACATCATAAAACACATTGGTTCTTTTAAGATAAAATTAAATAACTGTCTCAAAGTCACAACTTTTCAGTCTTTTTTGAAAAATAATGTCAATGCCATATATATGTTTGAAAAATAGAGTTTTTCAACTGATAAATCATGCCTTCTCCATTTTCTGGTTTATTTTTACACAAGGCACTATAGTCTCTCTTCTTTACAATGCATACACAGACACACATACATATTATATATATTTTAGTGCTCAAACAAAAATGTACTCAATCTGACCACATTGTTAAAAAACACTACTGGGGTTTGAACTCACAGCCTCCCTCTTGCTACATCTCTGAACCACATATCCAGCCTTGTTATTGGCTACTAACTTTTAGGACAGTGTCTAAGCTTCCTATCCAATCGTGTGCCTGAGCTACCGTCTACCTACTTTAGGCTTCCTGTCAATTGTTGGAATCATAGGCACTAACTAGTCAGTCCAGCTTCCTTCTGTGGGAATGGGATCTCATGCATTTTCTGCCTGGGCTGGTCTGGAAACATGATAAACTTTTCTGGCCTCACCCTCCAATCCTCTTGATCTCACCCTCCCAAGTAGAAAGGATTACAGGTATAAGCTCCTGCTGCCCTGGCCAAATTACATTATGAATAAGACTTCAATTTTATTTCCAATGTGGAAAATAGAGTTGAAGAAATGAATCCTACATTAGGTATAAGAACTGCTGTTTTTTTTTTTTTTTTTTGGTCGGTCCTGGGGCTTGATCTCTGTTCCTGGGCACTGTTCCTCAGCTCTTCAGCTCAAGGCGAGCGCTCTACCACTTGAGCTACAGCGCCACTTCCGGTTTTCTGGTGGTTTATTGGAGATAGGAGTCTCACGGTCTCTCCTGCCCGGGCTGGCTTTGAACCGCGATCCTCAAATCTCAGCCTCCTGAGTAGCTAGGATTACAGGCGTGAGCCACCAGCGCCCGGCTGCTGTTTTTCTTAAACATGCAAATTTGTGTTCATTAATGGGGAAATGGAAGAGAAAAGAACATAGATTTTGGATTCAGAAGCATTGAGTTAAATCCCAGGTCATCCATGTTGCTTAACTTCCTGAAGCTTATATTCTGCAGCTGCAGTGGAACCAGTCTGTTCCCTGTGACTTAGTTGGAGCCATCATGTGATTCAGATACCTTTATGTGGGTTAACTCACATAAGTGTTGCAGGAGCTCCTCCTTTCAGCATCCACGTTATCCTTAGATAGATGGTCCTGGCAAGAGAAAGCATCCATAGAACTACAAATGGCCCAACATGTCATTTCTTTTTTCAAAAAGCAGAAGGACTGTTCTTCTAGAGGAAAATTCATTATTCAGTTTAAGAAGATCAAGAAAGTGAAACTAATTTCAAAAGCACCAGATTATGTAAGAGAAATCTACAGTATTTAGAGCTTTAGATAATTTCTCTGTGTTCTCACTATAGTGTAGTTGAAGTAAATAACACTAAGAGAACAACAAAGTCCTGAAAGTTTGAATGGGATGTTTAAAAAGATCTTAAAAAGTCCGCCTGGGGCTGGGAAGGTGGCTCAGTGGTAGAGTGCTTGCCTTGCATGCCTGAAGCCCTGGGTTCGATTCCTCAGCACCACATAAGCAAAAAGAAAAAAGCCAAAAGTGGCGCTGTGGCTCAAGTGGTAGAGCGCTAGCCTTGAGCTGAAGAGCTGAGGGACAGCGCCCAGGCCCAGAGTTCAGGCCCCACGACTGGACACCCCCCCCCCCCGCAAAAAAAGATGTCTGCCAGCACATCAAAAACATTATTTAGTTGAGATGTGTCTTTGCTTTGTCATTGATCCCACTGTTGATCGGTTTTGTAAAATACATGGATCTGGCTACCTTGTGGGGCTTATGCCTTAGAGCTCAATTGTGAAATTAGTCTCAGGAGGATTTTCATTGCTACCCAGTGCCAACTGCTACCACCTCTGGTCCGTGCAGTGCATATGGGTCTTAGAAAGAATCTGGCTTGACAAATCAGCCTGGCATTTTTCTTCATGATCCTGATCTCTTTATCTTTCTCTATCTTGGGAGTTCAAGGGCAGGGATCAGACATTGCTTATGATATGATAGTTGGCTTAAGTCTATCAGTTTCTATGTGGAATGAGGCTTTTCTTTAGGGTCTACCATGGTCACTTGAGGATGAGGGGGAAGAGACTGCTGCTGGCCCCCAGTGGCTCTGCAGGCTGTGGGTGAAAGGGAAGTGGTTACTTAGGGGCCTTCAGACTCCTAGTCTTCACTCACTGGTGAATTATAAAAACCAGTTTAATGGCTTGAGCTATTCATTTAAAATAATTGAAAAGCATGACAATTGAAAACAGAGAACATGTAACACACTGAGTTGTAATATGAAATGCTTCTCTTTAGGTTGTAGAAAAAAAGTTTGGCAGTCACTACATTTGATGATGAAGAAACTGACAAAATTCATAAGCCATAGGATGATTTCACACATACATACACACACACACACACACACACACACACACACACACACACAGAGTCACATGGGGGGAGAGGGGGGGGAGAGAGAGAGAGGGGTGAGAGAGAAAAAAAGCCACATACAGACCTAGTAATTTAAGCTATCATATGAATAAGGCCAATCTGAAGCTATGTCTTTCTCTCATAAACCCGAGGCCATAGACTGTCCTGTGGCCAAAGCCTGGGATAAATAGTAGGATCTTCTAAAGAAGGTAAAATATCATAAAAGTTATGGCAGGCATTGGGAGGCCCCCTCCTCCTTCCTGATCGTCCTAAAGCCAGCAAGAAGAACTGAGATGAAAGTAAGGACTGTGGAGGGAAGAAAAAGTATCAAACTTGATTACCCTTAACAGGTAAACCCTGAGCGAGCTGTGGATGTGGATAATGAAGAGCAAAGAAAAATAAATACGTCCATACAGCCAGTGGCATTGTTTCTGCAAATTTCTAGATGAGGCATTAGTGCCAGTGTCTGTCTTCTAAATGCTACGGTCCAAGACCTTGTGAATGTGGCCAGCTGAAGCTGCTGATACCTTCATGAATCTGACAGGGTGCCTCTACTGCAAGAGAAGCAATGTTTAGACTGGTCCAATGGGGTGTGTTGGTGAATAATGGCATAAAGCTAAGAGAAGACAAAATTGTGCTGAATATCAAGGAAAACGAACTTTACAACTTCGGCAGGGGGGGCGGGGGAGGAGGAAGGGAGGTGGGAGGGAAGGGATGGTAGGGGGAAAACAAAGGAGGAGGCATCAGTGCTCAAGAGGAAGGAAATGTACTCATTACCTTGCTCATGTAACTGTAACCCCTCTGTATAGCATTTTTATAATAAAAACGTACAAAAAATAATAATCTGACAAAAAAGGAGAGAGAGAGAAAAAGAAATTACCGAACAGAAAAGTCTCTTAGATTCTGGTCTGGTCTCTCCAGGGGGATGGGGGCAGAGCTGCCAAAAGCCCCCAAAAATATTCCGTAGTGAATTGACAAGAGAGTGGACATAATGATCTTGAAGGTCTTTTCCATCTATTTTAGTGTCTAAGATTTTGTGATCATCAGTCTTTCCCGACATGCTTCAGGTATGTCTACTCCGTGGAGCATTAAACACATAAAATAATTGTTAGGAAGATGCACAGTGATGAAATATTTTTTGAGGTGCCTCCTATTCTGGGCCATCTTTTTCATTCAAAACTAGCTGGAGAGAAGTGAAGAGGATAAAGGAAAGAAGAAAGAAACTGTGGTTCATTGTTTGCAGAGCTGACATTCTTTGTATTTATTCATTCAAAATATTTGATCAAATGCAAAACAATTCATAACAGTTGTATTTAAGTATAAAGATATTTTCTTTGGGACTATTCCATACTAACTGTCTTCTATTTCAACAAGTTGTCTCAGTATCATATAAAAAGAGCCTGTTTTAGGAGATAGAAATAAATTCTTGAATGAAAAGCTTGTTCAAATAAATAAATAAAATATTTATTTCTAGTCTTTTCCTTGAGGAAAAGGGATGCTTTGTCAGTTAAGATCAGAATGGGAAAGTCACAGGTTCCTTCAAGAAGGCCAACTCCTGCCTAAGGAGCATTAGCAAGGCCCTTTAGCCTCTTCAGTGCAGTTATCCTTGGTTTCACAGGCAGTAGAATTCCTCTTTGGCCATTAGAGTAGGCAAGATTATAGACATTGCTGGGTGTTTATGTTCCCTTTTTGTTTTGTTTTGGTGGGTTGATTTTTTTAACTTTGATCTTTGGGTGCTCACAGTTGGTTGCAAATAAAATTCCCTGACAAAAAGAAAAAGAAAAAAGAAAAGAAAATCTTGTTCAACTGGCAACATGGCTAGAACTCTTACACAGTTGTATTTCTGCGTTTCAGAATTATTCAGGCAATAAATTACTCAGGATGTCAAACTTATGCTAAACGGAAATGACCTACTTTGTGAGAATCTTGTGCATTTGAAATTTAACCTGTGCCTTTTCTTCAGCTGAGAATAGGAAGAGATGGGTTAAAATGGTGAGGTCCTGAGCTCCATGAGCGTGATCACCAGGAAACAAAGTGCATAAATGAATGAAGCTCTGACCATGTACTAAGTATTCTTCTGAATGTTTCTGACACATTAACTCAATTTCTTGTAGCAATTTAGAAGTTAGGTGAGATTATTAGAGTTGAGGAAAGAGGCACAGAGAGGTCCTGAATCTTGCCCAGGGTCACACAGCCAGTAAAATTCAGATGGTGAATTTGATTAAGTAATCTGGGTACCAAACCTTCTCTCTCCCAATCATTGTCACTATATTTCCCGTGTAAGCATAGGTTTGATCCTACTACCTTCAAGAATAAACCAAATGTGGTGGCATTTGTTTGTCATACCAGCATAGAGATGCTTAGAGGCTGGAATACCTTGACTTTGAGGCCAGCTTGGACTACAAGTGAGTTCAAAGCCAGCCTGGGTTACATAGACTGTTTCAAAAAGAAAAGAAAAGAAAAAAGATAAAGAAAGCAAGATAGAAAGAGTAGGTAAGAAAGAATAATTGTGATGCCAGGGATTCTGGTCTCTTTTGTTTATTGATAAATCGCTAGAGCTCTGGCAAGCCTAGTATATTTCACATGCTCACTAAATTTTGGCTCAGGCAATAGATTAAAGTTAGTTGGTATAGGCAATTTTGGGTGTTTTAAGGTGAAACTTATTACTGGCTAAAGAAAAAAATAAATCAGCAACTCCTTTAATCTCTTAACAATCTCTTAGCTTCACAATTTCTTCTTTTAAGATATCTTTCCTTGACCTCTTAGAATAGGTGAGTTGTCTTTGATACAGGATCCCCAAATATCATGCATTCATGACATGTAGTTTTCATACATTATTGCAATTACTTGTTTAGTTGTCTATCTTCCTGGTTGTATTATACAGTCAATGTGGGAAATACTGCACTCAATTATGTACAAAGAGGGCTGCTTGGGGATAGTTGTTGAATGAATGAAAGAAAGTATGTTTAATATCTTCACTTTTCTACTTGTTATTTTCACCAAATACAAATCTTCTGTATTAGTTAGCAGAGTAACAAGTTACCTCAAACCCTAATGACTTAAAATAGTAATAAATGGCTAGAGCTTTTAACAATTTCTGTTTGGTCCACTTTAGAGTCTTCCTTGTGGTTAGAGCACAGGTTAGGTGGGGCTGCATAATCTGAAGTCTCATCTAAGGCTAAAGGATCTACTTCCAAATGGTGTGCAGTCACATGGCTGCTGTGGGGAAGGAGCAGTTACTTTGCACGTTGGCACCTCTATAGTATAGTTTAAGTGTCTTGATGACAAGAGAGTTAGCTTCATCCAGAGTGAATAGATGAATGCAACAGTATTTTTCCATAATCTTTATTTGTTGCATTGTGTGTAATGACAAGTCTTGGAAGTCACACACCAGTGTATTTTGTTGGACATAGAGATTAGTCTTGACTCATTCTACCAGACACAGACTCCTCAAGGCCATGGACATGAGGAGACAGGGATCAATGTTAAAGACTGGTTACAAAACATACCATTTTTCATCTCTTAGCCTCAAGCCCATGAGATATTCTCTTATTTTACAGATGCAGAAATTGATGCTGACAATAATGTGCCTCAATTACAACCTGTCCTTATGCCAGAAATATTCCCTCCAAGTATTCTTTCCAATAATTATAGCTGCATGACTAACTGAATAAATGATGTATAGTCTTGAGAAAACCCCAAATATAAGTCTAAAAATAAACTGGTAGTATTATTTGCATCAGAGAAGACTGGATACTTACATGGTATATTTATCCAAGATGGATTTGTTCATAAGTGTTAGAAACACATCTATTAGCTAATGAAAAAATGCACATGTGGATATACATATATGTTGTGAACATTCAATCATTTAAGCTTCTCAGATACAGGGCTAAACAGCTGGGTCTTCAATACTAAGCCTGTAACTTAGTCCAGAGTAAACATTAAATAAATGAGTAATCATGGCAAAATATAATAGCTATAGTTTCTTGCCATTTTATTTTTAGAATAACTTTTATTCCTATAGTATAACTAAGGGTCAAATCCTTACTGAGTTTTATATCACTAAACTACCTATAACTTAATTCAGAAGTTACTCCTGGTATGTTTGGTAACAAGTCTTTAACAATGACCCTGTCTCAGTGTAACATGTTTTAAACTTTTTGATCTCTTCTTATTATAAGTTTGAAAAACTGATAGATGTTTAATGGAAACAAAGGAAAGGGTAGAAAAAAAATCTTATCTAAAGAATGGCTGAAAAGCTGATTTTTAAAGCATGTAGGGAGATAAAATAGTGTTTTTCTCAGTTTATTAACCAAGCCAGTATTCTAAATCTGAATAAAATATTTTCATTGCAAAAAATTATGCAGCTTTTTTAAAGTTACATTGCCTTCTGATTGGGTTGAAGACTTAAATAGGCTTGTGTATGATATCTTAAGCAGCCAGAGGATCTGCTGAAACTATTTGGAATTAGAAACTATTGCTATGTGTATAAATATTTTGTAATGGAAGGTGAACAGACATGTTTCTCTTTGAAATGATTTCTTGTCATTTCCTGTGTGCCAACTTAGTGGATTATCATACTTACATTAGCATGGCTGTTAACATAAATGCACAGAACAGATCAAATTATGGCAGGACATATATAGAAGATAAAAGAGTTGCAGAGGATGTTTACTAAATAACTATAGTTGAGGATAGGCTATGGCAGTGGCTCAAGTTGTAAAGCCCTTGCCTAATGAGTGCATGGCCTGAGTTTATATCCCAGTTCTGCCCAAACAAAACAAAACAAAAAACATTAAAAGAGTAGGCAGGTTAGTATTAACCACCTGATCACACTGATAACCTAGAATGAATATCTTACAACTTTATATACAGTTCAATTTTGTGCTGGTGGTAATATGTGATCTATTCTGCAAGATTGTAAGATGGGCAGATGAAAAATGTAGGTTGTTTTCAGCTGCTATTATAATTTGTTATCTAGTGATATTTATTTAAATTTAAATGAATCTATATCTTCTCATCTAGATATATTTCTTTCCTTTGGATATTCGTCAGATTGTCATAAATAACACTGTAAATTAAGTTTGGATTTATCTAACTTCAACACCATAATCTAGGAGAAAATATAGCTCTTTTGGAAGTAAGAAGTTTTAGTTTCAGTTTGTGTTCTGTGGACTGCATAGAGACACAGTGTTCAGTTCTCTGTAAGCTTAGGGGTGTTTATTCATGGCTTATTCACGAAAGTCAGAGGTGTCCTCTCCTCATTTCTGCTCTATTGTTGCCAATATGCTGAAGAGTTCAGCATACTGTGTGAAGTCATTGTAGGAGTGCATCTGAACTTCTCTGCTTATATCCCAAAATGATTCTCAACATTTGGATTGGCAAACTGGGTTTTTAAAATCAATTTTACAAATCCAACAGTAAATGAGTACAAAAAAATGTCACTCTCTGAACAGTCTTTTCATTTAAAATGGTTTGTTTGCATAGACTATATGTGTTAGTAAGAGCCTCTTAAAAAATTAAGACAGTCAACTAAATTTTTTCAAGTCTAAATGATTATGGTGATGCTTATCACCAAATTTTGTGGGTTTGACAGTTTCTTTGTGCAGTGAAATCATGCCTTTGGATTCCAAAGCCAAATAGAAAGAAAATAGGCTATGTAACTTTACATTGTCCCTGTTCTGTTTTCATGAACAATTGATTATATTAAATATATAAACGATTATATTCAATATAAATGTTATTTATTTTAAAACCTGTGTTGTTTAGTAAAATTATCTACTGATCCTATAAAATACTACTTAGATATGAAAGTGCTACCATATAACAAATTGAAAGTGACAAAATATTTACTGGGTGGCTAGGACAATTTGTGGCACTTTGAAAAAATTATTGTTAAGGTGATATACAGAGAGGTTAGAGTTACATAAGTAAGGTGGTGATTCCATTTCTTGTCTAACTTGTTACCCCTTCCCTCATTTTACTCCCTCTTTCCCTCCTCACCTCCAAGTTGTACAGTTCATTTCTAACATAGTGTCTTGTGAGTATCACTGTTGCATTGGTTTGCCCTCTGTCCTTTGTCTCGCCATTTTGTTGTTCCCCTTCCCTTCCCTAGTTCAGAGAAATGTATATACAATACTCAAGGTACAAATACAAAATCAAATACAGTGACAACAAGGGATAAACCTAAGGGGGAAAAACAAAAGAAAATAGAAATCACATAGTACACTGAGAACAACAACAACAAAGCAAAACCTCTTGTGTCCATGTCTTGGAGTTCATTTTGCTTAGTATCATCTTACATGGTCATAGCTATATTTTACATTGAGCAATGTCTTTTTTATGTATTTGGAGTATTTTTAACTTAGCTACCTCTTCTTTTTATTTATATATTTATTTTATTTTTAAAAAGTTATTTTTTAGTATTTGCACAAAGGAGTTGCCAATGCCTAAGTGAGCTGGCTTGCAACACTCAATCCTACCATTAGATGATACTCTGTAACATATGATATTGAGCATTATTTCCTTTATCCTGGACTAACTCGAGATCACAGAAGTAATCTGTGCTCTGCACTGTCCCTGAGCTTGTCTGACTCAAGACTAGCACTCTACCACTTGGGTCACAGCTCTACATCTGGCTTTTTGGTAGTTAACTGAGATAAGGATCTCATGGACTTTCATGTTTGGGCTGGCTTTGAACCATGATTCTCAGATCTTAGCCTCCTGAATAGCTAGGATTATGGACATGAGCCACTTGAGACAAACTTTTTAACTTTGCATATTTTTTTCTTTTTTTAAATAAGTGACTACTGAAAGCAATCTAAGCTCTTTCAAACAAGTTCCAAGACACATTCTATGCTTGAAAAATCTGTTTGTTATTTGAGTTTTTATAAAGAAATTAGTGAACCATTCTAGTAAAGTTAATGTCTTCCATTATTTTTTAACAAAATAACTTTAAAAAGGACAAAAGCATTTCACACTGAAAACTGTATCAAATAAATTTGAAGTAAATAATAAGTATTTTTGAAATAATTCTTATTTTCAAATGTTCAGTCTCTTCTTTCTCATCAAATGAAAAATTATATAGCTATTTTGGTTTGCCCTAGTAGCTGCAGACAATTTCCAGGCATGATAGAAATTTTTGGAAGGAGTGAAAATATTAATATTATTAATTTAACCAAGTAATAGAGGGAATTCTTTGGAAGAAAGAACTAATACTTAAAGGGTGGCATTTCTAATCCTTGCACTTTGATATCAAACTAGGGATTAACAGCTCTGGTGGCAGCAGCAGCTATGTTTTTTCTTTTTGGTCACACACACAATAGATCTGAGGCAATAATTCAATGTTGAAATGGTCTCATGTTCCATGAAAACTTGAAGAAGGATGTCAGAGTGGCTCAGATACAATGTTTTGTGACAATAAGCAGCCAACAGCCCTTGGCAGAAGCTCTGGGACTTACAGGTTAACCCTGGGTGTTCCGTTAAGGCTACTGGTATATTCACACCAGTTCCTGACAGGCTCCCTGGGTGGAGGAAGACTAGCATTAACCCTGGGGCTATGTGTGAGAGAGGTATAATAAAAACAGTAAAAAAACACAGAGCAACCCATACATCTGTTTAGAGATACTTCACATTCATGTGTAAAATTATTTTATAGGAAGGCTTTGCCCCTATATTCTTTATGTTTTCTTCATATATATAGACACACACATATATACACACACACACATACACACACATAAATATTTGCAGATTTCAGAAAATTGTTTCCTGTGAATGAAACTCTTCACTTGGGGGTTGATATGTTGTGACTTATGAAAATTTGAAATACCTGTTATGGATCAGTTCTCACTTAGCAAGGGCTGCATTTGTCAGGTGATGATTGAAATTGTAAATCAGTATTCTCCGATCTGGAATTTCCTAGAGTGAAGCAAATCGCTGCAAACATCAGCTTTAAGAATAAAATAAAATGAAACAAGCAGTAATAATAAAAAAAAACCCTTGACAGGCAAATTTGGTGTTATACATTGTACATTTCTTTTCAGCCTCTCAAACTTTCTGAACACTATAATTTGTTTGTACTGTGGCATCACCACCAGCAAAGATACAGGACTTTATTAGCTCTTCTCTCTTAGGAATGTCTTTTTTTTTAAGAGAAAGGAATGCATAAAAGTTCAGCCACATGAATCTGTATGGAATCCCTCTTAGCTTAATCATATAGTTTGAGAAAAAAGAGGGAAAGAAAAATATAAACAAAGAAAGGAATAGTGAAAGAAAGAAGGCAATAGGAAAGAAAGGAAAAGAAAGGACAGATTTTTTTTTCTTGAAAAAGAAAACATCAAAGTGACAATATCATATCTCAAAGCTGAGGTAGATTTTGAATCTTTCTCCCTAGCCATGAGCCTTTGGAAGATTAAGAACTCTATCAGAAATAAATAACAGGTAGAATATGGCATTAATAAAAATATTTCAGTCCCTTAATTGTCTTCAGAGACTTTCTCTTTATTGTGGAACATGACTGAATGGGCATCTCACTTTTAGTTCCAGTGTCTTTAAACATTTGAAGGGAATCGAATGGGAGCAGATGGGAGGTGACAGAGAAGTGACGTCAATAGTTTGCTTGGTTGACATATTAGGTCATTAATGGCCCAAACTGGTCATTTAGTCACGAGTCCCAAGTTTCTGCCTACTTTTCCTCTCTGGAGATTAGAAAGTTTTCAATGTTGTCAGGGGGCAAAAGAAAGGTAAGTTGTTAAAAGGAAGCTTCTAATAGTGAATCAGAAAGTCTTTGATTGATGGTGTCTCTGTATTAATCATCTTGTCTTTAAATCCAAACATAAGCACATGGCCTTTCACAATGAACACAATAGCCATACCATTGAACCAGATTGTGGAAGCTAGCAGGCTTCTCTTTCTAGGTACTGTAATTCCCAGTGCCAAGTACTAAGATGTCATCACTCTGTTGTGTGCATTACCGGTTTGTCATCTCCATGGTCACTCTGCTGCCACCCTTCCCATTTGTTCTCTCTTCTCCTGAATTATACATGAGGTGAAGGGAAGGTCTGGGTAGACAAAAGTGGCTGGAACCTTGGTGTCTCCATGGTCTTGTGTTTAGAAGGATCTGACTGTCCAGAGAAGTTGTGAGGCTCTTCTTACCTTACTATGAAAAAACGTGTGTCTGCTCTGTGGTACCATCAGCTGGGGGCTGCCATGTGCCTAGGAAAGAACTCCTGGAATTAGCTCACTGGCTTTCACGCAAGGCCACAGAACACAAGGAGCCACAAAGCAACAGGATGAAATGCAAGGCTGGAATGGAGGGAGACAATTCTGCTTTGAAGATGCTTACAGCAAAGAATGTGATTGGGATGCTGATGATTATTCGATATTCTTGACAGGGTGTGAAGTCTGCTGGCAAATTGTCCAGATATAGAATTCTTCTAAGCTAGAAAGAAAAGTGTCCCATCTCGTCTCAACAAGAAAATGAAACACACATTTCTTTGTTCCTCCTTCTTATATCTAAGGGATAGCTGGGGATCAAATGCAGGAGGATGGTCTTGAACTCCCTAATTCACATTCTGGGAGCTAGGGTTGAAGCATAGGGACAGCATGACAGAGACAGCCCTCACTAGAGATATGGTTTGGGGAGACAACAGACACATGATGTTATGAGGGTCTCAGCTCCTCATAAACACTTCCTTCCTTACCAGGGGGTCACACTGCGGTCCCTGCAACAATCCTTCTGGTTTTCAGTCCCTTCCTGTGGGGCTTCTGGGTAATGTTCTCTGGACAGCGCTGTTTGGCTGGGAATGCCGGAAGTCAATGTCTCCAGCTAGGTCAGGCTGAAGTCTTCAACTGATTTCTCTTTTGATGCCAAAGGCCAAGGAAACCGGGAACTGGGAGAGCGGCCTCTATTTTATTTTCATGATTGGAGACATAAGAAGCTGAGTGATAACTAGAGCCAGCTCCCCCAATGCAGAGGAGTTCTCTGATCTAGCATGGTACTTCTGACAACTTTAAAACTCTTGCCGAGTTTCTGATTCATCAGGCCTGAAGCTGGCTTGATCATTTGCATCTGTAACTAGCTCTGAGGTGATGTGGAAGTTGCTGCAGTGGGGACCAGGCTTGGAGAACCTCTGCAACTTGAGGTGAATTCTGGATTGTGACAAAACTCTAGCTGTGACCTCCATAGACAGCTCTGAGCTCACTCTGCTGGAGTCTCGGTTGGCATGCCTTCCTCCTTTTTTCAACTTCTCAGTCTTTGAGGAAATTTCCATTTCTAGGACAGTGCTTGTCAGGTCAAGGATGTTCAGAAAGATTTTGTTGAAGGGTGATATTTGAGATGCTTTATAACAGGCTTTGATGTTTGGAATCACAGAAAAGTTAAAACCGAAGGGAAATTTAGACATGACCTAATCGAACAGGGTTGTTCTATCACCAGAGAAACAAGTGCAAGAAGATGAAATCGACAAGAACACACAGCTAGCTGGCCTTATATTTCAAGTACAATGCATAAATGATCACCAATTATTCTTAAAAATTTTTTTTATATTTTTTTGTACTGAGGTGTGAACTCAGTCTCATGATCTTGGCCTTCCTTTTCCACCCATGGCTGTCACTCTACCACTTGAACCCCACCTCTGGCTTTTTGCTGGTTATTCAGAGATGAGCCATACATATTTATCTATTAGGAATGGCTCTCAATTGTGATTCTCCAATCTCAGCCTCCTGAGTAGCTAGGACTCTGTGAGCCCCTGGAACCTGGCTATCAATGTTTGCTGAGCAATTGTTTGCTCTGGGCTAAAGACTAATTTAAACTCTTTTATGTGCTCATTTAAGTCTTTGCATTCTCTCCATCTTATTGCATTTACTTCTCAGAACAATCCAATGAGGTTAGATAAATATTGTACTCATTTTGTAAAAATGCTGGCTTTACGAGGCAAATAATCTCCTCATTCAAAGAAGGAACCAATAATTGAGGAGTGAGGAGGTGTAGAGCGAGCTGTTGACCATTATGCTATTCTGCTTACTATATAGTTGATACCCAGCAAGTGAGGACATTCTGGAAACTCAATTTCCTTATTTATGATATGGGGAAGCCCTTACCTTAAGAATTTTGAGGGGGCTGGGAAGGTGGCTCAGTGGTAGAGCTCTTGCCTTGCTTGCATGAGGCCCTGGGTTCGATTCCTCAGCACCACATAAGCAAAAAGAAAAAAAGCCAGAAGTGGCGCTGTGGCTCAAGTGGTAGAGCGCTAGCCTTGAGCTGAAGAGCTGAGGGACAGCGTCCAGGCCCAGAGTTCAGGCCCCACGACCGGGCCCCCCCCAAAAAAAGAATTTTGAGGTCTATAATAGAAAACATGTACTGAGGCCCTTAAAACCACGAGGCATTGCAGAGCAGGAGATTTTGTTGTGAAAGGTAGGATTGTATTCTCCAAAGTGTTTTTGAGGATGCCAGATTTGCATATCTGCTGTTACCTTTCTCTCTAAGTAGAGTGTTCTTCATGTTCCACCCATAGTCTAGGGCTTACATTTTGGAGAGTTTTGTTAACCTACCCAGGAAGAAACTTACCCCTCATTATATCTTTATTCCTTGTACATAAACATTTTCCTTAAAAAATTCTCATTCATATTTTGCACATGAGATTTATCACCCTACATTATGACTTGTTGGCCCAAACATGGTCAGCTAGACTGGATTGTCAGGCTGGAACACAACTGTTTTCATGTCTGTACTAACAAGGACATTCTACGATAGCACCTTGGTGCTTATTGATCTGGGTTGTTCACACTCTGCTTCGTCAGCACTAAACAGGTGTGTTTTGGCTATTGGCATTTCCTAGACCGAAAGACAAAGGCAGTGGTGATTGAGTCTTGGGTTGGCCTTAGTCCTACAGTTAACTCCTGTGAGAACTACATGAGCCTAGCCCTCTGTTCTTCCCTCCACACTGGAAACTTCCATGATCCTGGGCCGGGGAGGGGGTGGCACAGGGGATAGAACTCAGGATATTCCTCATTTTCCCTTGCTATTGCCTCAAGGTTCTCTTTCTGTTTGGCATGCCACTGCATCGCTTGGGTCCAGGCCTTGGGGATAAAACCTTTGACTCTTTTAAGTATCCAGAAACTTTAGAAATGATCGAGAGACTTCCCAGGCCACCCAGTTTCTCATTTGCTCTTAGAATTTGGGTAAAGGGCTCCTTTGAGAGGGCAAGGCTTTCCTAAAGGAAGGGAATGGAGCTTTAAAGAGTCTCAGCTGTCTTAGATTCTTCAACTAGAGCTGGGGACTTTGAATGAGGGAACGGTGTTTGGGGAAAATCTCACTGTGCCCTCCTCCTCCTCCCCATCTCTAAGTGTGTATAAAAGTGTATATCTGTTCAGGGCTCTTTTGAGGTTAGCTATCTTGGTCTCGTAAGCTGAACGTCTTCAGGAACCTGGTCCTGGAATAATTTTGCGGTGTTGAGTCAATCCATTTGGTCTGGCATGAAAGGTTTCTTTCTCACACTTACTCATGATTGTCAACTCTCTTGAGTTTTTCTGTATTGTATTCTCAGTTAGAGATAAAATGTGGCTCATGTTCTCTGGTTTGGGGGAGTTATCCACGAGAGACTGAGCCCCTCAGGAACTGTTTTCTTTTCTTTTTTAAAAAAATTTATTGTAAAGATTCTGTACAAAGGGGTTACAGTTATATGAGTAAGTAATGAGTACATTTCTTGTCAAACATTGTTACCCCCTTCTTTGTTTTTTCTCCTACTATCCCTTCCCTCCCCCACCTTCCTCCTCCCCTGCTCCCCCACCCCGCCAAAGTTGTAAAATTCATTTCCAACATAGTGTCTTGTGAGTATCCTTGTTGCAGTGGGTCATCCTGTGCCCTGTTTCAGCGTTTTGTTACCCCTTCCCCTCCCCAAATTAGATAAATGTATATACAAGATGCAGGGTACCAAAATCAAGTACAGTGATAACGCGGGATATACCATGGGGGAAGAACAAACAAAGGAAAAAAATCACATAGTATATTAAAAACAACAATAAAGACCCCTTGTGTCCATATCTTGGAGTTCATTTCACTTAGCATCATCTTATATGGTCATATGTACATAGCTTTTGAGCTTTCTGCTCATCTGATAAAAATTATCCTAGACGTATACTAATTATTGCAAATGAGGGAAACTGTGGGACCTATAGTTCTTTGGGTCTGGCTTACTTCACTTAATATGATTTTTTCCAAGCCTTTCTATCTCATAACAAATGGGGTGGGTGTCATTCTTTCTAATGGAAACATAGAATTCCATTATATATTTACATATTCACATTTTCTTGATCCATTCATCTACCGAGGGGCATCTGAGTTGGTTCTATATCTTAGCTATGATGACCAATGCTGCAATAAATGTAGTTGTGCTGGTAGCTTTAGTGTGGCCTTGTTGGTGATCATTTGGGTAAATGCCCAGAAGTGGGATTGCTGGGTCATAGAGGAGCTCTATGTGTAGTCCTTTGAGGAACCTCCATACTGCTTTCCAAAGTGGGTGAACAAGTTTACACTCCCACTAACAATGCAGTAGGGTTTCCTTTTTGGCCACATCCCCTCCAGCATCTGTTGTTGTTAGATTTCTTGATTATAGCCATTCTAACTGGGGTGAGGTGGAATCTTAATGCTGTTTTGATTTGCATTTCTTTTATGGCCAGAGAAGTTGAGCATTTCTTCATGTGTCTTTTGGCCATTCTTATTTCTTCTGAACTGCAGAGCTTCTGCATGGCAAATGATATAACTAGAAAGATCAATTGAAAGCCCACGGATTGGGAGAAGATCTTCACTAGCCGTACAACATACTAGGGCCTCATATCTAAAATATACTTAGAACTCAAAAAATTAAATCCTCCATAAACAAATCCTCAAAGATACAACCTTCCCATTAATAAGTGGGCTAAAGACTTAAAGAGAGACTTCTCTGAAGGGGAACTGTTTTCTGATGGGGGAACAAAGATGAGATATCCTACCTATGTCAAAGGGTAGGAGCCCCTAGCACATAGCCTCTGGGGGTGTATGAAGATTGCTTTCCTCCCTTGCATGGCACTATTTATGCTCTTGATCATTCAGCCTACATGGGAGCCAACAGCACACAGGTGTTCAGATATGAACCAAGTGGCCACTTTGACTCTGGCTGCCCGAGAAAACTGAGATCGATAAAAGGATGGCTCTGGAGATGCAAGCTGTGTGGGGCCAGGTGAAGGTCTATGGGAAGGCATGAATCCTTCAAGCTTTGGTCGCTTTGTGGAGGAATGACCTTTTTCCTTTTCTTCTTTCCTACCTCTTGATTTCTCTTGGGCATGAGTTCAGCTGAGAAACCCCCTTCTTAACTGCACTGTGGTGGTCATGTGGCCTAGTGGATTTAACTGCGGGTTTGGGCAGCCATGGGAAGCATTCCTGAGGGCCCATCCATATCAGGTAGCAAATGGCTAGTGTTAAAATGTTGCTGGCTGGCCTAACTCAGGCTCCTGAGCTAGGAGATCTTCCTTTACTGTTAGGCTGAATGATTATTTCAGGCAGTTCATCTTTCAAATAATGTAACTGGTCTGATTTCCCCTAAGGAATACAGGAAAAGGAAGTGGGCAGGAGTGGTAAGGTCCTTTTATGGGATTTTGGAAAATTCAGTGACTCCATGCTAAGGAGTTCACTCCTGTATGCAAGTTCTGTCCCTCACTGGGCTCATGAACTCCAAAGCGATTCTCTCCTGTCACCTCAAGAAAATGTAGGATGGAAGGGATAGTGACTTGACCAAGGGACATCTTGAATTTTTTCTCAATTATTATAACAAAATAAATTACGTTCAAATAACACATTGCCATGAGGAATAATTTGCTGTGACATATATGTCCTATCAGATTGGGACCTATAGTTGCTTCCCAACTGCCCCACAATCTACCTCAATGTTCATATAAGTTCATTGATATGGGCTTGAATGTTGTCTCCCTGTTAGGACTTTTAGCATTGTGTGTGTTAGGATGGAGAAGAATGTTAAAGTCATCTATCTCCATCTCTTTATTTCATTGATGGTTAAAAAACAACATTGGCTCAAAAAGGTAGAGATTGGCTCCAGACCACATAGTGAATTATTAACTGGTAATAGAGTCAGGTTTCTCAACTCTCAGAGCATTGCCCTTTTCCCTTTAAATACCTATGTCATCACACTATGCTGTCCATGTATACTGTCCACAAAAGGACCCAGGGAAGGAAATAGAAAATCTCATCTGGGCACTATTTTCATAAAGAAGGAATAAATTTGCAGGGCACTGGTGGCTAGGCCTCCTAACTATTCAGGAGGCTGAGATCTGAGGATCACAGTTTGAAGCCAGTCAGGCAGAGAAAGTGCCTGATACTCTTATCTTCAATTAACCACCAAAAAGCCAGAAGTGGAGCTGTGGCTCAAGAGGTTGAGTGCCAATCTGAGGTGAGAAAGCTGAAACAGTGCCAAGGCCTTGAGTTCAAGCCCCAGTACTGGCATGAGAGAGAGAGAAGGAGAGAAGAAGAGAGGAGAGAGAGAAAAAGGAGAGAGAGAGAGCAGAGGAGAGAAAGGAAAGAAAGAATCAACCAATAAGGAAAAAGCCTGGTTTGAGAGCATCGCCTTACTGTCTGATCCTTCCTTAATATAGCTGGCATTTTCGCCACCACCTTATTTATATTTGGAAGCAACTCAACTGTCTAAAATGAGGCTTTCTAAAATAAATGATGGCACATCTCTGCAATGTATTATCCCCCAGTTATTTAAAATGTTGCTGTAGAATAGCAGTTATAAACACAGGGAAATGCAAGACAATGTTATGTATGGAATAGCATAATGCTGAAGTAGCTAGTAGTATAACTTTAGTTTGGACAAAAATGAATTTGTATATACCAAAAATATTTCAAGGATTCCAAAATGTTAATTGTTATCTTTGAATATTGGATTATGGAGTGATCTTTATTTTCTTCTTTTCTAAACTTTCTGATTTGTGTTTTCCATGAAGATGTATCACTTTTATATCAGGGCGAAACAAAAAGAGGTTATTTTTAAGAAGAGAGTCTATACTGGGAAGATTCACACACGTTCCTCCCAAAAAACCTCTTGGGAGCCCCACGTCATTCTAGAGTACAAATTCAGATCTTCATGTAGTTTGTAAGACAGGCCCTGGACTGATGAAAGAATCGACGAGGTGAGCTCGGAGTTTGATTCTTCTCTCCTTTATGCATCTTGATGACAACATTTGATGCCTCTTTGTTCTGTCCAACACGAGGGTACTGTGTAGTCCACCTGCTTTCCCTGTGGTGAAGGAGGGAGCTAAGGGTAGGGAGGAGCTACAGTGCCTACTTAGAGCACTTCAGAAATCTCTGTCTTTGCCCAAATGAGTCAGTAGGCTCAGGCTTCCAGGAAGTAAAGGAAGATATGACTGGATCCTGCTACTCAGCATCCTCCTGCTGGGCTGGAAGTGAGCCGTGGAAATCCACTCAGCCAGTACTTGGCAGCTTTTGCATGGGCTAATCTTTAATTGAACAGCTTTGTTCGCCTTCGACAAACTGATCCGGGGACTTTAGGGGGAACTGGAGGCTTCTGTCATCAAAGCCTCTAACCCTGAAGCTCCATCTCAGAGAAAATATTTGCTGCTGGGGCTCAAGCTGATCTTCCTCAGACAAGGAGGATGTGGTGAACCCTTTGTCCATACCCGATGAGAGGAGCCTGAAGCTCCTACACAGTGGGTCACCGGGTACCAAAAACCAGCTCATGGATTCTTTGCTCCCTCTCAGCCCTTTCCTGAGCCACTTGAGAAATGTGCAACCAGGAAAACTGCCAAATTGAGGGGAAGGGAAGGAGAGACCTCCCTCCTGTCAACCACATAATACAAACACACAAGCCTGCCTCCTCGGCTGCTCCAACCTGGCTCTGAGCATTGGTTCCTGCATAACCATGACCTGATCCCGGAGGGTTTGAAGGGCTAATCCACTCATTCCTATTCCAGACATCCACAGATTAGGGCTGGTAGATACAATCTATATTCAAGAAAATAGCAACAGGATCACAATTGGTTTTACATGCTTCAGCAAACCAGGGGTGAGGTCTCGTCTGTTGTACCTCAGAATTGACCACTGCATGGCTTGGGCTCAGGCCTTGGGGATAAAACCTCTGACCTCTAACTGCTTGGTCACTTTTCAGCCTGGTTATTGGCAGAGATCTTGAAGCCAAACAAGACAGGTCCTTGTGGAGCCCCTGTGACCTCCTGCTTTAATCTCTGTAGCTCAGGGAATCAGAAATGAGTCTTGCAAATGGAGCTAATGAGAAAACTTGAAAGTCTCTGCTGATGGTGTCCTTGTGGAGTTTCAAGGCTTAGTTCATAAGCTACGTTCACAAAGAAATTCACACTCACTCTCCTTACTCTACTCCCTCCTGTTCACATAGCCTACATCTCCCACTGCAAGTTAGCCCTTGTCTATTTCTGCCATATGTGTGTTGATGACTACCCCCTTGTCTGTCTGCACCCCTAAGCTGTGAACTCCACAGTGCTTTTTACTGTGCTAGCCTGGCATAGGCATCCAATAAATGTTTGATGGGATGAAATAAAAGGCCCTGTTTTGCTAATTGCTTTGACACATTTCTGGTCTCACACGAAGTTTATTTTCTTCTCCCCAGTATGTAACCCTGGCTATGGCAGGATGAGGCTGTCCACAAGTTAAGTGATAGATGAGAATTTAGCAAAAGGAAGGTGTTAGGGGACCCCCTCCTCAGAGGGGCCTGTGTGGCATTCGAGAAGAAGCATCACTCACCTGGTGCAACCTGACAACCAGCTTGGACTGTGGTAGGAGTTGTGCCTGAAGGATATAGGACCTCTCACGGAGGCCAGCCTAAAGGACGCAGGGTTTGACTCTAGGCCATACCAATGGGAAGGCTGCTGAAGAACCAGCATATGATTTTCTAAGAGGAAAGTACTAGGGATTTGTGTTGGAAGCCGAGTTCATTTGCTAGCATTGACCGGCAGTCAGAAGCCACTTAGCTTCTCAAGCCCCCCTTTAAAAAATGTTTATTTTGGGGGCCATTCCTAGGGTTTGAACTGGATACTGTATTGTCCCTTAGCTTTTTTTTTTCCTCAAGGCTCATGCTCTATCACTTTATCCATAGCTCCACTTCCAGCAGTTAATTAGAGATAAAAGTCTCATGGACTTGGCTGCTTGGGCTGGCTTTGTGTCATGAGATCTTAGCTTTCTGAGTATCTAAGATTACAAGTGTGAGTCACTGGTGCCCAGCTTAAGTCTCATATTTTAAAAACAGGAATTCAAAAAGGTCTGTTTGGCTTACTTTACACTTTCTACTGACAAAGAATGTGAAAATCATTTTCCAAAGGTAAAGTGTATAAATAATACTTTTGCCATTCTCCTTATCAGAATACTGGAAAAACTCAAGACCAAGCTTCTATGATAGTGAAGGTACTGTTTCAGGGATTTCCCTGAAATTTTGTGTATCTGTCTTACTCTTTGATTTTTGCATACATTTCAGTTGTGTATATTATGTTCTTTATCAATGAATTATAGTGTTTTAAAAACTGTACCACACTCACCTTTTTCCCTTTCCTTTCTCTTTGCCTTTCACCTCCCTTCCCCTTTCTACTTTACCCTTCACTCCTCACTTCTTCCTTCCTATTTGCTCCCTTTTCCTCACATTTTCCTCTCTCTTTCTCCTTCTCTCTAATTCCCTATCCCTCCCTCTTCTTCCTTCTCCTCTCTTTTCCTTGCTTCCTTGCTTCCTTTTCTTGCTTGCTTGCTTCCTTCCTTCCTTTTTCCATTGCAGCCTACTAAATTCATCTTACTGAAAGGCAGATTTAAAAACCTTGTTCTGGAGTACACAATCCTCTTAGATATGTAGAACTGCAAATTAGATAAAATGAGAACTAATTCAGAGGAGGAATTTATGAGGTTCATGTCAGTTTATAACGTTTTCTTAGAGGAGGTGAGAATGGACCTGTTCCTTCACCTCCTAGTGTACAGTGATAGTAAATAAAACTAGATACTTCAATGGGACAGTATTAAGAGGTAGAAAGGCCAAGGAAGGTAGATAAGCTAACTGTGGCAAAAGGAATGAGTGCTTCAAAGTTTGTGAACACAAAAGCTAGAGGAGTTGTGCTGAGCAGTTTTGGAAGTCTGGTTTGTTAGGTAGAAGGTGAGTCTATAGAAGATTTTGAGTGTCAGATTGTTACAAATAAAACTGATACAGCAATTTAGCTGGATGTGATAAGACATGAGCTGCCACTGGCAATCTTTGAATAGGAAACTGACTGGATGAAAACAAGTTGAGTAGCAGTAATTCAGATCAACATGTTCCTTCAGATCAGAGGGATGTAGTTTTATTTTCCCTCTTGAAATAGGTCAAATATTTCCCCTAATAGCCCAATAAGAACTTATTAACCTAGAACCAACAAAAATTTTCCTTCCTTCCTTCCCTTCCTCCCTCCCTCCTTTCTCCCTCCCTTCTCCATCCTTTCTTTCCTTCCTTTTCCTCCCTCCCTCCCTCCCTCCCTCCCTCCCTTCCTCCTTTCCTTCCTTCCTTCCTTCTTTCTTCCTTCTTTCCTCCCCTCCCCTCCTCTCCTGCTCTCGTCTACTCTCTTCTTCTCTCCTCTCCCCTTCTTTTCCTTTCCCTTCCCTTTCCTACCTGAAAAGGTAACTGGCAAAGAAAGTCTGATTTTTCTTCTTCTCTTTTCATGTATTGATAAAGTATCTTTTTGTATGTTCTCACATAATAGTATCTACAAGAAGTAAGGTCTATGTGACCCTCTTCTAGACATATATCCCAGACACTCTTCCCAGGCCTATCAATATCTTCTAATGGGAGTTCATAAAAGCTCTGCCATACCCAGTGGTCATTGTGAACACACAAAGAAATGAAAATTGGGCTTTTCAAAACGCAGTAATAGTAATATTTGACTTAGCTGAAGAGACGTTCTAAGGAGAAACACTAGGTATATGGCATTTTTAAACTTAGGGTTGGAACAATAGCTAGTTTAGACATTTCTCTTTGAGAGGATCTGTGATTGTTAAAATTCTAAGATGGTCCCAAGAAACTCCTGGTGTTTATGACACATACTCTCCTTTCCTCTTTAGAGCGTAATGCCTGTGATTATGAATGGAGTCTTGAGGTCAAAGCATGTGGCTTGCAGATGTAATTAAAGTTCCTAGTAGTTGAATGTTAGCTAATTGAAAGGAAGCTCAACGTAAACAGACAAACCCAAAGGAGAAGTCAGGAAAATAAATGTTCATGCTGGCCTTCAAGAAGCAAAGTTACCTGTGAACGGAATGGCCACCTGGCCAAGCCATGAGGGTAACTTCACTGAGAATGAACCCTAAATGCTAGGAAGAAAATAAGGCTAGTAAGCTCAACTGAGGACTGTGAGACTAATATAAGACTGCAGTCATATAGACAGGTTGCTTTCTGTCTCATTAGAGCCTGAGCACAGGGCTCAGCTAACCTGTACTGAGACTTCTGGTGCCGAGAAACTGAGATAATACACGGGTAATCTCTAAAACGATTATGCTTATTGTAATATATTACAGAACATACTGATCATTAGGAACTTATACTTGTTTTGTAACCTGACAAAACATCCTTGGACACCAGATATGGTGACACACACCTATAATCTCAGCCCTAGGAAGGCACAGGCATCAGGATCGCCAGTTTGAGATCAGCTGGGCACCACACTGATCTAAAAAAAAAATAACTTTGTAATGAGCAAGGTAGAAATTAAAAAAATACAATTCTCATTGGGGAAATTATAATATATAAGATAATAAGAAATACTGCCAAATTCTTTGGTAAGGAATGAGATCCCTAACGATCACACTTAATAATGAATAGCTATCACTCCATTTCAAGGCTATTTTATTTAGAAGGATATGCGAGTTCAGGGCCAGAGCTGAATTGTTGCTGAAGTTAGGGAGACAGAGAGCTGCTGCCCTAGTCCCTTTTGACTTTGTTCAAAGTGGTACATGTTTTTTCTCTTAAGGAGGAACTCTCTTGCTTGCCTATTTGCCTTTTAAGACTGTAAGTTAAAAGAACACTGAATCCTTAGTTACTTATGCTTATATCAAATTATTAAACTCTTCAGGATCCAGCCATTGGCTTTGTTTTTAGAAGCCTCAATAAGCATCTGATCCTTTCTGCTTTAGAAGACTCCATTGTTACTATCTGGCTTAATCAACAAAAACTTGGTATTGTTAAGAAGGCTTCTGTTTGTGCAAGGAAGAGTTAATATGAGCAAGACTATGTTCCTGAGGGATATATCCTTTTAAGAAAAGAGAATAGATGAAGAACAAAATTGGAAGGGAATGTCATTCCTATTGCAATGTATAGTGATAATGTCAACTAAGTTGAAGTCTGAGTCTTTAACTTTGTAGACTTGATTTATGTCTGAGATTATTCAAGTGGTGCTACTCTACAGGCCTGGCTGTGGGAAACTGAGTTGAAAGGAAAGATGGAGGAACACATAGTTGGTAGCCCATAAATAAAGAACAAGAAGGGCTGGTATTAGCTTAGAGCTTATTTACAACCTCTGTTGGGAGGATGTGGCATAACAAACCTAAGCATGAGAGGCGGAGATAATGAGGGAAATGACCCAGGGTTGGAGTAGTGTCCCATTCCTTCTGTTCTGTGGGCTGTGTGCTACTCTGACAAAGAGCAGGGATTTTCTGATTGTCTGCTACACCGACCTTTAGTGTGTTTACTTTTCAGTCAGTTTGGGGAAGGCACGTTTGAACTCTGTGGTATGAACAAGTTCACTCCTCCTCCACTTTCCTTTTTTTCCCCCTCCACTCTTGCCAGAAATAGTTTGCTAAGTGACAAATAAACACAAGTTGTTTTTACAGGTGTAAAACCAACAGATCAAATGCTGGCCTGTGCCTGGGCTTGTGAATGGGGACTGTGTTATGTTTGGAGAATAGCACCACATCATTTACACTTGCAAACCCTTTGTAATCTTAATCTCTTTGTTGCTTTTATGTTATACTGGCCCCCCAAGGTTAAAGAAAGAGATTTAGACCTTAAACACAAATCCAGCCTTCAAGCTCTGGAATTATCTTTGCCTTTAAATGCAGCTGATCAATGCCCATTTCTTTTGAAAATAAAACCCTTTTGAACCTTGAAAGCCTTCCACTGTTGAGCTATGCCTAAGTGCCACATGGGGGAATGGGCAGAAAAGAGCCCATTTTTTCCTTAGTGCTTGCATTAGGGGTCCCAGAGTTCAGTCCAACGCAATCAATTTAATTGGCGCTAGCTCTGGTGACAAATTATGCTGGTTTACACTCCAGTGTAGCAGAGATTCCTCAAACGCAGGGGAAGAAGGGAGATACACTTCTTGGTCTCTACTTAAAGAGGGCAACAGTATTGGAAAAGGAGCACATTTAATTTATCACTGTCAGAGCAGGTGCAAAGTTTAATTCTAACTAAAAGCATTAAACAATTAACCCAGACAGTCAGGCCTTCTGAAAATGCTCAGCAGCAAGGAACACACGGACCAGATTACCAATGGAAACATCAAATGCTTCTCTTTTATTCTACTGAATATCTTCTTGCACTGCTTTTTTTTTTTTCAAACAAAGAAAAAGTCCCAGAAACAATAACTTCTCAGGTCTTTTGGTAGATGTCTAAATTGAAAGGGTCAAACAGGACTCCACCTTATACTCAACAAATCACTGTCCCTTGAGCCCTAGTTGATTAGCTGTGGGAAGAGAAATAAGAAGTCACTTGATTTTGAGAGTTTTGTGATCTGGTTGTCCACTTTTTTTATGGTGAAGTATGTTGTTAGTCAATATATATTCTACCCTTTTGAATTATTCTTCAATATCTTTACTCTCTAGGGTCATCTGTTTTTGGAGGTAGGTGAGTGGGATGCCACGAATGAAGGGAGGAATATAAAGATAGTAAGCGCTAAATCCAATTAGATGTAGAGGTGAAACTTTATTCACACGCACATACACACATGCACGCACTCACGCACATGCGCACAAACACATATTTCAGTTGACCGGAGAATTATTGAGTTCTTCTGAGGTGTTAGTTCCTTGGAGGACATTGGGATATGCTCCGATCAATTTGCTTGTGAAAATGTAGAGTTCTAGACAAGGCAAGCTGGGGATCATGGTTATATTGTTTCTGTAACATTGTCATCGTGGGCCAGATATTCAGACCCAGATCAGGCAGGACTGGAAGGATCATGGGATTGAAGTTTCCTGGACCTGCACTTGAGTTATGGTTCTGCTCATTCTTGACTTCTTAGGTTTCCGTAAACGTGGGGTGGTGAGATGCCCTTCATGAATAATTCACATGTAGCATGGATCCCTGTGCATGGCTCTCACAGCCCTGGCCTATGTTGGTTTTCTGCCTCTTTCCCTCCTAGCTCTCAGAATAAATGAAGAGTTATCAGTAAGAGTATCTGATTTAGTTCTCAGCCTAAATAATAGCAGTACTGTTCCAACTCTTTAATAAACTAGGACAACTAACTTACGGTTTAACAAAATAAATACAAGTCTGTGATCACTCACTTCCTTTGGCCATCAATGGCAAGGCAAGGTGAGACCTGGTCAATGGGACCGTTGAGGATTAGGGCAAGTATGCCTTCCATAATGGTCAAAGAATATGCAACTCGTATCATTAGTATACCAAACAAAGCTCCTGTCTATTACATGTAACTTCAGAATAGGGGATCTTACAGGCATATGCCTCATCCCCTATTTCTTCATTATTTGCATTCTCATCCATCTACACATAATTACTATTTCACAGCAGTCCCCATGAATTCCAGTTAGACTGCTTATTGCCACTATAATTTCAGAGGTGTATGTAATTTCATAGTACTGACAGGAACTGCCCTTCTCTTGAGGTCTCCTTGTTTTGTTCCTCACTGGGCACCTTTGTTCTTAGTCATCCTAGTTTAGAACAACCTGACTTGGGACACACATGTAAGGAGACCCTTTTCCAGGTGGGTCAAGTGAAGGCCCCATCTGCCAGCTCTGGCCATTCTAGGAGAAAGGCTGGAGGCAGAATCGTCAGCTGCTGTATCTGTGGGCCACACATTATAGATTAAACCAATCATGGATCAAAAATGTTCCAAAAGAAAGCTGTAGCCCTACTAAATATGTACAAATATTTTCTATCATTCCCTAGATAATACAACGTAACAACCTTTTACATAGTATTTATATTGTATTAGGTATTATAAATAGTCTAAAGACCATTTATACTATACAGGGAATGTACATAGATTATATAGAGAGGCATAGGATTTTATGCAAGTGGCAATCACTTGCAGATTTCAGTATTCTTTAGTATCTAGTATCTAGAACAGTATTCTATGGATACTCACAGATGACTGCATTGAAAAAATGGTTAAGGGCTTATATATCCCAGTTTAATATTACTAAATTTGAAGTATTTCAACCTGACAGAAGAGAAGAAATTAAAATTTGGGGAGGTAAAAAGTTATACAATAATTTTGTCTCTCAACTTAAAGATGGGGGGGGGGTATAGGGTTATGTTTCAGTGTCTTCTTTATTACCCTTATCTTCTAAAGAAAAACCAGAACAAAATCCCCCTATAAACCAAAAATACAAATAACAAGTGTATTTCTTTACGGCAGGATAAACATTCAGCTGTGCCATTTCTAAGATCTCAATAACATAAACAAAAATAAACCAAGCAATTTCCATAGTGAGTTTTTGTGTTTCGTATATGAAGTATTTCTGGATTGTCATCAAGCCAGCATTTATGACCACTTTAGAGAAATAAAAATCTTAGTTACAGAAAATTATAACATCTCCCAGCTCTTGATGGGGGACAAGGGAAGAGAGAAACATGAAATGATCTTAAAGGGTAGACATAAATTTGTAGGGCATGTGAGGACAGAGGTAAGTGCAAGAGCTTCCTGGGAGACGTGAACCTAAGCCTAGGATTATTCAACCCAACTTTGAAAAAGGTCAGCTTTCTGTGGTTAACTTAGCAGCCATCAATCCTACCTTAGAACTTCCCTTCCCTTTGGAGAAAAGGGAATTCTCTGTGGGCTAAGTACAAAATCAAATCAACCCAAGTTGTTATCATCTGAGAAATAAGGTCTATATAGTGGCCATGGGTCTGATTTAGCATATATTTCCTTACAGTTAAAATATGATAAAGAAAAATACTCATTGCAACCTATTCAATTGAACTCTGGGAAAATGTTAAGGAGGCATGATCAACACACTTTGTTTTTGCTCATGTAGGAAGACAGATCCTTTTCAGCCTTGAGGTTCCTCTACTTTCTCACCTTTGAACACATTTCATTTCTTCTCCGTAAACTGGAGTCAGAAGTCAAACTCAGCTGCAGCTTTCTGTCCATCACCCCTTCCACCTTTCTGGAAATAACATACAAGGGCACAATAATCTCTCACTCTTCGATTGTTCTGAAATCCCCAAATGTTCTCTTTAGCATTAAACCCTCATGTTCACTTGTGTCTCTAAATCCTTCAGAGGGTTCTAATTCGCCATTCTCTCCCTTCTAAGTCATTGTTTCTGAAACATGGTCTGAGAGCTGTTTTTTTCCTAGTGCTCATGCTTCCAAGATTTGTAACTTTGATTCTGGCAGGAATTAATAATCTCCTTGTTATGTTCCTAATTAGTTTTTCATCAAAATCACTGTTAGGGTCTATTCATTCTTCTAGTCTGTGGAGGTTTCTCCCTCTCCTCCCCCCTCCCCTTCAAGTGACAAACCAGAGTTGGTGGCAGAGGTATTCCAGGGAGATTTTAGCTCTATTAAAGGCTCCATGGACATGTTGTTTCCTCCATTCAATTAAGAATTTTCCCCTTAGACAATTCCAGTAGGAGCCTGGTGTTTTGACAAAGCTCCCTAAATAGCTCAACATTGCAAGGAAGACCACTGTAATGTCCTTCTCATTTGGGTTTGCTTCTGGGGTTCTAGGCTTTGGAACACATTCAATTACCATACAATAGTTGGCAAAACTGTCTCATGAAGATACCCTATCTATTTACACAGAAGGAATTCCTTTATAACCTCAAAACAATTAAATAGTGGTAGAAAGACCATTTTTGCTTCACCCTTGGAGAATTTAGACTCAAACAGGACTTGCTGATCTTTTCTTTGTGACTAGGCTATACAACTCAGTGTCTGCGGCCCAGGATGTTTAGTGCTATGTCCTGGCTGAAGGAGAATAGGATAATCTTATTATTGACCCTGTCAGCTCTAAATTCTTCTCTAAGATCTATTCCTTCCCTTCAACTGTTCAGTTTTCATCAACCCCTGCATGGCTCAAGTCAAGGGACCTGAGAAAGAATGTCAGGAAAAGGCCTGAGTGGGATGGAGAAGTTGGCCTCTATGTTCTAATACTGGGTTTCCCCTACTTTGTGTGTGTTAATACTGGGTTTCCCCGTGTGTGTGTGTGTGTGTGTGTGTGTGTGTGTCTAAGCTCCTAAGGGATTCAAGAAAGCCACTGTAGGTCTGTAATTTCTGAATTCAGATCTGGACAAATTAGACTTAGGAAGAGTGAGAATGTGAAAGACTCCCAATTCAGCATGCTTTGAGTTGGAGTTCAGGAATTTCATTTTCTTTTTATTATTTCAAAGAATTTTCCATTTAACAAAACAATTCAGTGTATCTGGATCAATGTCATCTTCATTCTCACCCATCCCTCCCCTAATCACCCCTTCCCTCACTCTTGTCATTGTTGTAGGATGTACATTGAAGCCTTCACTGCATTCTCACCCTCTTCTCTTCATTCATCTACCCCTTGCCCTTTGATCCCACCCCACCCCTTTCAACTGTATGGTGTTTTTTTTTTTCCAGTTCTGGGGCTTGAACTCAGGGCACTGTTCCTGAGTTTCTTTTGCTCAAAGCTAGCACTCTACCACTTGAGCCACAGTGCCACTTCTGGGTTTTTCTGTTTATACAGTCCTGAGGAATTGAACCCAGGGTTTCATACATGCTAGGCAAGAACTCTACCACTAAGCCACGTCCCAGCCTTCCTGGTGTTTTGTTTTGCTGAACTTTGAGTTTTCCATTCTAAGGAGTTACATTATTTGAGTTCTCCCTTGAACTTACCATATTTCAGTTAATACATTTGTATATATCTCCATACCACACAACATATTTACTTTTAAGTTTATAAGCTAAACTAGTGTATTGTGGTAATGACAAGGAATCTTCCTTTCCTTGTCATTGTAGGGGCAGATATTCTTCAGGTAGAAGGCTTTTCAGAGATGCTAACCTACTCTTCTTTATATATCCAAGCAAGTTTAACCATGTAATGGGCATGGTTGTTACTTAATTTTACAATAAATAACAACAACAGGGCTTAAAGATTCTCTCAACTTCTACTCCATTCCTAAAGTTTAGTTTTAAATAGCAAATCCACCACAGATGTATCCCAGATAAGATATGGGAGGTATAGTTCTTTTTCTCTGATAACAATACCAGCGTGGATTTTAGATGCTTTTTCCTCGTCACTTCTGCATTTTGCTTGCATACGTTTGCAGAGAGAATGCTGGTGTGACCCCGATTGTTAAGGTTTCCCTGTGAGTATGAACTTTCACCGGCACAGTTGGTGATAGCATAAGTCTTCACAGCCAGCATGTTCTAGCTCTCCTTGACACTGAAAGCATGATGGAGCCTCTCTGTGTGTCACTCAGAAAGAAAAGATGGATAGGTATGGAGGTCAATCACTTGGGAGTTCCCAGAGGTGAAACACCTAATCTCCAGATCAAAGGCCCCCTCAAGGAATCTGGATCTCAGATGCTGCCATCTTCCCTTGTAGTCTGAGTAATAACAAGCAGGAATCACAGGATTGCCAAGGGAAAGGCTGCTCAGAGAAGCTTAGTAAGCTTGTTGGGAGGATGGAGGTACCTCTCATCAAGGCATCTGTGTCTGCTGGTGCAGGTTGCTATGCACATGGGTCCCTGACTACAGGGGAGTACGGTACTGAAGTTCATCAGCACAACCTTTGGCATGGGGCTATTGTGAGTACCATTTTCTTCGCTTCTTCCTTGTTTTTCTTAATTAATTAATTAATTTTGTAAGTCGTGGAGCTTGAACTCTGGGCCTGGATGCTGTCCTTGAGCTCTTCAGCTCAAGGCTAGCGCTGTACTGCTTGAGCCACAGCACCACTTTTCGTTTTCTGGTGGTTATTTGGAGATAAGAGTTCCATGAACTTTCCTGCCCAGGCTGGCTTTGAACCAGGATCCTCAGATTTCAGCCTTCTGAGTAGCTAGGATTACAGGCATGAGCCACCGGTGCCTGGGCATATTTTTCTTTTAAGGATATTTTATTTTGAAATAACTTCAAACTTAGAAAAAGTTGCAACAAAACGTATCTTTTATCTAGATTCACCAGTTTTTATTTTGGTACATTTTGTGTCTGCCTCTTGTATTGTTTTCCTGAATCATCTGAGACGTGTCATATTGTTTGTACCTTCATATTTCAGTGTGTATTTCCTAAGAAGTAGCATATTCTCTTATTTGACTAGAATATAGTTATTAAATAATAGGAAAATTAACTGTGATATAATGTTTTGATTTAACTAGTAGTCCATATTCTAATTTTGTCAGTGAGACCAATAATGTCTTTTTAGTATTATTGTTTTGTTTTGTTTTGAATACAGGATCAAGTCTATGTTCATATACTGTATTTAGTTCTCATGTCCCCTTTTCTCTTTAAATCAGAATAATACTTTGATCTTTGTTTATCTTTCATTACGTTGACATATTTTTGCAAAATACAGCCTATTTTATAAAACATTCTTTAGCTGGAATATATCTGATATTTCCTCATGATTAGAATCAAGTTAGTTGTTATAGCCAGAATTCTATAAAGGTAATGTGGGTGTGCTTCTCAGGCTAATACATCTAAGAACTTATGATGATCTGTTTGACTCTTTTTATTATTTCTGTGGGTCCTGGGGCTTGAATTCAGAGACTTATGTTCTTGTTTGGCTTTTTCACTGAAGACTGGTGCTCTACTACTTGAACTATACTTTTACTTCTGGCTTGTTGCTGGTTTATTGGAGATAAGAGTCTCACTAACTCTGCTGGCTTCAAATCTCAATCCTCAGCTCTCAGCCTCCAGAGTAGCTAGAATTACAGGCATAATCCATCATGCGTGGCTCTTTTAATTGGTGTTGTTTTTTAAACTGGTACTGGTACCAAGGTGTGAACTCAGGGTCATGAACTCTTGCTTGGCTTTTTTACTCAAGGCTGACACTCTGCCATTTAAACCACATTTCTAGTCTATCATTTTGCTGAGTAATTGGAGATAATGTCTCATAGACTTTTCTACCTTGAACCAAGCTCTTCCTGTTCTCAGTTTCCTGAGTAGCTTGAATTATAGCCCTCAACTACCGGTACCTAGCTTACATTCCTACTTTTTGAAATGGTTACAATCTATTATTTATCTTGATGCCCAAATAATAAGACATTGACTGGTCATTGGGGAGACTCTTCAAGTTGCAGCTTTGTGGTTTTTCCGTCCCCACATTCTTCCCTCCTTCCTTTTTATTTCCTCTCTTTCCCTTCTTTTCCTGTCCCTTCCCTTTCTTTCTTTCTTCCCTTCCTTTCTTTCTTCCCTTCCTTCCTTTCTTTCTTTCTTTTTCTTCTCCATCGTTTTCTAAAACCATGTCTGTAGGAAAGTAACCTAAGAAGTGATTTCTTGCAGCCTTATTATAGAATGAATTTTAACATTTTGACTTATTTTTTTCAATCAGATGCGTGAAAAGTACTCTCATTGTCTTTTATCATTTCTCATACTTAGAATGAGATTGAATATCTTTATATGCTTAAGTATTTTAATGTATTTTGAGAAATATTTATATATTTTATTTTCTATGAGTCTACTTTCTTCATCAGTTCTGAAAGTTTCTATATATACTAATATATGTATATATATATGTATATATATATATATATATATATATATATATATATATATATATATTAGCTGGGTGCTGGTGGCTCATTCCTGTAATTCTAGCTATTTAGGAGGCTGAGATCTGAGGATTGCTTTCCAAAGCCATCCTGGGCAGGAAAGTCTGTGAGATTCTTATTTCTAAAAACTACTCAGAAAAAAACTGGAAGTGGAGCTGTGGCTCAAGTGATAGAGTGCCAGTCTTGAGCACCAAAGCTCAGGGACAGCATTCAGTCCCTGAATTCAAGCCCCAGGACTAGAATTGTACCTCTCTATATAAACTTATTACTTTAAGTAGTTATACAAAGAACTTGTCCTTTAACAATGCAGTTTATGAATATAATGCATCTTGATTTTCAGCATTCTTACCTATCCCTCCCAACCCAGCCTTTCCTTTGCTTAATTTATATATTCCTTTATACTTCTCAAATTACGCATACAAATATGTGGGGCTTTTTAAGGTCTTTAGATATTTTTCCAGTTCTTTTGATATTATTTTGTTTCAATGGAGCTACTGTGTTCTAATTGATCTGCCAAATGTGATTTTGTTCTAACTCCCAAAAAGGTGTTGGTCATGTTGATGTGGTCTGTCTATGGGAGTTGGCTTCTGGAAGAGAAAATGTGATTCCTTGAAGCTAGCACAGTCTCTAGCAGTTCCTTTTTGGTCTTTCTCACTTTCTAGGAACATGCTTTCATGACTCAAGTTCTCCATGACTGTGGGTACATTTTACTGTCAGACTCCTGCCCTGTGCCTAGAAGACTTGTGTTTTCCTATCTGAAGTTCTTAGGTGGCCCTAACATGCTATGGTGCCAGGTTTGTGGAATCAGTGAAGAGGCTGTGCAAGTTCTTTACTGTTCAGATCACAGGCCTCCCTTTGGCCTCATATAGTTTCTGATTAAGTTTTACTAACTTCTACTATCTTGTTTTACACTTCTTGTTTTTTTCTACCCAATCCTTTCTTTCTCCTCTGTTGTTTACTTTTAGTCTGATTATTTTCCTCCTTTGTATATTAACAGTTCTAAACTCAATTTCGATTCTGATTACTCCAGAAATTTTAACACAGATAATTGATTTACTGAAGTATAAGTTAATCCTTTCCCTATTTTAAAATGTTTTTTATTGTAAACATACTGTACAGAGGGGTTACATGAGTAAGGTAATGAGTACATTTCCTATCGAGCATTGTTACCTCATCCTTTGTTTTTCCCCTACCATCCCTTCCCTCCCCACCTCCTCAACTCCTCCCTACCCCCTCCCCCAGTTGTAAAGTTCATTTTCAACATAGTGTCCATACATGTCATTGTTACAATGGGTCAACCTGTATCCTTATTTCAGCATTTTACCATTTTCCTTCCCTCCCCAAATTAGAACAATGTGTAGACAAGATGCAGGGCACCAACATCAAATAAAGTGAAAACAGGGGTTATACCATGGGAGCAGAACATACAAGAGAAACAAAAAAATCACATAGTATATTTTAAAGACATTAAAAACAATAACAAGCAAGAAAAGAAACAGTTGTATCTCTATCTTGGGGTTCATTTCAGTTAATATCATCTTATATGGTTATATGTACATAGTTTTTGACCTTTTCTGCTTGTCCTAGACTTATACCAGTTATTGCAGATAAGGGAAACCATGGGACCTACGTTTCTTTGGCCTGGCTTACTTCACTTAATATAATTTTTTCCAAGTCTTTCCATTTCCTAACAAATGGGGTGATGTCATTCTTTTTCGTGGAGGCATAGAATTCCATTGTGTATATATACCACATTTTCTTGATCCATTCATCTACTGAGGGGCATCTGGGTTGGTTCCATATCTTAGCTATGGTAAA
>NW_012267279.1:806214-827930 GCF_000151885.1 Dipodomys ordii | reverse complement strand
TGGTAGAGCACTAGCCTTGAGCTGAAGAGCTGAGGGACAGTGCCCAGGCCCAGAGTTCAGGCCCCATGACCGGACCCCCCCCCCAAAAAAAAAAGGAAAAGAAAAATCAGAAGGTGTTTTTCCAAAGCCTGCATGTCAGTAAAGTCTGAAAAGAAAGAGTGAACCACTATGAGAGGTTGCATAGAAGCTTTGGCCAGTTGGTTTCAGACTGTTGAAATTGAACAGGCTGGAGACAAAAGCACCAGAGTCACCACAAAAAGGTGGAACTTGAACCCCAAGGATGGAGATATTCTTGGGCTGCAGGAGAAGCAGAATTAGAAGGAAGTTGTTCTGTTAACATTCTAGGGCCTCTCCATGGCTTCTGGGTGCCTCCTATAGGAAGTAAGAGACCACCAGCACCAACATCATGAAAATGAAAATTTACTTGGCCTACTATCTACAGGTCATTTTCCCATTCCAGAGAGAGAGAGACAGAGACAGAGACAGAGAGGCAGAGAGAGAGAGAGAGAAAGAGAGAGAGAGAGAGAGACCGAGAGACCGAGAGACCAAGAGACTAAGGAGAGACAGAGATAGAGACAGACATACGTATAGACACAGACAGACAGACACAGAGACACAGAGAGGTAAAAGAGAGAGAGAACCTTTAGTTGAGCTGTTTGAGGATCTACAACATTAATTGTGGAGAGAGATGAATTCTAGCACCTTGGTATGGAAGTGCTTGCCTGAAGAATTGCTGGATTCTGTAAAGCCTTTATGCGTACGAGGCAGGTGAGTTTTTACTTAAAAGCAGTGATCATCATCATCCCCATCATTGCCACCACTCCAAAACATTGATAGACTCTGATGTCTGTGTTTATGCTAACTAATCACTCTCCTCCACCTCAGCGTGTCCAATGGTGATCACATCTGGGAACAACCTTGTTTTCTATCTTTCTTCTGTTGTTCACTTTTCTCCTTTCTTGTTAAAATGCACTACAGGCTGGGTGCAGAGTCAGGTTCATGTGGAGGGTGGGGGGCACCCCTTTTATTTGAATGCTTTGAAGAATTCACAGCAGCTTAGCCAAGATACCCATTTCCTCCCATAACTCACATGATTATGTTAATTCAGAAGAAATGTGTTGATGCACTATTAAAAAGCACGATCTGTTTTCAGCTTCTGGGTAAAGAGGAGAGCAGCAGCCTTTAGTGGCCGTGTCAGTTTTGCCTGTATTATTATGTGCAGATGTGCCAGCTGCCAGTAGGCATTTTCCCTGTGATAGCGCTAACCACTTAACCATGGGTCAGCGAGGTGCAGCTCTTAGCCAATAGATCTAATTGCAATCCTTCTATGTTCCCTGTGATTGCAGGTTTCTCCAGCTCTATAAACAAATAGTAATCAACTAAACCTGTTACCTCTGAGTAGAGATGTCACGATATGAAATATTAACTGTTCAAAATACAGCAATGATGGTTTCAAGCGGTATTTGTTTCTTGAAAAATAAAGAAGAACATTTAAAAAGAAGGGAAAATCACAGGCTCAAGAATTGGAATTCTGAAGGGCCCTCTGGCTCTTTTCCCTCTACATAATAAAAAAAATCGCATATGTATACGACATGTTTTATGTGGCCAGATACAGCGTAAATATTGTGTGCATCTTTTGCTGCAGTAACAATGCATTAGCAGCATCACAAATAAGCTCTGCCTCAGCATCTACATTTTTATGACATTTTTATGTTAATGCAAGTCAAACTTATGTTTTGTGATGTATCTAATCCACTCCAAATTAATCTATTTGTATTCCTATAATCCAATCAGCTCCACTCTTCCCTGCTGAAAAGTTATATGTAAAGTCCAAGGCAGAAATATGGCAGGAAAGCTGGGCCCAGAGAAGCTTTGCTTTTAGTAGATGCTTTTCTGCTTTGGTACAGGGAGGTAATATAGATTTGGATGGGCAGATCTGACAGAGGCAGAAGTGGAGCAGAGATGGAGAAATGATTCTGGGAGCTGAAGCTACCAGTGGGAAAAATACAATGTCTCTATGGATTGGTAGGGAAACGCTAGCCTGAAGAATGTAATGCCTTTATGTAGTACCAGGCCCACCACCACCACCACCACTATCATCATCATTACTATTATTTAGCTTTAGTATTGATGTTTCCACTGACTCTAACTAATAGCTGCTACCATGTTTCTGAATCAAGGAACCTGTCTTTGGCCAAATACTTACTATGTGCTAGGCATCATACTTAGCTTTTATTGAACATATGCACTGTACAATGTACATGTTACATTGACTAGGAATCTGCTATGTAGATCATGCATGCCAAAGCAGGAATGTAGATTTTACAAAGTTAAATTTAGATCATATCAGTCCACTGAAGGTGGAATATACACTGGACCTTGTTTGGAGATTTGGAGTCTTGATGGAATGCCTCCTCTTTTACTCTCTACTTAGACGAAGCCAGGAATGGAGAAATTATTCCAGAAAGCTGACAAGAAGCTGTTTGGTATGGTGGGAGAAACACTTAAGTTACTGATTCTTGAGTCTAGGTGGATTTGCATATTGAAGACAAACCCATGCCTTTAAAATTAAAGGAGGCATAAACAAGTGGAAAGGCATCCCATGTTCATGGATTAGAAGACTTAATATTGTCAAGATGTTGAAGCTAACCAGAATGATCTTCAGGCAATGTAAATCCCTATCTTAATACCAATGAACAAAGCTTGAGTACTCATAGGTTCTGATTTCAAACCTCATAAAAAAACTAATTAAAAGTGTTATACTAGCATGGAGAGTCAAATAGAACAAATAGAATAGTGTTCAGACATACATACTTTCATATTTAGTCAAGTAATTTTTGATAAGGATGTCAAATTCATTCAGTGGGACAGAAAAGCTTTTCAACAAATGATGCTGGCCCAACTGGAAAGCCACATACAGAAAAATGAAGTTGCAATATTACCTAATGCCATGTACAAGATTAACTAAAAATTTATAACTTGAGACTATAAAGTTCTTAGAAGCAAACATAGATCAAAATTTTTACAGCATTAGATTTAGAAATGTTTTCTTGGATATGACATCAAAAATATGAATATGACAGAAAAAAATAAAGAAATTGGATCTTATGAAGTATAAAAGGTATGCCTTCAAAGATATCCTCAGTAGAGCAATAAGGAATCCCAAAGAATGGGAAAAAGTTGTAGCTCATAGATCTGATATTGTTGATATTAGTATCAGTAATATATAAAAAAGCCATAAAACTCAACATCAATAAACACCAAATGCATAAGTGTGCTGAAGACCTGAATAGACATTTCTCCATAGAAGAAACATAAACGGCCAAGCACATAAAACACAAATACTCATTAAGATGGCTACTATAAACACACACATATACACACACAAAAAATAACTGTATAGAAACTTTGAACACTTGGTGGGCTTGAAAAATGTAATAGCCATCATGGAAAACAGTATGGCAATTTTTCAAAAAATTATAAATGAGCAGGGTGCTGTGACTCATGCCAGTAATCCTAGCTACCCAGGATTGTAGTTTGAAGCCAGCCTGGCAGGAAAGTCCAGGAGATTCTAATCCCCAATTAGCCACCAAAAAGCCAGAAGTAGAAGAGTGGCTCATGTGATAAATGTTAGCCTTGTCTGACAGGGACAGCATGGAGAACAGTATTCAGGCTCTGAGTTCAAGCCCCAGGATTGGTACACACAAAATTATAAACAAATCTGTCATATAATCTAGCAATTCTACTTCTGGATAGTATGTATGTATGTATACATATGTATTCATATAGATATGTGCATATACACATGTATGTATATATATATACAGAAAAATCTTATTGATAATTTGTTCATACATATAGTAACACTAGCCATAAGACTTAAGGCTTAAAAATAACCCATGTGTCCATTAATCAGTGAGTAAATCAGTAAGTGAAATGTACATACATATTATTCAGACTGAAAAAGGAAGAAAGTTCTGATCTGTGTTGTAGCATGAATGAATATTGAGGATATTAGGTCAGATGAAAGAAACCAGTCACACACACATAAATGCTATACAAGAATCCACTTATGTTAGGTAGCAAGAAGAGTCAAAATTACAGAGAGAAAAAGGATGGTGGTTGTCAGGGGCTGGGGGTAGAAAAAGGGATTACTGTTGCATAGGTACAGAGACTCAGTTTTTATTTTATTTTATTTATTTGTCAGTTGTGGTGTTTAAACTCTGGGCCTGGGCACTGTCCCTGAGCTCTACCATTTGAGCCACAGTGCCATGTCTGGTTTTCTGGTGGTTAATTGGAGATAAGAATTTCATGGACTTTCCTTCCCAGGCTGCCTTTGAACTACAATCCTCAGATCTCAGCCTCCTGAGTAGCTAGGATTACTGGCATGAGCCACCAGTGCACCCAGTGAGCCTCAGTTTTATACTATGAAGAGTTCTGGAAATGGATGGTGACCATATGTGTCCAACAATGTAAGCAAAGTTAATCTCACCAAATTGTATGCTTAAAAATGGTTAGCATAGAAAATTCGATTTTGTGTGTTTTCTCATAATAGAAATATCAGGGGGAATAAAGCCTATGTTTTTACTTGAAATTTTATGTTGCACTTCCAGTATGCTGTTCTGGGTTCATATTCCAACCCTACCACTTCACATAGCAATTCAGGCAAACGACAGGTACTCTGGACCCTGGTTTTCTTGTCTATCATATTAATGATACTTCGCTTAGGTGGTTGTTGAGAAATGTTGAGCTAAAGTATATAAAGATGCTTGGCCCTTAGGAAGAGTGCAGTCTAGGTTAACTGCTATATTGTTCTTAGAGTTTTGAAGTTAAGAACGATGAGAATTCCTTAATCTAAGCAGTTTTATTTTACAGATGAAGAGAACTTCAGGGCGGGAGCCCAGAAATGCTAAGTGCCTTGCTCAAAATCACACAGCTACCTAGGACACAGCAAATAGAAGACTCTTAGACTGCAGCCTGCTCAGACAATGTCTTTCTGTTATATTCAGCTACTGCCTTACTTGTATAACACATATAAAGAATGTCATAAAATAATGACATCTGTTATTACCCCAAAGTATGTAGCCCAGGACAGGAGCTCATTGTTTGTGTTTTAGTTCAGTTGATCTTGAGACATAGGATTACCCCACCCTCCCTTGCCCCCCACCCCAGGCTTTGGTGATGGGCTTCAGGACCAATTGTGGCAGGTTTGAACTCTTTCCTTCCAAATTTCCACCCTGAACAAGCCTTTCCTGTAGCACCTTTCCCAGCTGCCATAATCCCTGCTCATTTTCAAGGATGAGTCAGTTAGCAGACATCTGTCTGGAATCTGTCTGGTAAAAGACCAGAAGCTTCTAGAAAACAAAGGCTAGAATTTGCCATCTTTTTTTCCCCCTTAGAACTGAATCTTTCTGACTTCAAATATCTAGCCAGTGTTTGCTCAATCAATTTCTGGTGGGCAGGTCAGTAAGAGAGGCCTTAATTTGAAGTGGAAGCCAACTATGGGAAATACTGTTATTTTTATTTCATTCAGTAAATTAGGCTCCCTGTAAAGGTAGCTCTACTTTTGTACCATTCTGTCTCTCCCTGGCTATATCCCCATCCTGATTCACTCATGTCTTTGCCTGTGAGGTTATAAGGTTGCTTTGAAGTTGTCAGGAAATTACAGTAAGGAGGCTCTTTGCCAACTGAGATCACAGGATGGGACTTTCTTGAGCTCTCTGGCATGATTCAGGATGGGAGTCTTCTATCAATTTGTGTTTAACTTAATGGGTCCATGTGGTTCACATGCCAAGGAACATTGTCGGTCCTTTTGCTGAGGGGAGAGAAAATGGTGGTGGTACAGTGGTGTGGGTCTAGATGGGGGCAGCTCAAAGGGATGGAACTGGCTTGAAAATCTGCAGTGGGCTCTCTTCTCCTTTAACACTGATGCTGGGTAATTAGCAAAATGCGCACAGGGTTTTATCCATATTCATGCGCCCTTTCCCACAAGCATAAACAATCCAGTCTCTATTATTTCCTTGCCTGTGCAGCTCCCCGCTCCCTGCCACCTGCAGAGCCCTGTGTTACTCTGTTCACATCGTTTTGGCTCCAGTTGGGCAGGGGGTTGGGGAGGAGGCTCCACTGTCCAGGGTGTGGGCGTGAGTAGGGAGGAGACCTCAATGAGAGCATAAGGACTCCAGCCCACTATCTGTGGCTGGCTGGAAATTTCAACAAAGTGAATCACAGCTATGATTACCCACAATCCTTGAAAGGACCCCAGGGAGATGGGACTGTTCACTGTTTTGCTCTCCCAGATCCATTTTCTGAGCCCTCATAGGCTGCCCTGAGAGGACCCCTTCCTTGATCTTTCTTGTATTCTGGCATCTAGGCATCAAGGAAAGCTTGCATGTGAGATCAGAAGACAGCTAGATACAGAAGTTGGTTCTTGATTACCATCTGTGTGGTATTGGCAATACCTGTGTCCTTCTATGGTCACATGACTATAGTGATTACTTTCCTACCCAGCACCTCCCACCTTTTCCCACAACCTTTTTTTTTTTTTCCATCTTGCTCCATTCAGACCCAGAGATGTTAGAAACTTCCTGTGCATGTAAGGCTTTTTTTTTTTAAATCAAGTTCTCAGAGTTGACCAGCAGATGCCTGCTGAGACCTCAAATAGTGGGACAAATAGCCTGCTAGTGACCACACAACCCATAGGCAGAACCCAGCATTCTTCCTTGCTCACCTGGCTGAGCAATGGACCCTTGCCACAATGGGTATTCTCTTCTTTGTTCTTTCTCAGACAGCTGTGAAACTATCAGCAAATAAGAGATCTGGATCCTGTCCCATTTTCCCTACTCTTTATGAAATGAATATGTATGTATATATATGTATATATATGTGTGTGTGTATATATATATATATATATATATATATATATATGATTTCAGGGGCTAAGTCTTTGTAGAAGGAAGAACCCAAGTATGGGCATAGACAATAAATGGTATGAAGGAAATTCAGTTTTTGTTTTGTTTATAACCTGTCTTCTCTGCATAGAGGAAGTACTCCATTCAGTCACAACCCCAGGAGGGATAGGTAGAGTCACACCATTAGAAGCAGCACAGGAAGACCTTCTCATGCACTGGTTTTCAATCCTGATCTCTCCCTGCACTTGGGCATTTGCTAGCCTCTCTGAATTTCATGTTTGGGAGGCATGATCACTTTTTTTTAAAAAAAATAAAATCCCTCTTTCTTTGTTCATGATGCAAAAGCAAACTGCCAAACACTCTACACACAATGAAACAGAGTGAGGTCTGTCTCTGTAAGTTTTATCTGTCCTTCACCTGGTGCACAAGTTGAGACAAGTAAACCTCATGCTTGAAGGGGCTCCCAGGGTAAGGAACAGAAATAAGCCCACCTGGGCTCTTGGGTTTTTCACATTCTGTGAAAGGAAGTTCATTACATAGCTGCCCATCATTTACATTGAATTTGATAATTATTTACCACATACTATGAACTCGGCACCTGACAGTTTCTAACAGGGCTACTAAAGGAGCATATGGCATAGTACTTGCCTTCAAAAGACTTATACGTTTATTAGAGACACATGACCAATGTTGGAAGAGAAGAAAACCCTAGACAGATGTGCAAGGTATTTTATGTGCAAGTTCTAAAAGTGCTCAATTGGTGTATATAATATCTGACTGTGATGGAAGGAGATGGTCAGGAAGGCATTGGGGAAGGCATCATGAAAGAGCTTCTTGAAGGAGTGGAACGATTTGAGCAATATCAGTCACTGAATTTGATAGGATCACAGATTTCTCTTCTTTGGGTCTCAGAGTTACTTTCCCAAGAAGCATACAACATCTCCTGAAATTAATCTTTACAGTCATAATGTGGTTTTTCTCTCCATCATCACCATCAGCCATCCTGCAGCACCCTTTGGCTAAGGGAGTCTTTCTTTCTGTCCAATATAATAGAAAAAAGTGCAAGGTGATCAGGTGCTTTCTGGTGGTGGGTGAAGTATTTCTACAGAAAGCCATTTATATAGATACTCGATTATAGAGTTTATGCTTCCCCTAACACCCCAAAGGCATAGAGTAACTTGAAAAAAAATCACTAAGAAGCCCTTAACCTTGTAACATACAGTTTTTGCTAAAAATATATATTAATAATATATTATTGAGCGGGCATAGATGAAGAAGGCCAGGGAGGGAGGAAGCAATAAGAGTGTGAGCGAGGTCAGTGCTCTTTGCCCGCAGACTCTACAATCAATAAGATCTGGTCAATAACTGCTTTATTACTGCGCTATCACCCGGAGCAAAATCATTTTTAAATTAAGAATATATTTTGCAAAACTGAATTAACAATATTGAATATTTTGCTCTTTGATATGACTAGCCTTCGAAATCAAATTATTAAGTATGGAAAATGCTTACTGGGTGAAGTTTTTTTTTTTCCTGTCTTCCTTTCTCTCCTTGCTTTTCCAACCACATTCCTGCTCTCCTTCCCTTCGTCCTCAACTCCACTCAGTCCCCACCCCCGCTCAACACCTTACAGCTTGAGAGGGAAACAACAGCAGATTTTTAAGATCTCCGGCACAAATGTGGATGTAAATTAGCATTGAATCCAGCACATGAAATTAGGAAAGGAAGACACATTTGCTTGAGTCCAACAAAACTGTGTATTTCCTTTGAGAGAGAAAACCAAGTAGAGAAAGTTGGGAATTTTCCATTTGGGTAAAACCTGATGCCAAAAAATCAACCTTTGGACTTTGATAATCTTTGGCAAGCAATAAAATCTCACCATTACTCTCCTCCTACCTCTAGCCCTGGGCTACTCTGGCCCCATTGCCTATTCTGTTCTCCCTTATTTCTCTACAGATGGAGAGGACAGAGGATAGCTTTATATGACTCATATACTGCCACTTGAAAGCATCTATAAGGCCAAAACCACCCCTTCAAAAAACATCTACAAGAAGCTTTCTGAGGAGCTCTGTTATACAAAAGTGGGCTGTGAAGGGAAACGTGGACCACAGCTCTGCGAAGTGCTAAGTGATGTTATTACAATTGATTGTAGCATCTTCCTTTGTGAAAACATGAGGTTTTGGTGTTCACATTTTCAAACATTAGAATAAGCTCCTTTTAGCTGTTCTATCTTCTTGAACCATTTACCACTGTTTGCCTTAAGCAATTAAAATCTCCTACACATAACTTGTAGGTTATTGGGTTTGGCTTATATAAAATATTAACAAGCTGTAACAGAGAGAAGGAAAATTGTCACTGTTCAATATTGTTCCCTGTGCAAAAATCCATTATTGTGCTCCATGATTTTTAGTAAACTGATAATGCTGGTTAGAGGCCACACCATGCATGTTGACTTGTTATTCATGTTGGATGATAAATTTGTACTTTTTGAAAAGGGGCATTTGTTCAAAGTATCAGAGAGAGAGAGAGAGAGAGAGAGAGAGAGAGAGATCTGTTACATGTTGAAGAGAAAGGAAACTAGCATTTCTTTAGTACTTTCTTTGTAGTAGAAGCTTTTGTACATTACCTAATTTTAATCCTTCCAGCAACCTTTGAAGGTAGTTATTATGTCCCTGTTATATAGGAACTCAGACAACTTAAGTTGTTCAAGTCAGGTGTCTTGGTAAGTGGTAGACTTGGAAGTTGATCTCAAATTGAGCTGACTCTAAAGGCTATGATCTTTCTAGAACCTCATGCTGCTTTTATTATATGAAACATTTTAAGCTTATTGCACAGCAAATGTTTTTTAACCAACCTAAATATGTACGCTATTTAATCAATAATTAAAAAAATCATTTACAAAGGTCATGGATCCCTTTGCAAAGCCCAAACAAGATGTGGCCCCTTCACTCAGAAAAACACCCAGAAACGTCCACTAAGAGCCATATGCTTTGTGAAGCACAATGAAGGGCTCGAGGTGAAGACCACCTCCCCCACCCCAGAATGCAGGGTCTAAGGGGGGAGACCCCCTGCATCTGTTTTTCCTCTGAAGAGACTCACTGTTAAAAGTCTTCTTTGACACCAGGCCTATCACTGAAAATGTTCAGGCCTGAGGATAGTCAAAGTGAAGAACAGCACATTGAACTGTGTTGGGTGGCTGTACTTCAGATAGTTTGTGATGGGCATCTACAGGGAAAGTTCTGACTGGCTCATGCTGACTTTCCACTGTTCTAGTAGAGGCCATTTAAACAACCAGTGAATGGTTTCCCTTTTCTTTAAATCCTAGTTATTTCCATCCTTTATTTCTATTCAATAAACATTATTGTGTCCCTACTATGGTGTTATGCTCTAGGGAAACAAAAAAGAGATCCTAGTCTATGGTGAGCTTGCTAACATTTTAGTTTATTTTGGCTGAATCCTGAGATTGGATTACTACTCAGAAAGACAGAGGATTTAAAGTAAAATCTCCAGCCAGAGGCCCACTTCTTGGTCTCTACCCTTTCTCAGAACCCAAATCACCTAGTAGATTTGTGCCCAGCACTGCTCTGATATATTTATTCAGTTCTGCATATGTTTATCAGATACCGGTGACAGGCCAGTCACTGTATGTGGTGCCAGGAGACACAAAAGGAGAAGTCTGTGGGTAAATGTGCCTGTGAGATGCTGATATTCTTTTAGGGCAATGAGATCATCACAGGATTCCACAAAAGCAATTATCAGATGCTTAGAGAGGCCAAGGAAACCTCAGTGCTGTGAGAGGGAGACCAATACAGTAGATTTTTGAGTAGTAGATGGGATACCTGTCCTCAGGTAGCTTCAGAGCATCTCGAAATCCTTCAGGATAGGCTGTGTTAAACTGTCTTTAGATTCCAGGATTCACATGGACAGTAAAGTGAGGGTGCCTTTTAAATGTGCAAAGCAAAACAAAGAATATTGAAGCTCTTCACCCAGTATTTCAAAAGATAGTAGACCTGATCTCTAAGCAGTGTGTATCTTCACCCCACCAAGGGTAATAGAGGATAGTCTTTAAGTCAAGGACAGGAAGACAGTAGATGACTGTCATTTTTTTCCCTGTTGTTTTCTCTGTTGTTTGATTAATACAAAGGTAGAGAAGGCATTTGCACTTATGCTACCTTGGTCAAATCCATCTCAATGGTTATATTTTTCAAGATAAAAACTGAAGTTTTTTTAATGTAGTTTTACTTTACTTTTGGAAAATTCCCCTACTTGAAAGAATTGACATCTTGGTAATTCAATTACCCAGGTCTTTCCCCACTTCTTCTGAGAACTGACCTCCAGAAAATCATTGCATGGTGAAGTGGCTGATGCAGCTTGCAGGGTGCAGAACGAAAGCTTTTCAGTATCCACAGGGGAAGGCTGAGTCCTGGGAGGGATTCAGAGATCCATAAGAAGGTGGTGTTGGGAATCATGTGTCACAGAACAGAAATAATTCCAGATCAGCGCATGACTTAGTTCTCCCAATGCTTATGCAGGTAAATTTGGAGGTTGTGCTTAGGGAGAGATGATTTGAGTGCTGGAACTCCATAGAAATGTCTTTGGGCCCCAGACCAAATCCTACATCACCCACGAAGAGATTTTCGCCCCTGAGCACACATATCCCTCTGTACTCTGATTTTTCACAGAACTCACCACTCATCCTAGCACTTACTCACATGCCAGGCTGTCCTGTTATTTAAGGGTGACAAGCACATATGGCTTGGCTCTTCAGTAAGAGTGTATGAAGATGTAAGTTCAATAACCCTTTAGTGTAGACTCTATGTGTTGGCGTAGGCACTCAGTCAGTGCTCCATTAATGTTTGCAGAATTGCATTTGAATGAATCAAATGGACACTGCAACTACCCTGCAAATTTCTCTTTCCTCGTGTCCTTGTTTATCTCCAGTTGCTGCCCAAGGCCTGAGGGTCCCATATACCCTCTCCTTCTGGAATTGTTGGAAAGATTCCAGTTCCCACAGGCCATTGTTACTTCCAGTAATATTGTCTTCTAATTCCCTTCCTTTATAATAAGGAGGAGGTTGCAGGAATTTTACCTAATTTAGACCATGCTTGCTGACTGGCCAATACCTTTTTCTGCCCAAGACACTGGTATGGGTTGTCTCCATGGATGGAGGGTGTGCATGGTGTAGGGCCACTCTTCCAAACCAGGGGGATGATCTCAGATTGAGAAGCAGCATCCCAGATCCATGGGACCTCTTTTGATGCCCATTGTTTGATGTTGCTGCTGTTCTTATCCCTGTGGGGCCCCCAGTATTCTGAAGCAAGTCCTGGTCCCAGTGAGTGACAGGTGCACCCAACGGTCACATGAGTTATTTCCTTTGGAAACCACAGCTGTGGCTGAGGCCAACGGATGGCAACGGTGCCACTGGGCTCTCTGGGAGCAATTCTCTTGGCTGTCTCCAAATTCAGGAAAGGCTTTTCAACTTGATGAAAATAACAACAGAAACTGGTTTATGGTGGCAACTGCAAGAGCAGTAGAGAAGGGAAGTCCTCAGTGGGGACCGTAGAGGAGGACTTTTGAGCCAAGACTGGACTCAGACTGTACTGATACCTAAGCCCTGCCACCTTCTCGATTGCTACTTTAGGCTATTTTCTTTTCAACCTCTCTGAGCCTCTGTTGTCTAGTGGGTAAAATGAAGGTAATGTCTAGTACATATTTTTATTGTAAAGCTTGAGATAAAGCATTAAAGCATGTGTCCAGTAGGCTCTCAGAGCATGGAAACACCGTAGTGTTCGCTTTCGGTATTTGTTTTTTTTTTTTTTTTTTTTGTCGGTCGTGGGGCTTGAACTCTGGGCCTGGGCACTGTCCCTCAGCTCTTCGCTCAAGGCGAACGCTCTACCACTTGAACTACAGCGCCACTTCCGGTTTTCTGGTGGTTTATTGGAGATAGGAGTCTCACGGTCTTTCCTGCCTGGGCTGGCTTTGAACCGTGATCCTCAGATCTCAGCCTCCTGAGTAGCTAGGATTACAGGCTTGAGCCACCAGCGCCCGGCTTTGCTTTCAGTATTTGTATCATTATCATTATTTTTATTTACCGAGGCTCATGGGCATTGTCCTGAGATGCTGCCACCCAGTTGCCTCTTGTTGATTTGGAACTGGTATTTAGTAGGGACTACTAAGGCAGAGGAAGTGGCAACAGCTGTTTCTAGTTAGTTTAAAACTTGCAATACTTTATTCTCAAATTAATTCTTCAGATAGAGCCAAAAAAGAAATAACCAGAGAACGTTTGGCAATAATAGAACCCATCCCATTTCTCCACATGACTCTATTTTCATTTATTGATCCTTAGAATCTGGAGTTACATTTCCCCACCTCCTGCATTTGGGCTGTTGCAAATGTTTAAGTGGAAGTTACAAAGTCACCTGCCACAAGAATGTGTTTTTAGGATGTCTTTGAACCAGAGGGGACTTACTGGCTGAGCAATTTCAATAACATATTTTAGCTGGTTTAATTGGCTTTCTCTCTCATTTCTTTCTCTTTTCTTCCCTTTCATTTTTCTTTCTCTTTCTCCTTTCTCTTTCTCATTTCTCTCTTCTTCTTTCCTTCCTCTCTTCCTTCTTTCCTTCCTCTTTCTTTCTTTCTTCCTTCCTTTCTTTCTTTCTTTCTTTCTTTCTCTCTCTCTTTTCTTCCCATCTTTCTTTCCCTTCTTCTACCTTCCTTCCTTCCTTCCTTCCTTTCTTTCTTTCTTTCTTCCCTTCTTCCACCTTCCCATCTTTCTTTCCCTTCTTCCACCTTTCTTTCTTTTCTTTCTTCCCTTCTACCTATACAATATGTAATATTATACAAATGATTATTATACTATATTAATACAGATAAACTTGTAGTCAAAAGGCATGCAAGTATCAGAAAAGTCCAATCTAGAAAATGCATAAACTGGAATGCATAGTTGAGCTATTTCTCATTAATAAGTTCACACTCTACATGTTCCATGCAATGCTCCTTTCCTGCAGGGTGGATTTTTGTCTATATCCATCCTTGTCATGTTCTGCTTAAATATGGTTTCTGGATTGTGTTACATGTCCCTGAGGTATGCAGTCCGGAGGGAAGGAACCAGAAGCTGGTTCACAGACTAGCTTATGGAGAAATGCAATTAGTTATTTAAAACGTTAATCACCTAATGTATAATAATGTGTTTCTGGGTTTTAACATGCTGGTTGTTTTCTAATATCTTTTTGAGAATTTGGATACACCCCTCTCCCACCTCCTTAATGCATATGGAGATTCAGAATGTTTTCAGAAAGCTGAAAAATACATGTTGCTGAAAACAGATTCAGAATCAGTGCGGGTCAGCATTCTAGAAAAACAACTTGACTCCTAACAGTGGATTCTCTGGGTGCTCCTCTGGCTTGAAGACAAGTTAAAGTCAAAGGTAGAATAGAATTTATAATGAATTCTTGGCAGTAGCCACTTCTAGAGTTAATCTGTGAAATATAGAGAACTACTCACAACACACAAGGTCTAGAGTGAGACCAATAGAGAGTAAGAGGTGGGTCCTAAGACATGTAAAAATGGTAGAAAGGAGAAAGTTGGACCTAGTGGTAAAACATAAGGTGGAGGAATCCTTATACAAGCCAGTTCTAGGGAAAGAATCCCAGAAACCCAGGAGGAATAGGCCAAAAATGTAGACCCAGCTAAAAAGGAGGGTTAGTCCATTTCTTTACAACTGAGTTTCATGTGATGATTGTGTAAATGGATTTGTATTGGAGAAGTGAATAATACCACATGTAAACAAAAATGATCAACTCTTGAATTAAGAAGCCAGTCTCCTTCTCTAAAGGTAACCAAAGATGCCCTAGGTTAATAAGAATTTTCTGTAGTCACTCAGGTTAGCTGTGTGATTTGGATAGGCATATATTTGATTCTTCACCAAGGAAAGCTTCACATCTCTAAAGCAAACACCTTATAAAGATCTCCAGATGCCTCATGTTCAGGAAGTTCTTCCTTCAGTCTGAACTACATTTTTGAAGTTTCTGCCCTTCTTGAATTGTCCTCATTCTTTTCTCCTGGATCTCCTTATCTTCTCTGCTGTCAGGCCAATCCTAATTACTTCAGTTTTTTACAAGGAGATTTCTCCCAAACCTTGTGTCATTTTTGAGTATGTCTCTATACCCACATAGGTATTTTTGTGGCTAGAAGGATAGTCCTTCTGGGATGGTATTTTTACCCCCGGGTGGATCTGTGCTGTGAATAACCTGAGCCATTCTGGAACCATCCCCAGACCGGGCAGGTGGCAGCCCCATTTGCTCTTTCCTAAGCGCCAAGGCAGAGAAGCAACTCTGGCTCCTTCTCTCTGGACCGCGTGCCTCCGGAACACGAAACTCAGTCACAGACACCATATTTAAACAGAGTAGGGAAAGGACAAAAATAGACCAAAAACCTGTCCATGTGGGCCAGGAAAGCTGCATTTCCAATATGCTGTTAGCAAGACCCTGCTGAGATTCTTATAGCAAATAGTCAGGATAGAACCTGGATGGTGAGCAGAGTGATACCCCCCCCAATAGATTCATTGCTGGGCATTGGTATACAAGCCAGGGGCAAGGACTGGGGCAGGGATCAGTCAGACCAGGCCCTTCCCTAGAGTATAAGGAAGTACATTCTTAAACATCTAAAATTATTGGAAATAATGCAAGAGCCCAAGGAATTAGGGGCTGGGCTTTATGGTCTACAGCAGTACAAATCTTTTAAGATAAGGAATTCTTTAGATAAAATTTCAGAAGTTCAATAGATAAAATAAATGTCAAAGAATGACTGCTGTGCCTTTTCTTGTAATGCTACAGTTGTAGGTAAGGATCAAGGTTAAGGTCAAAGTGCAGCCATGGGCAATCACCTTTCTAAAAGGCTTCTAGGCTGGTGTGAACTCAGAGAACCAGCTGACCACCTTCCAACCCCATGAACGAACCAAGAGAACAGAGATAGTTGTTGGTGAAGGTATGATGGGAAGTTCCCCTCTCCATCCCTGAGTACTGTGCACTATAGATTTGGTCTTTGCCTATGGGTTGTCTGCCTGTCTGGTTGGTTAACAGTAACTGAGGCACTGCCTTCACCTTGCATCTGAGGATTGTAATTTTTAGTCAGAAAACACAGACAATAATATCATTATATAACACTCAGGGGGGTCATGGAGGGTCATACAGGAGATGAGTCCAGACACGATGAGTTAAAAAGTAACAATTGTGAACAACAGAGAGACCATGGTAACTTTTCCAGCCATATCAAGATCTGTTTTCTTTATGCTTCTCCAAACCTCCATGCTAGAAATGTTACTTGGAAGAGGAAAGCATAGGTCAGAACTTCTCTCTACTCTCTGAAGTTAAACTCTTCAAGGAAGAGGAGAAAGAGCTTTCAATTAGATGTAGAGGGTGATAGAACATTTGCTTAGCATGCAGAGAGACTAGGGTCAATCCCTAGGACATATATATCCACATATAGACATATGAGTAGATGGGAACTTAAAACGTAGACAGATACAATCCCTGGTAGGCAGTGAGGACATTATGGAGCCAGATAGAGACAGAGAAGGTATTGCTGGGAAGGGTTCCAGGCCTTCCCAGAAAGGGCGAAGGTAAAGCATCACTTTTTCCAGTTCACATCTTGACCTGATACTGATCCTGATTTCACTTGAATAAACCTTGATTTTCTCTATTGAAAGTAATTTCATTGCAGACTGAAGGACATGGATTGTATTATTGGACTATTTTATGGACCAGAAAGAAGTCCTGGTTCCCTATTTAATTATGGTCAGAATTTGAGATATTCATATTGGGTAGGGACTAATTCCAATTCAATTCACTTTCCAGATTCAAGCCTCATGTCTTGTGTACCTATTATCTATTTGGTCCTGTGCTAGGTTTGCTAATCAAGAACATAACAATAGGCTGGGAATGTGGCTTAGTGGTAGAGTGCTTACCTAGCATGCATGAAGCCCTGGGTTCAATTCCTGAGTAATATATAAACAGAAAAAGGCAGAGTGCTAGCTGTGAGCAAAAGAAGCTCAGGGTTAGGCACTGAGTTCAAGCCCCAGGACTGGCAAAAAAAAAGAACAAGAAAAGACATATCTAGTGTTGATGTTGTCTTTGTTGTTAGTATCTTCGTTCATCTCCTTGTTGCTCATCCCTACCCAATTGTACAGAAATTCTCTCCCCCAAAACCCTTTCATACCACCATCCATAGGGCTCCACACGCTTTCTAGTTTCCTAATGATCTGTGTTACTCAGTGCAATCTATCAGCATGGTTTTGTTCATGTCATATTAGCAATCATACAGAGATCAGCCCAAGTACAACAAAGTCATACCTCCCAGAATAGATGGGTCATGTCTCACAGTCATTAACATCTCATCCTCTTGGTGAAGTTTTGCTCTGATACCAGAGATCCCATTTATTGTGTCTGTGATCTTTTGGGTTCTTGGCTTTGGAAAGCCCTTATCAGGTCAGCTATGTGAATGAAGGGCAATAAACAATGTTGTAGTCCAAGTATGACTCAAAACTCAACAATCAAATGTTGCATGTAAAATGAACAGGTAGCCTCTAATATCTTTAGGTTTGGGCCTGGAAAATTGGTTACTTCTTCCACATTCTATTTGTTACCAGAGGTCAAACACATTACTAGCTTCCTAAGAGGAGGAGAATTAGATTTTCTCAATAGGAGGAGTAGCAAAGTCTTGTGTCCATTTATATCACACCTTGATAAGAATAAAGTCACATTCAGAATACCAGTATGCAAAACAAAGGCTAGTATGTAAAACAGGAAGAGACTTCTTATTTGGTCTCTTTTGATCCATTGTCTTCTTAGATTTTGGAGTTAAAATCCAAATTTGAAAGTTATCATAATAGATATTTAGAGATTTGGAATAGCAGGAAAAAAGAAGACATATATGTGTATATACATATATATTAATGCATATTAGTGACCATTGCCTTTAGACATTGTCCCCTCTAGGGGCTTATTCTGTTGGTTGACAGGATTTATGGATTAGTGCTATGTTTATTCTTCCTTCATTTCTCAGCACAGCTGTGGGGGGTACCTAAAAGCTGATTTATTTCAAAGAGTCCCCAACTCAGGGCTCATGCAGAGAGAAAACTTGATCCTTTGGGGTGCTCTGAATTTGCCCACTATTATCTTGCCTCTAACCATTCCCAGGAGTAAGAGCAAACTAGAGCAGCGGACTTTATCAATAGAGCCCTACCCAGTTTTTGTTGTTGTTGTTTGAGATTCTTAGCAGGTGTTATCTGAGAACAAGCAGGTGTTTGTAGAAATGTGGCCTTGAGGCCTAGTTCCTGACCTTTTTTGTTCTGGTGATTCATTTTTCCTTGAATGGGGTTGATTTCTATTTAGAAAATGTCTGTGAGGCCATAGTGACCAGCTTAGATACCACCATTTATGTAGGTACTCCCCTTACCAAAAGTCAAGAAATTAATGAGTACATTTAATCCCTTTCTGCCAGAGGTATAGTCTGCATGGTCAATTCTAAATTGATCTACAAATACAATGAGCAAATGAAATATGCCTATGTCATAGTGTCTTCCTTAAAGAAAGATATGCATGCAGGGACAAAAAGTGACTGGGCATTGCTGAAAATATTTGACAAATAGGAAATAGTTTTGAACAGAGAACCATCTCAGGTAAGATGGTGAGCTCCTTTAGTCTGTACAGACTGTAGAATGTAAGCCAGCAAGCCTATACTTCTTCATATGGTTGGTCTTTTATTCATTGTGAAGAAGTGTGCATATGTGGATTTATGTGTGTATAAGTTTGTGTATGAACATGTCTAGACTCTCATGCACTGTTAATAGTTAACTTTCTAGTGTTTTCAGGTCATGTGAGCTCATGTCAAACTCAGAAACAGGATAGTATGCATGTAATCCTGGTTACTCAAGGGGCTGAGATTTGTAGATTGTGGTTCAAAGCATGTCTGGGAAGGCAAGTCTGTGAGTCCAATATATTCAATAGACTACTCAGAAAAAGTGGGCTCAAGTGGTAAGTGATAGAGTGCTAGCATTGAGTAAAAGAAGCTCAGAGACAGCACCAGGCCTTGAGTTCAAGCCCTAATATCAGAAAAAAAAGAGGAAAATTGGTACGCTTGAACCAAGTTCAGCATAGATATTTACATATATTTACCTATGTATTCCAAGTGAAAAAATTTTGTCTAGAAGTGTTTGTAATACTATTATTACAAAGTCATGGTGTTTGGCATCAATGTAGTTAGTTTACATGCTTTAACTACTGCAACTATGGCAATAAAAGTCACTCTTGCATCTAGAAGACTGCACCAATCCAATGCCAGATTAATCTCAGGATTCAGTGCAATTCTTTATTTGTTAAAGAATCTGTACCGTTTAGTTTTCACAGTGCTGGGGTTCAGAGAAAGTTCTTCCAGTGGTTATACCTGGGGTGCTGAGAGGGGGATGGGGGGAAGGAGACACTGAAGGTCTAGTTAATGAAATTAAGGAGGCTGCATGAATTGAGCTGTTTCCTGAGCATCTAAAATAGCTGTGGGCTCCCTTAAAATCCTCATTGTAGCTCCTAAAGCATAGAGATAGGAGACATTTGCATTTTGTTCAATGGCAGTGATAAGAATATGTAAGAAAGATTTCTTCATTGTTTTATAAGATATGCTATAGTTTACTGACACAGCTTCTTTGCGGGATGGTTCTTCAGGGTTATTCTTGTCCTCTAAGAATCTAGAGAGTTGATATACCTTTCACCAATCTCCCTGGCATCCTTCTGAATACTTCATCTGCCTAAAATGATGAAAACCTACTTCCAAAATCTTCCTCCAAGGCAGTAGTCTCCAGGACTCTCTTGCTGTATGCTAGTGGGGTTGGGGAGAAAGGAAGCAGCATCCAATAGAACTGGGGTTTTCAATAAACCACAGTATTGCACAGAACGCCCCCCTTTAGCAATCTCTTGAAACAGAATGAGTTTCTTTGAAATATAAGTGGCCCTGAAAAAAACACACACAAGCAAATTCTGCAATATCTATTTAGGGCATCCGGGAATGCCACATAATAGGAACTCGAGCACACCTGATGGTAGCCATATGGCAGGCTTTGATGACTGACAATAGGTAGAGGCTGCAGTAATTAATGAAAATGAGATGCCATTTGTGGCCCCCACAATGAGAGGATGGAGAAACAGCAGTCTTATTTGCAAAAGGCTGTGATGTGCCCAGAGTGTGTTTCTACACTGGAACCAAATGGGCCCAGGCCTCTGCTGTGAGCAGGTGTGGCAGAACTGATGTGTTGGAGGGAGAGTTTGGTTCTGATCAAAGAAGTGCCATCACACCTGGGCTGCGGTGAGAAAGGGAGTTTAAAGATTACCCTGGTTGATCACACATCACAGACCTGATGCACTTTGCTAGAACTTATGTTCAACAGATTCCAGGTAGAAATCTAGTTAATTGGCCTGGGGGAAGTATAGGATGTCATTGTTTGAGGATGAGAGTGTCCTGTGTGTGAATTGGACTTTTCTGGATTTTAGGATTCAGTGCCTCCACTCTCTTGGGCAGGCACTGCCTCCTTGTAGTGTGCTCTGGGCCAGTGTATACTGCAGTTTGGCTGGGTAAAGGAGGGAGGCCATGCTTCATTGTTTGAATACTTCTTTCTTGGAAGTGGGGTAGGGGCGGAGTGGAGGAAGGGAGATAACCAGGGAGAGGGGCCTGTGGAGGAGATTCCAGAGAGACTGATTGATCTTGTCAAAAAGAATAAAGGTATCCACCCCTCAGCATCCCCCTTCAGCACATGGGCATGTGGGATTGAGGCGGTCACTGTGAAGTCTTGCGGTTAGGCGTTCCAAAAAGAAGTTTCTGCATGATTCCTGATTGCTTAGGACAGATATAAGCAATACCAGCTGGGGCCCAGCAAGTCTGTCTCCACTTTATTGTTTCTGATTTATCAGTGATGTGTCGGCCTAAAAGAAACCAGTCTGCTGTTTTTTGGCTAGCCAGTTTCATAGCCAGATAGGAAAGTTGAACATTAACAAGTGGCTTTCAGTATCTGCCTTTCTCTCTTTTTCTCTTCCTCTCTGTCTGTCTGTCTGTCTGTCACTCTGTCTCTGTGTGTGTGTGTGTGTGTGTGTGTGTGTGTGTGTGGTATATGTAGAAAGATAATGACTCACAATCTTTACAAGAAGCTTTCTATTCTTTTGTCTTTCATCTTGAATGTTCCCTAATTCAGTTGAAGCCGCTTCTTTTTACTAAAGCCAGAGAGCTTCCAGGCTGTTTTTAAGAGTCCTTCGTAAGTGATAGGAACTCAGTTGGAGCAAGGCTAGCGGCGCCCGGTGCTGTGTATTGAAGAGGCATTTGAAGGCATCCCTGGTGGACAATTTGCACTGTTCAGTGTTAAAAGGCTCTATCACAGTGGTTCGAAGAGCCCCTCTTCCCCTCCCCCACAGCTCCCAGACCCTCTGCCTTGGCAAGCAGAGTTTACAAATGATGTGCTCCACTCTGCCTGCCTGGAGTTTCTGGCTTAAATGGCTGCCAGAGTAAAAGTGAAGAGTCAGAACTCTCCAGCTGTGTAAAGGGAAAGGTTTTACTCCTGAGTGGAAGATAGTCATTGAGGTTAACGGTTCCTGGATTGACCAAACAGACAGATGGACTGTTCTCACTCAGGGCTGAGTGAGAAACTTCTGGGACTCTTCTTCCAGGGAGAAGACGCTGGTAGAAATAAGGCATGAATGGTTTACAGTAGAGTTTGGCACATCCCTTCCTTCCTTCCTTCCTTCCTTCCTTCCTTCCTTCCTTCCTTCCTTCCTT
>NW_012267279.1:794858-806164 GCF_000151885.1 Dipodomys ordii | reverse complement strand
TTCCTTCCTTCCTTCCTTCCTTCCTTCCTTCCTTCCCTTCCTTCCTTCCTTCCTTCCTTTCTTTCTTTTTTTTGGAGGAAACTAATAATATTCTAATAAATTACAATGGTTCCTCAGGGGACTTTGGACTGGAACTTGGTTCCTACAGTTTCTAATCCCCAACCACCCTTCAACACCCATTATTTGGTTAATTGGTTTTTTTTTTGAACTTCTTTCAAGACAGGTTGTAGTGAAGAATGATAGGAGAAGAATGATAGGTGAATGACCCACAGAAACCGGCTCCTTGCGTGAGGATTCAGCTTTGTCAAGTATGAGTTGTAGTTCTGGGTAGGGGGTTACCAGTGATCTGATCACTGTCTTCTGTTGGAGATAGAAGGAAGAGAGGAGCTCAGCTGCCAGATTCATCTGCTAGCACATCTAGTGAACACCCTCTCCTGTCCTGTTGATGGAAAACATCAAGAATTTAAGCAGTTTTACACAATTCCTGCAGCTTGGTTTATAGCCAAAGCACAGGCTGTAATGTGTTCCAAATAATTTATACAGAAAACTCCACCTCCACCAAGCCATTCTAATGTGAATTAAAGCAAATTATGCAACATTTTCAGATGTGTGTACTTTCTTAATTAAAAAAAAATAAAGCCAAGCTTTTAAAAGGCAGTGGTATTTCATTCTCTCCTCAGATTATTTAAGAAGGCACTGAAGAAACGTGTATCCCAATTTGGTTCCGTCAGAAATGTCTATGTGTGATGCAGATATCTTTAAAAATATTTCAACTGTAGAATCTTTCTTTCCAAAAGGTAAAAGGACGCTGCCTTTAGCACCTTACTTGTTAGAGAGAATTGAACATTTGGTTTTATCAGACACCAGCATGGTAATGAAGCTATTTTGATAGAAATAGCCTCATTACTATTCTTTTTTTTTTTTGCTGGCTCCCAACTAATTCTTGAACCAAGGTTCTATTTTTTTCCCTGAGAGGAAAACAGGCACAATAAGCAAAATATGATACTCTTAGCCTTTGAAGCTACTGAAAACCCCAGACTAGTTCTGCTGAAGGAACTACCATTAGAGGCCTTTGCCTCTGGCTGAACTGAGCCTCCCTCTTGCCGGACCATGTGTACAACTGGCACTTGCTCCTCACACTCCTTTCCTGAAAAGATGTACTATGCATGCGAGTCCTTCCAAAGGTAACATTCATCTTCCGTTTGGAGGGTTTTCACCTAACCATCTTTAGTGAGTGGCAATGAGGGAAATCTTGCTCTGGGGTTGAAGAGACCTTGGATACAGTTCTAGTTCTTCTCCTAGCTGTGACCTCCAGCTTATTATTCAACATGAGTGAGCTGGAGTTTCTGCATGTGACAAGATGTTTGGCATCAAGTTCTCCTAGATTCCTTCTAGTGATAACATCCTGTACTGAGCATTTTTTTCGGTTCTCCTATTTTGAAATAGACGATTTCAGAATAGTTTAAGATATAAAGACAGTACGGAGCATCCCTGAATGCCTCTCATTCAATTTCCTCTATGAATAACATCTTAGTTCATCTCTCACAAACTAAGGAGCTGACATGGATACATCACCATCAAATAAAGTCTACATTTTAATCATATTTCACTAGGTTCCTCTATTGTTTTTTTTTCTGCTTAAGGGTTTCATCCAAGATAAAATTTAGCTGTCCTATCTCCTTAGTCTCCTTTGGCCCATGGCGGTGGCTCACACATTTTCTCTCTTTTAGATGACCTTGACAATTTTGGGAGATGCTGATAGGTATTTTGCAGATTTTCTCTCAGTTAGGTTTGATGTTTTCCTTATGACTACAATGGGTATTATACTTCAGGTGGAAAATGACCATGAAAAAGTATCTTCTCCATCATATTTGTGTCAAGGGCTTTCACTATTGACTGCGGATGTTAACTTTGATCACTTTGGCTAAGGTATTGTTCTCCTCTGTAAAGTCCACCCCTTCCTTTCCTACTCTACTCTTTGGAAACAAGTTACATCTTCAGTGTGGCTTAGTGGGAGTGGGATTTGTCTGGATAAATGATTTGGGACATTTTATGTGATTTCTGGCCCCCACCTATTTGTCTAATCATTTGTTAGTATCAGTGCAGACTTATGGATATTTGTCTTGTACTTTGGATTAAAATCTGGCAAGTTATTTTATTCCCTGAATGTTTGGGCTACTGGGAGACTTTTTTTCAGGTGCATGGCTTCTGTGTTTCTCCTGTGTCCTCATCCTTTTGTTTTGTGGTTACCTTTTGACTTCCTGGCAAGCTTCATGCGTAGGCTCCTTATGTGCGCTCCCAGCTCTTGTCCTAAAGAGCCGTTTTCCTCCATGGAGACCTAATTCCTTTTATAGGAAAATGGTGTGAGAAACCACAATCTGGGTATTTGAGATGACTTTTCATTTTTCAAAATGTACACTTTATGTACATAACTGTGTCCTGCCAGTTGCACAAAGAAATATATTAATGGTCAACCTCAAGATTAATACCGATTACTATTATACAAAAGAGTATATAAGTATTAGAAGGATGCCATTTGACTAAAAATAAAAAGTATGCATTGATTCTCATCAAAAGGAAGTTTAAGTGTAGCTCAAATAATTACAAAACATTTTCTTGCTTTGACCTCTTCATTCTTTCTAATTGTTAGTGAGTCTATCCTGGACATGGGCAATGCTAAATCATTGACAGTGGTATAATTTTAGCTTGATCACATGGTGTTTTCAATCTATCTGAGGAAAGCTTCTTGGAAGAAGGGACATTTGACCTGGCACAGAAACTGTTTGGGGCAAAGGAAGGATTCATGTATGACATTTTGAAAGAGACAATAGAAAAAACTCAGACTTACAGATGAGATCTGTCTTGGTCTGTGTTGTGCTGCTATAAAAGAATACCATAGATTGAACAATTTATAGCAAACAAAAATTCATTGGATTACAGTTCTGGAAGTTGAGAAATCCAAGATGGAGATGTGAGGTCTTCATGGTGAAAAGCAGAATGGCCAAGGAGGAGTTTAGGAAGGCACTGAACAGACCCTTTCATATTGGTTCGATTTTGGAGTCTTTAAGGCCTAAGCATTTCCAAAAGGACCCACCTCTTCATGGTATTACAATTATAATTAAAGTTCAACATGCATTTTGGAGAATATAAACATTTAAACTTTAGAAAGGTCCTAGAGGGCTTATTAAATGTCATTGTTCTTGGGATGACCTGAGATCTATCGTATCTACTAAACCTGTGCTGGATTTGCTCAACATTACAAAGATAGGTCCCAATGTATTGACATTTAGTTGAAACACCTCTAATAATTTCTACATAAAGGGAGAGAGAGCCAACTCAGCTCTTATGAAGATCAATCTGAGTAACTATGCTCTTAATTATTAAACATCCACTGAATACTCTCATAGTAAAAACTGAGACCGATTGTATCCTCTATGCCTGTGTGACATAGAGTTATGCTTGAGAATTTGGTGGTACTTTTTTTTAACTCTTTAGTTTTCTTTTATGTGAAGTCTTGGAGAGTCTGTAGAAATGGATTTTTGAGATGTTCTCAAAATCTCCCCTGGAACAGGATGGTCAAAGTGAATAAGGTCAGTACTGGCACAGGCTCTTTAATGGGTGGAGTGTTGTAAAGCTTTTCATTAGGCTCAACTGGGTCATCACCACATGAAAATGACCTTTCTTCCAAACACTTAGGTCAAGTGTACTTATTTCAGATCCAGTGTCTTTAGGCCTTTAAATGCTTTACTTTGTTTTTGTTCCAGTAAAAATGGCCAGGCTTGACCTGTTATCTTTCCAAAGCGAAGTCCTGCTCGACCAGATGTTGCTTTTATTCATTTAGCAGTTCATTGTGAATTGAAGCATTGATAGGAAATAGGCTGAGAACAAAAAAAAATATATTAAAACCTTTCCACACACTAGCACAGAAAATAAAGGACAGAGATGTTCTCTTCTAATTACAAGCTTTCCACTGCAGGAAAGGAAGAGTTGTTGGCTCTTGGAGATGGAAGAAACTTTGTTTTAAGGTTCTATTACAGCAACACTTAATTATACCCTTCTCACTGCATGGATTCATGTAGACTGAATCATTCATTGTGCCAGGACAGACAGTGATATACAGTAACAGTGTGATCTAGGAAGTCAAACACCAGTGTGAGGGCAGAAGTCTACTGTACTTTATGTTAGTAAAACCACTCCAGGCTATCTTGGCATGACTTTGACTTGGGCAAAAAGGACAGATGGATGTGTGTGAAAAATTGTCCTTATTCCCGCTGTTAGGTTTTAAAAGAGCTTGGACAGAAGAATGATTTCTTTCCCCCTCCAACTACTGCAGCCATGTCCTATAGAAGACCTGATTCAATGCTTCATCCCCATAGTGCCTAAGAGCCTCTTTCTCCAGCAACTTCCACCTCAACTCTACTTCAGCAGCTGCTCCCACAGCAAGGACTAGCCCTTGTCGTCCACTGGAGTTGCTCTGTTTTTTGAAATCCTGAACTCTGAAATTCTCCTTTCTGACCACAACCTCTGATCCTTCTATCAGTCCCCACTCTTTCATGCCCTTGAAACGTGTTCTTTGGTCTCATTGGGACTCCCTGTCTCTTGACCTTTCCTTATGTTAGCGGTGTACCACTCCCCCCTAGCTTCATTCCTCTTCCTACCTTGTTTGAGCAACCATTTTAACTACTCTCTCACGAGCACTCAGTTCTCTCCTTTGACTTCTTATTTTATCTGTTTTCTCCCATGTCTGGCTAATGAATTCTCTTCTTTCTTCATCTCCTTTCCTCCTGATTCGTCTCTTTATTCTCTTGTTCCCTTTCTTCATTTCTTGCCCTGAGTTTCTACACACTAGGGAAGAAAATTTCCTGGCTAGAAGAAAAGTCATTAAAAATCCACAATTTTGAACCTTACCTAGATGAATAAAGCTGTGGAATAATCCTAGGACCAAGCATGTAAGGCCCAGGATGTAAAATTTAAGGAAGCCCTCACAACCCTTGGATTTATTTAACCCTGAGAACAACAACCTCCTTAAATGCTGAACCTGAGATACCCCACTTGACGCATCCTGGTCCCAACCTTGACACTCACCATTCTTTATCTTCTTCCTAGGCCTGAGCTTGACACCTACCTGTCTTTTGTTACCTATTTCATGTGCCACTAGAGGTATCCTTTGTTACCTTTCTCAATCATCTGTCCATGTATGTAAAAAAAGATGGCTTTCTATTTCAATGGGGAAAAAATACTAGTCAATGTATCTGAATTACCTAGACTTTTATCCTACCACCAAACACACCTAACCCTTGAGGTCCCTTTTTCCAATTAAGAAACAATCTTCTCTTGATGCTTTTTCTCATTACTTTGCAAACCTAGAATCTTTACCCATCAATTATCCTTTTCCTCTCTTAGATAGACACTATGTATATATATATATATATATATATATATATATATATATATATTATTGATTCTTCACTAAGAATAAAGTTTTACTTCAATGTTGCCTTACTTGTGAGCTAGTGCCAGCCTTCAATGTGTGTGAAGAGTGGTCTAAACGATTCCAGATCTTCCATTTGCTAGCCAAGTAGTTCAATCTGGCTTTTGAGCTGACTTCTAATTCTGTCACTATACCATGTCCTCTTTTAGGTCCTTGGTGATCTCCAAATGGCCGCATTCATTGGTTTCTTCTAAATTTTCATCCTATCCATCTTCTCTGTGGCACTGTCTTTTTGACCCTGTTCTTTTTGGAGTCAAAGATATTTTTTTCTCAGGTTTTGACACTCACCTTCTTTTCCTGGTTTATTTTCCTCTGTTTACTTTTCTGGCCCTTGCCTGGCCCTTATGTGCAGTGCATTCCCAGGTTTTACCCCAGTTCCTGTCATCTCACCAAACATTCTTCTTCAGAGTGACAGGCATCTCTGGGGCTTCAGCACCCACCTACACATTCTCTAATGAGACCCACACCATTAGTTCCAGCTGAAATTTACCTGTGGAATTCTAGATCTAGTCCTTCAAGTTCAGTATTTGCAAAATCAAATGATCTTCTTTTCAAAAGTCACCTGTTTTTTGTTTGTTTGCAGTTTGACTCTCTGTTAGGTGTATTGGTCACCTAGCTAACCAAATTTGAAATCTCAAAATACTTTTGAATTTTTTTCATCCCTTTCATATACAACCATTTGAATCAATCTTGAAAAATGTTCCCTAAAACTTAATCCTTCTGTTGACATCGGAGTTTAATTTGCTATTAGTCTGTGACTAGACACATTAAACAAGGCCTACTGGTCACTTAAAGCTGCCTGTAGTCTCTTCCTTCTATAAAATGCCAGGTTTAATACTGTCATTTCTCTGATCAGAATTCTTTGATTCCATTTCCACAGACTACATAAACCCCCCGGTCAAATTCCTTAGGATGGTGCTAAGCATATTTTACAATCTACCTTTCCAGGCACTTTTTCTCCCTCTTCTCTCCACCATTATATTTTTGTGCTGGTATTAGGGCTTGAGCTCAGAGCCTGGCCACTGTCCTTTAATTTTTTAGTTCAAGACTGGCCTTCTACCACTTGAGCCATAACTCCACATCTTGATTTTTGGTAGCTAATTGGAGATAAGAGTCTCACAGACTTTCCTGCTTGGCTTTGAACCATGATCTTTAGATCTCAGCCTCTTGAATATCTAGGATTACAGGTGTGAGCCACAGTGCCCAGCTCCCTCTTTCCTTTTATTCACATGCCCTTGGGCCTCCAGCAAAATTGCTCACTTTCTGAACATGTTTAATTTCTTAGAATGTCTTCTTCAACATCTCTTTATCACCAAATCCTATTTATCCTTCAAGAGCTGGCTCAAATGTTATCTCTCTCAAGAGGAGAGATGGCCTCTTGCTTTCTTTCCTGTCTTATAATGACTTTTTCAATGTTTGGTTAAAACATGCATTCATGTACTAAAAATAACACTATATATCTGTGTCACTAAGCTATAGATTCGCTAACATCAGGAATCATTAAAGAAGAAAGAAGATGAGAAATCTCTTCCTGATGAATTCTTTAGAATCTTATATCTCACTAATAAACATTATGAAGCATCAGCAATGGGCAGGCTTCATGAGCCCCTGCTCAGGTGCATGTAGGGCAAAATACACTCACAACTCTACATTGGTGTTGTTCCCTGCTTCCCTCATCCACCTTAAAGGTAGGCCTTGGCACTATGATGCCTGGTCATACTGTGTGAGGATCACTGGTCAAGAAGTGTCTCCATGATGCTGATTCCTTTGTGGTGGGGCCATGCAAACAAGTGCAGAGGTTGTTGTGAACTTGATTCAGTTTTTCTTGACTTTCTCTTTTCTCCTTTCCAAATTAGGATTGCAGGATTTGTTGGTTGCAGGCCAGCATTTTTGTGCCAAAGGGGCTGATGCTGGTATTGGAAATTGCTTCCAACTACCCACATCCCCTCCCCATCCATATGCTTTGCTTGACTTGCCCCAGCCCATCTGGGACCCTGCATCTGTTTTCATGGGACTGGGTGTATGCCTAACAAGGTTCTTGAGGCTAGGCTGGGCCTTTTGCCCTTCTAGACACTCTGATGAGAGGAGACTCAGGTGCTCCATGGCCTGCTGTCTGCCCTGGGTTGTTCCATGTAGGAAAAAGCCAGCGAGTGACATGAAAGCTTCTAGTGCATTGAGCCACCCTCCCAGGCTGCCAGGCCTTGATTCTTTCCCCTGCATCCCTCATTTCTTCTTTCCTCTCAACTTCATTCCCTAGTGGGCTGGCTGGGAGTCAGCGGAGGGAAAAAGTAATTGAAGTGCTTAAGAGGAATTGTTTGGGGGAGGAGGAGGCAGGGTCAAAAGGAGAACAATTAAGAAACGATGTGATACAACTGTGTGGAGAAGAATTTAGTATGAATATAATGATCAATTTCCTAATAATTAGGTCTCTTAGACGGCAGAGTAGTTCCCCAAGAGGAGTGGTGGGAACCCCATTGCTTGGTCATTTCTAATTAGACTGGAGATGTACTCGCAGAAGACACTGCAGAGAAAAACCCCACCCTGGGGGGATGGTCATGTGACCCAGAGGGGCCTCTGCCGTCTCTCATTTCTATGATTCATTGATGAGCACATAATTCACTGATTAGTTAGGCAGCCAAACTTTCAGGGGTTTATTGGTTTCTCGCCTCACCTCTGCCCCTTTTAAATTGACCAGATCTATTATCTTCAAAGGGAAAATTCAAGGCAGGCAGTGACCTAGGCCAGGGCAGATTCTGCCTCATTTCTACAAAATAAGTTTAAACCCGATCCCATTCTTCATCTGTTCTGCAGAGGGTGTGGGCAGTTTGAGGGCTTAGCCAGGGAGGCTTTTCTTCTCCTATGAATCTGCAGAATAGTCCAGGGTTTCATTTGAAGAAGGCATGTTCATAACCAGTGTCCATTGGGCACTCAGGTCCCCTAACAAGTGTCGATTCAGTGCGCTGATTAACTGTACTAGCTCCGGGACTTGCATGCTTTGGGCTGATCCTGGCCCAATTCTTCAGTATGTTGTTCAGCTTTCTATGGCGTCTTTTCTCATCTTTAATAGCTGCCCCACTTGATTGAACAATATTTGGAACTTAGGGTTCTGCCTGTCAAGTATTCTGACTGAGCACTGGTAAAGTGGTAGGTGGTCATTATTCTGACTAAATTACAATCTCTGCTGCAGAGGAGGTTCTTCTATAATTCGTGTGTGTGTGTGTGTGTGTGTGTGTGTGTGTGTGTGTATGTGTGCATGTGCATGCATGTAGACACATACATGTGATACTGGGGCTTGAACTCAGGGCTTCATGCTCTCACTTGGCCTTTTTGCTAAAGGTTGATGCTCTACCACTTGAGTCACACCTCTACTTCCAGTTTTGTGTTGGGTTATTGGAGATAAGAATCTCACAGACTTTTTTTTTTTTGCCTGAGCTGGCTTTGAACTGTGATTCTCCAATCTTAATCTTCTGAGTAGCTAGTATTATAGGCATGACCCACCAACACCTGCCTTCTCTAACATTCTTGAATTTGCTAGTGCTGTTCATCATCTATGGATAGAAATGGGGTGACTTGATTCTTTTGGGTCTGAACATTGGGAGTCAGTATTTACTAAGTCTCTACTTGTGCTCAAAGCAAGAGGTAGTCCCTTGTCCTGGAAGGGTGAGTGATAGAGAGAGAGGGGGGAGGGAGACAGAATGTGTGAACATGCTTGCTTGTTTGAGGTAAAAGAGGACCAGAAACTGTTCTAACATGTCTATCAAGTATCACAGGAGACTCTCTCCTCTAGGAATCCCATTTGAGCACAGATTGGTTCAAGAAGAAAGCGTCCTCCATCAGGTAGCAACTGGGGAGAGCGTTGAAGGTGGACATAGGGGATTTGTAGTTGGTATAGAGATGAGCGCTTGACTATGGAGTGAGATTCATGCAGGAGAAGCCAAACAGTGCATCACTGCAGAGGGATTCAGATGCCCAAGGAAGAGCTTGTGCTTCCCTTGAAGAGAACAAAGTTGAGGTTTCCCTAAATCCAGAAAGAGCTGTGCTACCTGAAGACTATCCTGTAGGCATATAGAGAAGGCTGAGCTGGAGATGGAGAGATTCTGCATGCAGCTGAGAATCAGAGCTTCATCACCATCCTTTCTGGCCCTGGGCACCTTCTCCAGGATCCCCACCCTGCTTGATGATGAGAACCTGCTGAGTGTGCACATGGCACCTTGTTCATCAGAAAACACCATTTCTGTCTTCCTTTCAGGTTTGTGGAGGCAGTGGTAGGACAGTCCTGGGTTTTATAGAAATTATACTTCATCTTGTATGAATCTGACTCCAAATATTACTATTTGGGGCCAACTGGCTGTTTTTGTATGTTCAGTGGAAGATAAAGAACACAGGTTCTTTGAGAGAAGAGGTGGCTAAAGTTATTTGGTACTAGGAAGAGGGAAGGAAAGAAAGGACATGTATTTATTGATCGCCTATTATTTACTGTACACACAATTATTATTAATGTATACAATTATTAGTTAGTACACACAACTTTTGTTTTCTCACTTTCCATCCCATAGCTATGCAAAGTAAGAATTTTTATATTGAAGATGAAAATACTGAAGCTCTTATAAATTAAGATTTCAGATACCCAACAATACCAAAGTTAGGATAGCTGTACATCAAGAGGAAATGCCCAGCCAGTTTAACTTACGGATGGCTCAGCTTCTTTCCTGTATCCACTTTGATCCTAGTTAAAGTAGTGGGAAGTGATAGTGAGCTCTAGGTAAACCTCGTCCTCAAGTTTGGTGCTGACCATTCTCAAGGAATAGTCACATTCACCATGATCTTTCCTTCCCTCCACTTATAGAACATCATTCCTTCATTTGGTTTTCTACTGCCAGTGGTCTATAGCTGGGAGACATACCTGAATCACTTACCTACTTATATTGTCACCTCCCTCCAGGGAAACCTTACCCTCTACTTGTAGCCTGTGGATTGCTGAAGAGTTCAAGGGTACCTCTCTCTACTCCCTGGAGCTTGTCATGTTATATGTCAAACATAAGGGGCAAGACTCAAATATCTTCAAATAGGCATGCCACATTGTCAGCCCTCAATAACACAAAGGGAGAATTTGGGCAACCTTTGCTTGCAAGAAGATCCAAGAGGCTATTGTCTGTCCCCTGTGTGACATTTGCTTCTTTAGTGCTCTTAAATTCCAAGATTTTCACTGAGTTGTGTTGTCCTTTTTTTACTTGAGATTTTAAAAAAAATGTTCTTAAGTTTCCTTTCAAGTGACCAGGAATTACCACCTATTTCCTAAGATTGCTTTCCCTTACCTCTTAAACATCATAATGTTCACTCTGCTCTTTTCAACCCAGAGGCTGGGTAGATTTCACCCTTCATAAGGTTCAAGTCCTTCTCTACTAAAGAACTTTTTTGGGGGGGGTGAGCCTGAGCAGGAGGCCTGCCGGGGTAGGGGGTTGGGTAGAAGGTTCTGGTGCTAATTGAGGCCATGCGTTTTGTTCTTGGGTGCCGGCTGGTGAGGCAGATTTAGAGGACTATCGGGAATCTTAGATTAAATACCATTAAAGCCAACTTCTTATACCCCTGCTGTTCAGCACGCATGCAGGGAGAACGGAGATCGGATGTTCAGGATTCTTGTTTGGGAAAACCATATGGAAAAACCACACAGCAGTAAGTCTATAATCAGGGCTTACAACATGCAGCCCACTGGGTGCCAGGAGTGTTACGTGGCCTCCTCCAGAAGGTACTGGGGATTTGGTTCTCTGATGAGGAAACTAAGCTCAAGAAAGGAGGCCTTGTTTCTACAGGGAGA
>NW_012267279.1:709858-789858 GCF_000151885.1 Dipodomys ordii | reverse complement strand
GGTTGAGTGATGGGTGCTTGTGTTGGAGTCTGAGATGATACAAAGCCTGTGGCTAGTTTAAGAGACATGGGACCAAGTCAACACAACCTCATGGCACACAAAGAAGTAATTGCCCGTGTTCTTTTCAGGTAGAGAATATTTCTATTTGGAGAAGCTTGTCATGGAGCCCAATGGAGTTTGAACTGTTATTCTCAGATCTCAGCTTCCTGAGTAGCTAGGAATACAAGGAGTAAGCCACTAGCTGAAGTGTCTTTTCACCTGGTTGAATTGTTTTTTAATGGTAACTAATTAATAGTAAGTGGCAAAGGCGATATTTACATCAGATTTCAGAGTTTCAGAATCATAACATAGCAACTGCACTATGTTGCCTGGATTCCATCTCATGAGGCCCAGATAGTTGTGTTTGTGTGGGAGAAAAATCTCGATACCTACATCCTGTCTGTTTGCAGTGTAAATCTGAGATCACACAGGATAAGAACATATAGAGATGTGGGTACAAACCTGTCTTCTGTGAGACAAGGCCACCAACCGTCCTTCTGGAAGGTGGGTTTGAGGAAAGAGAGGAATGATAACAGCGTGAGCATGGTATATGGCGTATTGAATTTGATTTAGGGAAGAAATCACATGCAAGGGTCACAAAATGAGAACGCAGAGCCAGAATGTTTGCCAGTGGAGCTGCAAGTTGTTTAGGGAAACACAGACGTGGGAGCATTTTTATACAAAGTCACTAAGAGGCCATGGGGATTTGGGACTCAGCAGTCACCACTGCTTCTACTAACTTTCTGGGAAAATAATTGCTAATCAGTAAGCTGCCAGCCAATGGTTTAATTTCCCCTTAGGCTAATTGGACTCTGATCATAAACACCCCAAACCAGTGCTCTTGACAAGGCTTCCTGGAGCTCCTCATGGGAACCAACTGCACCTTGTAATGATGATGTCCAGCAGGCATGGCCAGGGATGGTCAGGGGTGAGGGGATACCATTGATTTGAAATAGCTTTCACTTTTTAAAAAAAATCCCCTGTCTCTACTGTTATGTGTGTGTGTGTGTGTGTGTGTGTGTGTCTGTGGCGGGGAGTGATGATGGTCGAGTTTCTGTGTTAGTCAAGTTTATCATCATTGTGACAAATGTCTGAGAGAAACAACATAAGGGTAGAAGGATTTCACTTTGTCATAGTGTGGAGGGTGTGGTGGAGCAGAGCAGTTCACATCATGGCTGCCAGTGGGGAGAGAGGCCTAGCTACCACAAGCAGCAGGATTTTTCCTTTTCTCCCTTCATTCCATCTGCCTGGCTTCCCCAGCGTCTGTGTTCTCAATGTATCTTCCCCACTTAGTCCTTCCTGGAAACGCCCTGGCAGATACACTCAGTGGGGTGCTTTACTAATCTCCCAGGTACTTCTCAATCCATTCAAGTTGACAAGATTAACTATCACAGAAGGCTGTCAGGGGCCTCAAAGAGAGGTTGCTGTCACCTTCAGCTTAGGGAAGAGCATTGAGTCCTATTCATAGTTGGTATTTAGGCCTCTTGGAAAGGAGATCCTTATAGAAGGATGAATGCAACTTACACAATTTCATGACAAAATATGTCTCCTGGTGTTTAGCAAGTATGTCAAACCTCTAGACTAGATTGATGAAAATAAATATCTACCATTTCACCAATTCAAACAATCAGATCAAGACTTTGTTATAATATCTATATTGAGGCAGGTGACTTCTAGTGATAGAAAAATAATAAACTGTGTGACTTTGGACAAATTACTTAGCCTCTCTGAGCCTCAGTTTTTGCCTCTAAATATCAGAGATATAGTACTTCCCAACGGTCAATTCTGTTAAGAGGATTAAATGAGATAACTTTGTGTATCATCAGCTTTGGGAAGGCCTCTAAAATAAGATTCCTTTTTATTTTCAACTGAGAAGATCCACAGAGCCCAGGGAATTCTACTCACAAAGTCAATCCTTGATTCTTCACCTAAGTTGATTTTTAGGATCAGGGAAACCATTACATGGTGGTATTAATTTCCTTTAAGAAATATTTAATATTCTCAAGTTAGCGTGATGTTCATCAGTACAGGTCCTTGGTTTCTGACTTTTGATTCCAAGTTTACATAACTACCCAGTGCCCTCTTTTAGGTCATTTAGACTACATTGGTCTGCTATTGCAATTCCCTGCCACTCAAAGCTCGCTAAGATCTGTGGACACTCCAGCCCGAGCTATTTATCCTGGGTTATGAAGATGTTCCTAGATCCACCATGGTGGATCAGGCCAAACTCCCCTGACAGCCCTTCAATTCATTATAGGCTCTGGAGAGTTAATATACAGAGTTCCTATGCTTTAAAATGCTGAAAAAAATATGTGTTTTCCTACACACACACACACACACACACATATCACTCTATAATGAACAAAATGTCCAAAGTAGCAGAGCTTAAAATACATTTTGAACAAACAGAAGCTACATCTGGAAGCACAGAAACATGGCTGGTGGGAAGTACAACTGTTTGGAAAGGTTTAATTTTTTTTCTTCTTTTCCTACGCAAATGCTCTGAAAAGTTCATTTTGTATCAGAGTAGCTTTTCCTCAAACCTGTTTGAAAGTTAATTATCAAAAGCTCACATCTTCTCTCTCTTGCCTATGGATCCCCGCTGCGTTTGTTGTTTAGCTTTCCTTGGGAAAGAGTCGCTCTATGGAAGATCATCGACATGATGTCACAGTCCAGGGACTCTAACCGTCCTAGCTAATCAGCTTAGAACATCAGTAGCTCCTTAATGTGGGATTGGGGACCTTCTGGATGCAGGGCGAGGAGCTGAACTAGTCTGCAAGCACATCACTTTATTTCTTTTGCTTTAAGCAAGAATAATTTGCCTCCCCCCCACCCATCTTTCTCCCTTGTTGTTTTGCCCCTGAAAAACCGTGCAGCAAAAGCAACCTCGAGGGTGGACAGTAAATCTTCTGATGCAGGCAGAGCAGTGATAACATCTGAACTGAGGGTGCTTTTCCAGGGCATGCTTGACAGATGTAGCAGGGCCTTTTAGGATTTAGTGCTGGAGCGTATCTATTACCCACGCTGCAGCACAGCTTGGCAGGAGCTGTGTGGTAATCTCCCATGAATTCTGCCTGACTTATCAGAGCGGCTGAACGGGCTGCTGCAGGACACAAGGGCTCTGTAGCCACTTGGGGAGAGGCAGGCCTTCTGCTGGAAACCCTTTGAACTCTCTTCTGCGGAGTGTATTTCCGAGGTGGGGTTCTCCCTTCTCTGGAACTTATTGGTCCTCTGGTCCCTTTGGCTTTTAAAGACATCATGTGGAAGTTGCTTTCACCCCACTGGCTTCTGAGTGTAGAGTTTCAAGAGAGCAAATTTAATTTCTAACATGGCAATTAGGGGCAAAGTGATTGTTTTCATGAAGTGGCAGCCTCCCTGGATCTTTTGGCAGGAAGAAGTAAAAAGAAAGCATGTTATGGCTTCTTCCCTCCCTCCCTCCCTCCCTCCCTTCCTTGCTTCCTTCCTTCCTTCCTTCCTTCCTTCTTTCCTTCCTTCCTTCCTTCCTTCCTTCCTTCCTGATCTCCTTCCTATCTTTTTTCTCCATTCTCCCATCTCTTCTGTCTCCTTTCTCCTCCCTCCCTTCCTTTCTCTCCATCTTTTCTTATGTGCCATGGACAAATGTCACTTTCTCTATGGGTGCACCTGATAGTCTTCTCTCCAGGATCCTGCCCCATGAGCTTCATTTGGTTCTGCCAGAGCACACTATCGGACAACACTGTCCTCTTCAGCTCTAACAATTGCCTTGGCATTTTATAAAATACCAAGATTGATCACAAACAGCAAATTGTTTAGATCATGGATTAAAGTTTAATTTTGGAGTTTTGCTGTAGGGTTAGAATTAGCTTCAGAGTGTGTGCCGCATAGGAGGTGCTGTAATTTGTTTTAAGGATAAGGCCTTCGGGCAGCTGTGCATAAAATGAGCATGATTCCTTATTCCCACGGTTGATTTTTGAATGGGAGTGCAATTAGAATTTTTTCACCCAGAAGCACATACAGTCAGAGCAAAGATAATACCTTGAATGCATATCAGCTTGGGAGACCGCTCTTGGAAATTATTTATTGTTCAGCAAGCCCTAAATGCAAAGCAACCCTTACTTTGCACAATGACAGTACACTCACCCTTTAATTTCAGGTCTGGTTTATTTGTAGAGATTCACTTCTTTTCAAGTGAATTTTCAAGATATGTGACTGAGGTTCTGCTCTATGAAGAGAACCTCTTAGAAACCAAATTCTGGCAAAGCAATGACCTCTCTGTGCCCTCAGTGGTGCACAGATTCTCCTTCTGGGCCAGGGAATCCTACCCCTGAGGGGCCTCGAGCACTCCCCTCCCACATAGAACCATGTGAACATGATGTTTTTCTGATTAATGATGGTGATTACACTGGTTCTCCATTGGAGCAATGCTGGCATCCGTGTTCACAGAAAGTAATTCCATCTATCAAGGAAAAGGTTACCTTCTTGGTCATTTACATATGGCAGTCCCTGAAAATGGAAATCTGGCCACACTGACTGGCTGGTACAAAGGAGTAACAACTCCACTGGGCTCTGTGTGAGAAGGAAGCACTCATAAACTGAAGAGAGTGTCAATACAGGCATTTGTCTCTCTGTCCAGCCATCTATAATCCAGGCAAAGAGGAAGCCCATCTATTAGAATACCCAGACTGATTACTATAGATTTTTTTTTGTGGTATTGGAAATTGACCCTAAGGCCTTAGTTCTAAGTTCTCTGCTTCTTGAATCCGGTCCCAATGCAATCCTGTTTGGTTACTGACTGGTTGATTTACATGTTCTATTTGGTGGTACAGTTGAACACATATGTGGAGTTGGCATGCTATGTGAAACAGAAGCACATATACCTCACCAGTATACACAGGCCACTCAAGAAATGAACACACACTTGTAGATCAGACCCTTGTTTCTTCTCAGCTGCTTCATGTGAAAAAGAAGGCACAATTCTGCCAATAGAAACCCCTTGTATTATCTCTTCCTTTCCCACCATAGCACTTTCTTTGTTAACTCCTCTAAGTGAATTTCTCAAGGTCTTGCTGCTTGAGTCAGCCATTGCTAACAATTCTCATGTTACCTACTCCCTTTCCTGTTTGTCCTGGAATTTAAAAAAATATGCTTTTTTGGGGGGGAGTGGGGGGGCAGGAGGGAGGATGGGAAGGGATGGGAAGGGGAAACAAAGGAGGAGGCTACAATGCTTGATAAGAAACGTACTCATTATCTTGCCCGTGTAATTGTAACCCTCTGTACAGTATTTTCACAATAAAAAATAAATAAAAAGAAAGAAAAAATGTGCTTTATATAAGGCTGGATTATTTAAACTATTTTTTCCTGTCTTTTTCTATGCATCCACACCACTTGCACATTCTTTTCTTTTTTGCAAAGATGAAGTCACAGCTCTTTGTAAATTGATTTTTCCACTTCGCACTATAATTTGGGTATGTCTTTGTGTCAGTAAATATACTTCTACTATGGTTACTGGCCAGTGTTTATTTACAATCAACATCATTTAACTAATCTTTCCCAAGTTGGATACTGAGTCAATCTCAAATTTTTGTCTTTGATCTATATCATTTATCATATATTTATAATAAAATAGATATATTTTATATATAAATAGATATATTTTATATATAAAATAAATTTATATATAAAATAAATATGTATATTTATACTAAAAACCTTTGTCATCTTTCTTTTGGGTGAAGATGATGATTGAACCCAAGGCTGCTCTCAGGCTAAGTAAGCACTGTACCACTGAGCCACTCCCCTCATTTTTGTCTACTTCCTTGATTATTTCTATAAAATAAGTTCCTAGAAGTTGGGTAGTTGAAGCAAGGAGATTAAAAACTCTCAAGACTTTTATAATAATTTTCTCAACTTGGATAACAGAATGATTCTACAAATTGATATTCCAGCCAGTTATACAAGGTAAAAACACAGGTTTTGATACTTTCCATATTGCCATTTTATAAAATAGACAACTTGTTTTAGGTGACTGGAAATGTTATTCAAATGGTAGTGTACATGCCCAGCAAGCACAAAGCCTTAATTCAAACCTCCACCATTAAAAAATTGGTTTTAAGGCTGGGGATATAAACTCAATGGCAGAGTATTTGCCTAACATATGCAAGATCAAATCCAGGAAAAGAGGAAAGAAAGGAGGAAGAAAGAAAGAGAGGGAGGGAGGAAGAAATTATAAAAGAGTAGAAAAGAATAAAAGACAAAATAGAAAATGAAAGAGAAGCAAAAAAATTTGGTTGTCCTGTTTGGATTGCCTTGACTTTCTATAGTGTTTTCTTGAAATCTGTATGTAGTGTCATTTCTAGTTAGTCTGATTTGCATGGCATTTATTGTTCAAATTCTGGGGACCATAGAATATGTTTTCTGCTTCTTGAAATACAAAACCTAAGATGGAGATACAGTAAGCACTTTGTGAATCTGTGTTCAATTGAATTCATTTAAAATGATAAAAGAGAGAAGAGCCATATTTCACTTATACAATGATAGTTCAGAAAGTAGGAGGAAATTTGGAAGAAGGATTAAAAGGAAATAAATTTCTAGCCAAACAATAAGAATTTTAAAAAGTTAAAATCAAGTTTGGGCAGTGTGAGTTAATGCAATCTTTTATATATTGGTAGTAGTACAAATACATTGGGACATAATTTGGCATTCTGTCACAAGGTGAACATTTGCTGTGGTATGACCTAGAAAATAAACTCTGGACAAACTCGTTCACATGTTCATTAATTTTCCTAGCTTCCCTTCAGAAAATGTCAAATTAAAAGGACAAAACTTGAATAGCTATCAAAAGCACTGGATAAGTACACTATTATACAATGGAATGAAGTACGTGTTATAAGATGGGTAAACATTTTAAAAATAAAGCTGAAGAGAAACAGTTCCAGAAACCACTCCCAACATGATATCATTTTTATTTATTTTATTTGTTAGATTACTTACATTTATTTTTTGCCCAACCATATTTTTAAGGCAAAACAAAAATTAGAATAGTAATTGTTTGGAAGAGGTGAGAAAATATAGAAGAAGAGAGGTTTATGCAAAGTAGGCACCATATTCTAATGTTTGAACTGGGTGACAGTTCTCAAATACTATATCATAAGTAACAAGGTATGTAGACCTTACATGTAGATTTTGTTGCTTTAGACAATATGTTTAAAATGTAATAAAGAAAAAAAGAATAGAAAACAAAAGTGAATGCTGGTAGCAAGGGGGCAGTTTAGGTCTTCTAAATGAAAAAGCTATCCTTTAGCTTTTCTGTAGTTTCTTCTGTAGTTTCTTGGATCTCTCTCTCTCTGTCTCTGTCTCTGTCTCTCTCTCTTTCTCTCAGTACTGAGGTTTGAACTCAGAAGCAGAGAACTGTACTTGCTGGGTAAATGTTCTATCTCTTGAGCCATACTTTTTGTTCAGCTATAGTTTCTTAGTTGTTACAATTGCTTCTTTTCTAAATCACCACTTCTAAAACTCTCTCCCTAAGTCATTAGTAAAAAGCCTGGTAATGAACAAATGCCCAAGGTTGTTTCCCAGCATGCTTGCAGCCCTCCTGCCCCTAATGGCTTCTCCTCTGCTGAGCATTGGCTGGTGGGGCAGGGTAATGGGCTGGAATGACTCGGTTGGCCACTGATGCCTTTCTGGACAGCTTGACTAACACTAACACATAGGTCAAATGCAAAAGTTTTGGAAGTCACAATAACAAAGTTATTTCATTGTTACAAAACATACCAAAACCCTGTATTTGATTCTACATATTACTTCCTCCCCCACTCCCAGTTCCCATTCTGAACTCAGGGATATAATTGGATGGCTCAGATATTACCACAACAGTGAGGAACGTTGGTCAAAAATATCAGAAGGGACTTTTCAAAAGACAAATCATGTCAATGTCTTGTAGTGATGTGATCTTCTGTTCATGCATGTAAAATGCTTAGCATGTTTTTGGGTAGTTTGGTTTGGGGTATTGAGCTAGAATAACTGGAGGGTTGTCTTCCTGGGACACTTGGCAGTGAATGGAGGCCAGTTTGATTTGGAGGGGAATGCAGTGGGGAGGAGAATGGAGTCCTGGGATTCTGTGAAGCACGCTGCAATGCACAGAGCCACCACAGCAAAGAAAGATCTGACTCAAAATAGCAGTTCTGCTCAGAAGTTCTAGGTAGGACTGTATTTCCTTTCCCACTTGGGAGCAGAGTTTCTCTGGGTACCTGAAAAAATGTCAGTGTCATCGCTTGGAAGTAGACCTATTAGATAGAGTGTAGAGATGTCAGAGATTAAGAATGTGGTATTAACTTCTTTACCATACAAACATGGGTCTGTGATCTCCTTTCTACATAGTTCACCATTTCCTTTTTCAGAGAGTGGTAATTTGGCTAAGATCCTGTCCTTTAAATATATGTAGCCACTGGAGGATAGACCTGTGACTTACGCTGATTTGTATAACATACAAATTTCCACTTATTAAAAAATAGGTACCTCATTGGGTGTTGGTGGCTCAAGGCTGTAATTTCAGCTCGTTAAAAGGGTGAGATCTGAGGATCATGGTTTAGAGCCAGACTGAGCAGGAAAGGTCATAATTAGTCACTAAAAAGCTGCAAGTGGACCTGTGGATCAAGTGGTGGAGAGCTAGCCTTGAGAACAAAAGTTCAGGGACAGTACCCATGTCCTAGACTGAGCAGGAAAGGTCATAATTAGTCACTAAAAAGCTGCAAGTGGACCTGTGGATCAAGTGGTGGAGAGCTAGCCTTGAGAACAAAAGTTCAGGGACAGTACCCATGTCCTGATTTCAAGTCCCAGAACTGGCATCACACACACACACACACATCGGTGCCCCAAATATTCTGCAGAGTGAGTAATGAATCAATTGCTTACAAAGTTGGGAATGCCATGAACAGAGATGAGTAGGAGTAGAGGGAAGAATAGTAACTGTCTCTCCCTAAGCCTCCGATTGTGAATTTGTGGAATGTTGTTGTATTAGAAGTCACTTGTTGAATTTTCTCATTCCTGGGCAGGAAGAAACTGATATTCAGGAGTGTAGAATGTTGTACCCAAGTTTGCACAGCAAGTTATTGCTGAAACAAGACCCAAAAGAAGAGGACAGTTTAGCATGTTCATTCCACTTAACTGCTCAGTAAATAGTCTTTTGTTCATAGAACAATAAACACCTTTATTACACAAGCTAAGGATGGTAGATGACTTTATTTGCCTTTCCAGGCCTTGATCTTCCTTAGATAGAATTCCAGCTCCTTGCCTTCTAGCACATAGCCATCTGCTCGGCCACATTGTCCTGGTTAGGAGTAAATAGTCTTTTTAAAGACCTGTCTGATGTGCTGAAGTAAAGAACTCATGATTTGAGAGGATGATGATGATGTGTGTGTGTGTGTGTGTATACACACGTGTACATGTACATATAAGCACACACGGATGACCACGTACTGAATGTCAATATATTCCCAACCCTAAACACGGGAGATTAGGTCTCTCCCAGCTGGGGATGCTGGTAAGGATTCTAGTATCCTGAACAGAGTCCTTCCTACTTTTTATTGGCTGTGTGAATTTATCATGTCTTCTGTGCTAGTTTTGGAAGGGCAGGAATGAATGTGTTTTGTTCAATATTGAGCACACAAAAGAGAACCCATCAATGGCTTTTTTTCCCCATGAATAATTAGACAAAAATGTACTAAGTCAGGGATAGCCATTTCAGAATCAGTTTAGGGCGAGTGCGGTTTGTGGACAATCCTTGCTGATGATGTGGAGATTACCAAAAGAAGTGGAGAGTGCTGTTGAAGACAAAATTTGCCTATGTGGCAACATGTTGGGCAGGCAGGCTTGGGAGAGGGGGGTTGATGGGGTAAATGCCACATTATCTGGGCCTTCATGATACCTGAGACTCCTGACAAGTAGCCCCTCCCTCAATCCCTTAATGTGATGCTTTTGATGTGTGTGTATGAGAGGGGCATTGAGATCCATTTTGTTTCCCCTGCCCCAACACCATAGTCTTAACGTCTGTGAACAGCTTGTTACATGGAAGATGAGATAGCTCATTATCCTGAAAATTCTTCAATAGCTGCTCATAATAAGGTCAGTTAAGTACAAAGTGTCTGCTATCATTCAACATTTCCTTATTCTCCTTGAAATTTAATCCACCATGTTCCCACACACTATTTTTTTAATGGTCCTGGTCTGTAGACATGGAGGATCCAGGCCATTAAAACAGATGTCAAATTCAACTTGAGACATGGAGATCCTCCTCCCTCATTGCATGGTACTTCGGTCTTGATGGTCTTGGTTCAATAGGAGCTAGCTTCAGATTGATTCTTTGGGGTCTACTATTTATAGGTACTGGCTAAAGAGTAGGGAAGGCAAGCAACATCACTCTACTTTTCAATTAGAGTCTCTGGAAGAGAGGAGAGACTTGACAACAAACCCACTTTTATTCATCTGCTTCTCCCATAGCCCCTGGGACTTCTTAGGAGAATCCTTTCTTGAATGCTTAGCTTTCTCACTGTGTGGTGAATGTGATTCCATGAAGGCCTCCTTTAAGTTCTTTTTTTTTGGGGGGGGTCCGGTCATGGGGCCTGAACTCTGGGCCTGGGCGCTGTCCCTCAGCTTTTCAGCTCAAGGCTAGCACTCTACCACTTGAGCCACAGCACCACTTTCTTTTTGCTTATGTGGTACTGAGGAATAGAACCCAGGGCCTCATGCATGCAAGGCAAACGCTCTACCACTGAGCCACCTTCCCAGCCCCATGCTCCTTTAAGTTCTTGCTCCTCTGCTACTCCTTATAACAAGCCTTCCTTGTACCTTCCACAAATCTGGGCCTGAGAATCTCTGTCTGTCTTTCATTACCTTACGCAAGTCCCTGGTCATCCATGATGCCTCTCAGAGGTAGAAAGGCATTACTTCCAGTTGGTTGTGATAGCAGCAGAGAACAGAGAGATACTAGTGCTTACAACAGACATTGTAAACCTTTTCTCTTTCTTACTAGAACATGCGAATTTATCAAGTGCTAATTATATACTGGGAAAGGTTTATTCAAGCTTTATTTTAGTTAATTTTAACATAATCCTTTGATATAGGTGCTGTGTTATCCTGCTTTTTACAGAAATATGAGGCATAGGGAGAACAAATACTTTGTTCAAGGCTATTTAGCTGGTCAGGAGAGAGCTTGGATTTGAGCCCAAGCAGCATGGCAGAGCCTGTGAGCCAATGACATCATGTCAAGCTCTCTTTTAGTAGGAAGGGAATGGGACCAGGGGTCAGAATACATAGCAGTGGTTTTAGTTTTGCCTAATTTTGCTGTCAGGTTTTGGGCAAATGACTTGATTTCCTTTTAAGCATTTATAAAATAAAGATAATGAATGAGTGGATATGCTTTAGATAGTATTCATGAACAATATGAATAAATGCTAATCCTTGTATAAAGTTAAGATTCTGCCATTACTCAGAGTGTGAATGTCGTTAATGGGTCTGTTTGGCTAATTGCATTTGTGTGTGTGTGTGTGTGTGTGTGTGTGTTTATGTGTCTGTGTGTGCTAATATTAAGGCTTGAACTGAGGGCCAGGGTGCTGTTGCTTAGCTTTTTCACCCAAGGCTGGTACTCTACCACTTGGGCCATAGCTCTGTTTCTGGCTCTGTGCTGTTTAATTGGAGGTAAGTCACACAGACTTTCCTGTTCAGGCTGGCTTCAGATTGAAATCCTCAGCTCTCAGCTTCCTAAGTAGCTAGGATTACAGACATGAGCCACTAGGCCCAGTTACAATTACATTTTGTACCCCTATGGGATAGACACAAAGTCTTGTACTTCTAAAAGGTATCATTGTACCATCCAATGGGGGCTTGGCTCCTGTTTGCCATGCAGTGGCTTCTGTCCAGTGTCATGTATTTTGTGGTTGCACTTGATCTTAGTCAATACCTATAACTTCTCCATTTTTCATGCCTAAATTTCCAGCTTCTCTTTCCTGTACATAATGTCCTACTTTCATAGTGCTGCATTTCAGCACCCTTTAATCCCAGTGGGACCTTTAATCCATTGACTTGACATTTTTCTTTGTCCATTTCTCCCTGAGCACATGATATACTCACGACCTTATATGAACTAAACTCTTCCCTATACTGTGACTGTCTCCTCAGCCTGCTTTATTTTCTTCATTCAAACCACTATCTGGAACATGTTATTTCTTTCTTTCTTTACATGCTTACTGTTTGTTGTTCCTAGGAGAATGTGAGCAATACAACCATGTTGGATCCTTGGCTGTATGTGAACTTGTCATATAGCTACCATCACCTAGTATATGTATCTGTTAAATAAATGAAAGAAGGAAAAATGTAGGACCACGTAAATGACTTCAGATACATCATTTTGTGGTTATCAGTTTTTATCTTCTATATAGCAGAAATATTGCCTATGCTGGGTTCTAAAGTGAGCATTTGGGTGTCCACAGTCATTGCGCATAGTCTAGCCATGGATTGTAGCTTCTGTTTAATGCCTGAGACTGTGGAACCTGAAAGCATTTAGTTGGCTGTATTTCTGTGTTGTTTGGCTGGAACTCCAACAATAGATGAATAGATGAATTCTGTGGACATTTGAGGAGGTGAATGCCAAAAGACCCAAAGGGAATTTAGAAAAAACTACTGTCTAGGTTAAGATGACTTCACAATGCAGGTAGTGTGAAATTTTTATTTATTTATTTATCTATTTATTTATTGTAAGGTTGATGAACAGGGAGGTTACAGTTACAAAAGTAGGGTAATGAATACATTTCTTTTTAAACACTGTTACCCCCTCCCTCATTTTCTCCTGCTTACCACTCCCCACTCCCTCCCCCACCCAAGTTGTAGAGTTCACTTCCAACCTAGTGTCTAGTGAATATTATTGTTGCATTAGTTCATCCTTTGTCCTGCTGTTTCTCTTTCTCCTGCTGATTCTCTTTCTCTTCCATGGATCAGATAAACTTATATATAAGACAAAGGGTACAGAAAACAAAAGCAGAAAGAAAAAAATTACATACAGGACATAAAAAGAACCTCTTATTTCCAATGGAATTCCATTGCTCCGTCAGAAAGGATGACAATTCCCTATTCATAAGGAAATGGAAAGATCTAGAAAAAATTATATTAAGGTAGTGTTCTATTAAGGTAGAGTTCTCAGCCAGACCAGAGGAGAATGGGGAGTGTTAACTTTCAGTTTGAATCTGGGCAGGAGGAGACACATGTATTATTTACCTAGTGAGAGGAGTTCCTGAAGTATAATGTGGATCCCAAATTTAAGAACGATTGAGGTTTTTTTTCTTGTGCATCTGCTCAAGAGCCATAGCTAGAGGGATCTTATACATTGTTTCATTTAGTCTGTAGCATTCCTTGTAGATGGTAAGTATAGCACATTATTGACTCACCATCTCTTTAACTCCATTCTGAGGACACTGGATGCAATGGACAGCTTCCTACCCCAAATCACCCTGTGTCCCAGATTCTATGCCTGGGGACTTTATATTCTGTGGGGTGCCTACTCTACTCAGTCAGACACAGGATGTCACCATCTCTAAAGGCAGCCTGCCTGGACATAGGAGTTAGTGGATACATGTACACTAGCTGCTCCAACATATAGAAGCAAGCCATTTCTCAGGTGCTTTATATTGAGACGATCTTAAGAGGGTTCCTGGAGGGATAGATGTTCATGGCCCACAGTGGTAATGAGAGCATGTCCTGGTCATTCTCCCTTGTCTCATTTTCCTTCCTTCTTCACCTGTGACTTCATGTATAGAACCTGCATCTGTATCCTCACCTCCTCATTGGCTTTTGGGAGGACTCAAAGTCAGGCAAGGACTGATTCCCACTCATCAGATAAGATGTTATAGAGAGAACTGAAGAATCTCCATACTTCTAGTTCGTGTCTTCTAGCCAGATTAGAACTTGTCTCCTGTGCCTCCATCTCTCTGTGATCCATACCCACCTTTGGTCACCAGGCCTTGGGCCCTGGGCCCAGGCATTCCTAAGATATGAAAACATTGACGATATTGGCTCCCTGGCAGTGGGCAGAACCTCCCCACAGGGCTGGAGGTGGAGCTCATGGCAAGGAGTACAGCCAAAATCCTGGGCCCACCTGGTTGAAAACATCATGACACATCTTCTTGAAACTCTTGCCCCAAAGCTTGGGTAGACATGACCTGACAGGCTGTGTTTGCCCTGCTGTGTTCCATGTTTGTGACTCAGGGACAGGTGTAACTGTCTTCTTTCCCAGGGTCTTGCCCCACCCCTGACATCTGGGATGTTGTGTGGGTTCCAGCATGTCCTTTTTGGGGAATCATGTAGCCTATCGGTACTAAAGGGAAGGAAGTGACTTGCCTCTGATCACCAGCGGGAGTGGTGGTAGCCAAGCTGGGTATTTAGACATGGGAAGAAATAGTTTTTGAGGAGGAAAGAATAGGGTTGTGATTGCTGGGTCTTGATGAAGTCTCTGGGTCCAGTGCTTTCCTTAGTGATATTTTGGAGACTTAGTCATTTCAGTATTCTGTAAGGAGGGCAAGGCTTGCTTGGTCAGGAACACCCAGTGAGTGTCAGATGCCACCATAAAACAGAGCTAATGACCTGTAGCTCACACAGCTGTTAAGAGCAAACTGGGATTACATCAGCTGAGAGGCCCTGGCCCTGGACTGTGCTTGACTCAGCAACACACACTATAGCCTCTTGCCCGCCTGTGTGCCCTGGAATGGCAGAGGGAGGCTTCTCTTATTTTGTCTGCCATGGGGAATTTGTAGCTTAGTGTGCACAAGAAACTGATTGTGAAAAACATTCCTAAGAGAATATTTATGGGGAAGTGCCCCCTCCTGTCCTCTAAACTCAGGAAAGTTTAATATTGAATTGTTCATAGGTGGAACACCAGGTCCCCACTCTTAGAAACTAGAAGACAAATGACTTTTTAAAAGTTGGCATGAATAAAAATAATCTATGGAAGTTTTATTTTTTTTCCAAAGGCTTATTGTCTGGCAGTGCCCCAAGACTCAGATTTAATGGGTATGCACATTTTAATAAGCAACACCAGTAGGTATCATTAGCATTCACCAGAGATCTCTTTGATGCTTAGTGATGCAGGCAGCACTGACCCCTTCCCCAAAGTTATAGGTATCACATTCTCAGTGCTTGGTGCCTGGTGTCTGAGGTGTCACGGTGTGGTCGCTCTTCAGAGGAAGTTTGCCACCTTTAAACTAATTCTCTCCACACAGATAAAGCAGCAGAAAATATTCTTCCAACCTTAATAGTATGTCTGCTTCTTAACCCAATTTGAGTATCCTGCTCAATGTCTCATATTAAGTATTTGTCCCCAAGCTGGTCAAGCACATGGGGAAGCTCAGCGGAAGTGTGGTTTATGTCTAAAGGAAGGAAAGTTTTGGGAGAAGGGAGGTCACCTGAAACTTCTGGAGTCCACCTGACATCTCCACCTCTAGGGAAGCTGTTTGATGGGCTCTTGAAATATAGTCTAGGCACGGAGAACTTCAGGAAGGCACAGCATCAGGCCCAACTCTCTGGAAATCTGTTCTGAAAAACCATTTGAGGTTCTGCTTCAGCCTTTCCAACCCTACTATCTCAGCTCTCAAGTCTCCTTTCTTTCTCTTCTACCCTCATTGGTCCCCTTCTAAATTCTTCTACCTTCTATAATAGAAACATCTGTCTTAAATCTGCAAGGTTAGTCCAAATGTTTACCAGGCTTATTTAATAGGAAGAATAATAGTGTTGCTGTTTACTTTGCTAAGTGATCTCCAGGCAGGCAAAAGGAAAATGCTTGTCCTCGATTGAAGTTATAATCACGGTAAGTTTGTATCCATGAAGAGGGGGAGACTAACATTGGGATTGTGACTGTGGATACTTAGTATCCTATCAGTTCCCAGACTTTCATCCCAGCAGCAATGGATATCATACAGATCAAAGACTGAGGACGGGGAGCCAATGTGGGGTTCAGGTGAGGTAGAAACAATTGAATTGCCACCTTCAAATCTCAAATGAAGCCATGTGAAGGTATAATAGACCCAGAGTCAACCATGCTTATTAGAAGTGCATAGTCTGATAAATTTTGTAAAGTTCACGTGCCTGTGAGGCTGTCTCTGTGATTAAGGTGGTGAACATATGCAGCAGCACCTCCTACGTCTTTTGTTAATCGTTTACTCCTCAATCTCCATACTCAAGTGACCACTGGCCAGCTTTCTGTCACCATAGATTAGTTTGCATATCCTAGAGTTCTTTGTCTGAGTTCTTTCACTCAGAATAATTGAGAGTCATCCATTAAAAAAAATAGATCAATACTTCTCTTTTTTTTTACCATTGAAGAATATTGATTATATACATGTTATTGATCGATTCATCTTGAGAGGTACTTGAGAACTTTCTAGTCTGGGCTAGGTAGTAAAAGCTGCTCTAACACACACACACACACACACACACACACACACATATATATGTATATATATACATATATATGTAACATTTTTGTATTTATATTTTCTTTGTATTGGAAAAAATAATTAGGAATAGAATATGAAGTCAAATGGCTGGGAGCCAATGGGAGCCAGTGTCTTTTGCCTATAATTCTAGCTACTCAGAAGGCTGAGATCTGAGGATCAGAGTTCAAAGCCAGCTCAGGAAGACAAATCCAGGAGACTTTTTGTTGTTGTTGTTGGTTGTGGGGCCTGAACTCTGGGCCTCGGCACTGTCCCTCAGCTCTTCAGCTCTACCACTTGAGCCACAGCACCACTTCCAGCTTTTTCTGCTTATGTGGTGCTGAGGAATCAAACCCAGGCCCTCGTGCATGCAAGGCAAGCACTCTACCACTGAGCCACTCCACAACCTCCCTCCAAGGGACTCTTATTGCTAACTAACCATCAAAACACTAGATCTGGAGGCACGGCTCAAGTGGTAGAGTGCTGACCATAAATAAGAGTCAATACACTTAACAAGTCTGGATTTTGGGTTTCCTTGTCTAGCAAATGAGATGGAACTTGATCTCCTTTGCACACACAAGTGAGATGAGGACCATGGGACATAACCCAGGAGGGCACTGCCAACTTTAAAAGCTCTGAAGCTATTATTGAGAAAAACCTCCCTGAAGAGATAAATCTATGCTTTTGATCTGGCTTTGCTAAGAGATGGAGCTGTGTAAACACTTTAGAGGTGAAGCATTACATTTGGGTTTTCTTGTTGTCAGTGGTTCCAGAATTGGGGTTGCAGTTTTTCTTTTCCCATCTTCATGGCCCTTTTATCTCTGATTATGGTCCCCCAATGAAGACAGGTCCCACTGAGCAAGGGTGACTGATTTGAATCATGCAATGACACAAGTTGTAGTTAGGATTAACTTTCCTCCCTGACTTTGGCTCACAAATCCAGATGGGAAAAACAAGAAAACAGGACAATGTCATAGAACTGAAACCTTAAGAATATCCCTCAAGCCCAGGAGAGTTTTACTAAGAAAAGGATGTCCAAGGCACTTTACCTGTGATCTGGCTTCTCATTGCTTGCCTCCTGTGGGCATGTTATGCATCCGAGGAAGGACAGGCTGTACTCATAACCATGTTGCACTATGCACTGAAGGTGGGTATTGGGCTATTCCTTTATCTAGGGATACCTAGGTAATATACCTTTAGCTAGTAATACCTCTGTTTTGCTATCTGCAAGATAGGAATATCAATAATAATGCTTTTCTACTCTTTCTGTTATTTGAGGGTTACCTGACATAAGGTAGTATACAGTTATGGTTTGGATGTGTGAAGTTAAGGTAGTATACAGTTATGGTTTGGATGTGTGAAGTTTTGCCAGGCCTGTGTCACTAGCTATCTGTCCTTCCAGATAGCATATCTTTAGAAAGGGATGACTCTATGATGAACAGGCTGGAGATTCTATGTGTTAGATGAGATTGGGGCACAGGAGTCAGAGTCACCCCTTCATTGTTAATATATTTTCTCCATGCATTGGAAATCCATAGTATTTCCCATTACCTAAAACTTGGGCAGTAGGTTGCCAACTTCAAAAGGGCAAGGGTACTTAACTCATGGATATGGTCCATGAATCAGTGTCTAAACTGGACCATTTTTTCTAGCAAACTTTCTCAGAACATGGGAGTGAATATGGGAAAATGGTTAGGAAAGCAGAGCCTTTCAGATTCTCCAGTATTTCTGGGCTACTCCTGTCCAGGACAGTTTATTAAGCTATTTCCATAGTCCTATTGAAAATTCATTCTTTCTCTCCTTTAAACTTTCCTCTGTTGCTTTCTTTCTCAAATTCATCCATCTTCATCCATCTACCATTTGGGGCAATACTCTATATTCTTTATGCTAGCTCATTTAATCTCATGTGAAAAAAAACAGATGACCTTATCTCCACTACAGAGATGGAAAAACAAGGTCATAGAGAGGCCAGAGGTGTTTCTCATGATCACAAACTCAATGATAAAGTTGAATGGCCACTTGCTGAAGATACCAAATTCCTTTGGCTGTATCTGGGGGCTCTGGGACTCAGAAGCTTTAACTGATGGTGGCTGATTCCAGAGAGGAGTATCATTCCTGCCAGGGACCAAACCAAAGAGAGGTTCTACTCTTTTCATCCTGGTTGCATATGCTTATCGTGGAACCCTTCGGGGACATCTAAATCACTAATACAAGCAGGAAAGAAGACATTTTGCTGTAAACATGGCTTCCTTTCAGCTCACCAGGGATCGCTATGGCAAGGTTATGATGTTTTCCATTATCCTATATGACAGTATTCAGAAGAGGCAGGTGAATGGGGGCACTGACCTGATATTATTTTCTTCATGTGCTACCTCCTTCCTGTATGTCCAGAAAACTGGACATAGGAATTCTGCTTTTCCCTGTTCCCTTCTGCAGTATAACGTTAGAGGCCAGTGGAATTCGGGCAACATTGTTTTCAATCTTCTTACGAGGAAACTAAGGCATGGAGAAGTATGGTGACTCACTCAACATCATGCAGCCTGTTGATAAAACTTAGATTACACTTGATTTCCATATCCAGTCAGCAATTCTGTGTACCCCTTCTTCTCTATCACTCAGCCCCTCTCTTTTTTCTGTTTTATATTTCCCAAGGGCCAATATATACAACACTCCCCCTCCCCACCTGCCTGAACCTGTCCCAAGTAGAGTGCTTTGTGGTCCATGTTTTAATCCAACTGCCTAATTCTTCATGTGGACCCATTGTAGGAAACCAATTCCAGTGGGCAAATACATGTGAAGACTTAGTGGCCCATAAGAATGTATTGTTCTATCTCTCAATGGGAATTTGCACATTGAGGATAACCCTAAAGATTACTATAACTCAAGGCTGCTGTAGCAGGCTGTAGGAAGCTCAGTGCTGACCTTTGTGTGACATTACACACACAGGTGGCAGCCCAATGGATCCATGTGAATGAAGCCAATACTTATGATGAATGCCCAGTACCTCCCTCTTACCCATTCATATGTGCATTGGCTATCTTCCAAATTTCCTATGTTTTCCTGACCTGCCAGGTCACTATGTCTGTTCTTAAATTTAAAAGGGCAAAACATAAAGGATAGTATCGGTGTAACAACATATACACTTGTCATAGCTGAAGTTTGCTTGCAACCTGTATGCACCAGGGGCATGTTGTTGCTCTGTCTTAATTCTTGTTGGGTTGAAGGGCAAAGTCCAAATGGAGGCCTATGGAACACATTTCCAATGGCTATAGGTGTTAAGTTAGGCCCATAGACCATTAAATGGAATCTGTGTATCCTACCTTGACAATTATACCTTCTTAGTGGAAAAATCAACAAATATCTTTAGGCTATTATTTTCATAAGACTGAAAATTGGCAGAAAATAAAAAAGAATAAAATTTAATTATTATTGAATGTATCAGAGACTTTTCTAGTGACTGATGATATTTGGTGGAGTCATGGCATAGATTTGTTTTATTTTCTTTAATTTCTTCAAAAACATATATATATATATATATATATATATATATATATATATATATATATATATATTTGTCAGTTGTGGGGCTTGAACTCTGGCCTTAGCTGTTGTCCCTGAGCTCTTCAGCTCAAGGCGAGAGCTCTACCACTTGAGCCATAGCACCACTTCCAGTTTTCTAGTGGTTTACTGGAGATAAGAGTCTCACAAACTTTCCTGCCCAGGCTGGCCTTGAACCATGATCCTCAGATCTCAGCCTCCTGTGCAGCTAGGATTACAGGTGTGGGCCACTGGCACCTGGCCTCTTCAAAAACTATTAATTATCATCACCAAAAATTTCATGCACTTTTAGTTTTCATACAATTAGTTTAAGAAATAGATACTATAATTATAATAAAAGTATACCAATAAGTATGTCTTTGTTAAAATTATACAAAGTTTAAAATGTAAGGTAAAACTATATGCAAAGGTTTTTATTCTAAAATACTTCAAAGTATCTATTATAACAAAGGACAAAAATAAACTGTAACTAATAATATTAATTTTTAAAGTTGAAGCTATATAAACAAAGCTTTTATTTTGTAAAAATACAATTAAAAATACAATTCTTATTTCTATGAAAATAGAATTATTTTCTTTTTTAACATTTAATGTCCATCTACTGACTAGGCTAAAGATTTTACTATCATGCTTCTGCCTAGATTTACATATATACATAAATATTAGAATAATATGAATTGGTGAGTACTGCAAAATATCCTCCAGCCACCCTATGCAACTATTGTAAATACCATATTTATTTGTGAAATTATGAATTGGAACACAAAGAAAAGCATGAAAAGAATGCTCAGCACTTCTGGGAAACTGAAGTTATGCAAGAGGATATTGAATTCAAGCTCTCTATGAGAAAGGATTTGACAAGATAACTCATGTTTATCCTTTCAGCTAAGCTGTTCTAATGCTTCATTTCTTCATATTCTGAAATAGTGTCAATATCAATGTCAGCAGACGCATGGCCACAAATGTTCACGGCACTCAAATACCGGCGCTTTTGTTTTGAGAATATAGGGAGAAAGAGCAGAGAAGACGCTCTCTGAGATCTGAACGGTGTTGATCATAAGAGCAGATGCTTAGGGTTACTGGTTATGCTGTGGCAGTATTGAGCCCTAGGTCCTGAGTGTCAGAGGTACTATGCATTCTTTAATACAAGCATTTTAATTTTGTTTGTGATAAATGGGTTTATTTAAACTGAATGACCTAGGAGGAGGATCCCTTTTGCCTACATGCTCATTTTAGTTGCCAGGATTCTATCTATCTATCTATCTATCTATCTATCTATCTATCTATCTATCTATCTATCTATCTATCTATCTATCTATCTATCTATCTGTCTGTCTGTCTGTCTGTCTGTCTGTCTGTCTGTCTGTCTGTCTGTCTGTCTGTCTGTCTGTCTGTCTGTCTGTCTGTCTGTCTGTCTATCACCTATATATCTAACTACCCAGACACACCTTCTCAGACACATAACATTTGACCTAATGTCAGCACACTCTATGGTCCAGCCCAATGGACACATGAAATTAATCATCACAGTGATTAACAGCCAACTAGGAAAAAAAGAGCTTTACAAGTAGCTGTTTTCAAACCTATGAGCCACAGTCCCTAGCTATTGCTTGGAAGACAGCATATTTATGTAGAAATCTTCCATTCTAAGCATTCATGGTGTCATATATATACTACAGGTAAATCTTTAACACAGTATCCTTGTTTCTGAGCAACCAGATTAAGATATATGAAGTATATAAAAAGGTGTATAAAAGATGTACATGGAGGTATAAAAGAAATGTAGAAAGAAAATGTATAAGATGTTGGAATTGTCTCTCATGCTCTAAGATTGTCATAATATTTACAAGAATATTCATAATACTGTAGGATTCCATTTCTAGGGATATTTATAAGTCTGAATAGCTCATTCCCCAATGCAGATTACATGGAATGTAACTGTTTATAGGCACAGGTTGTAAAAACAACTGATAAAATAATTGAGGACTTGCTAAGAGTAAAGTGCATTGGCTTTTCAAAGGGAATTATGAAGGAAGTAGGGAGTAAAATCTTTGACAGTGTGGAGTCTGGAGTTTTATAGAGAATGATAAGAAAGGTCTAAATATGTTTCAGAACAGTAGACGAGGACCATGCATGGTTAACCGTGCCCACGGCCTTGGCTTTCCATTCATTTGTATTTTCTGTTAATCTGGCCCATGCTATGCCAACCAATAGGTTATAGTTTGGCCAAGCACTGAATTTTTGAAGAAAATAGGAAGAAATACTTCCTAGCATCCAACTAGGTGCCACACACTAAGATGGTTGTTTTACATGTATTGTTTCATTCAATTCCTAAGCAGTCTCATGAAGTGTGTTTTTTGACAAACAAGGAAAGCAAATATAGGTCATCCTGATTTGAGATCTGTACAGAATTCAAATGAGCATGCAAGAAATACTTAATCTGCTTTGGAGGGCCAGCCATTCTGTGACTATTTGATCACATTGACAAATAAAAGTAAATCCATGGTAGATAATTTTATCTCATCATATGTGAGAGGGCAGAAGGATGTCACCACCTCTGGGTTGAAATCCTAGTTAAATTGATTAAATGCAGTCTGAACATTAAAACTGTTTCCTACTAGGTAGTCAAATGACTGACAATTTTATTACTTTCTAGCATACCTTTCCTCCTTCCTTTTCTCCCTCCTTCTCTCCCTCCCTTTCCTTTCTTCTCCCTCTCCCTCCTTCCCCCCACCTCTCCATTGGTCCTGGGATTTGAACTCTGGGCCTGGGTGCTTCTGTCCCTGAGTTTTTTATGCTCAAGGCTGTTGCTCTGGTACTTGAGGCACAGCTCCACTTCTGGCTTTTTTTGTACATCTTTTATTGTAAAAATACTGTACAGAGGGGTTACAGTTACATGAGCAAGATAATAAGTACATTTCCTATTGAGCATTGTTGCTCCTTCCTTTGTTTTTCCCTTCCATCCCTTCCCTTTCCTCCTCCACAGCTATCCCCCCCTCACCGCCAAAGTTGTAAAGTTCATTTTCAGCATAGCATCTTGTACATCTCATTGTTACAATGGGTCAACCTGTATCCCTATTTAAGCATTTTGTTTTTTCCCTTCCCCTCCACAAATTAGAGAAGTATATATACAAGATGCAGGGCACTGGAATCAAATACATTGAAAACAGGAGTTAAACCGTGGGGGAGGAACATACAAAGAAACAAAAAATTCATATAGTACATTATAAATACGTTAGAAACAATAGCCGGAAAGAAAAAAATTAGTGTCCCTATCTTGGGGTTTATTTTGCTTAACATCATTTTATCTGGTCATATGTACATAGCAAGACTTGGAAAAAATTATATTAAGTGAAGTAAGCCAGGCACAAACATAGGTCCCATGGTTTCCCTTATGTGCAATAACTAGTACATGTCTAGGACAAACTTCTGGCTTTTTTGATAGTTAATTAGAGATAAAAGTCTCACAGACTTTCCTGCCTGGGATGGCTTTGAACCACAATCCTCATATCTCAGTCTCCTGAGCTACTAGGATACAGGTGTGAGCCACTGGCACCTTAACTAATTAAATTTGACTTTTGAGTTTGAATGGAGGCAAGTAGAAGTATCCTTGCATGAATACTTGTGTGATGACTTTCAGAAACTTTGTCAGGATGGCAATTTTCAGTCTATTACAATGATCCAGTTTAGTCAAGATCTTTCCTCTGCCCTTCATCCTAGCATGAAGACTGGGATTTTTTTTATATATATATTTAGAAGATGGTAACCAGGGGGCAAGTGTGGTAGCTTGTGTCTATAATTCTAGCTTTACAGGAGGAAGAGATAGGAGAGATCCAGTTTGAGGCCAGCCTGGGCAAAAATGTATCAAGATCTCTTTTCAACAAAGAAGCTGGACAAAGTGATGCCCACCCATAATCCCAGCTTTGTAGGAGGCCTAGTTAGGAGGGCCACCATCCAAGGCTAGCCAGGAGAAAAAAAGCACAAGACTGAAAAACAACTAAAACAGCTAAAAAGCAACTAAAATAATAAAAGAGCTGGGCATATGACTCAAGTGGTAGAGCAACTGCCTAGCAAGTTATAGGTGCTCAGTTCAAACACCAGTGCCCGCCCCCAACACATCATCTTATATAATTACATAGTGCTTTACTAGAACAAAGTCCAGCCATGTCTGCCACAAGTGCCTAGCAATGTGCACTGAATGTAGATAGGACCTGTTCTTCCCAGTAAATATGCTGGTGAATGGAAAGGAGTGGTGGCAATGAGTTAGAGAAACTTGTTTTGAAATTAGATCAGAATTAGAGAAAAACAGTGCTAGGAATGAACACCTTGCTTCAGATGTCTTTTTGCAGTACCTTGCTTCTTAAATAAAAGGGACACTGCATTCACCAAATCTTTGTAAGTAATTAGTGTCAACGATGCATCTCAGGAAAGTCCTACTGTTCTTCTATTCAGAGACAAGAAGAGGCTATTTTAGACCTAGATGACATAGTTTACATTTTGAGTATACCTTTAGTTTTCTTGCAATTCATATTGATTGCTCCAACTTGTATGTTTTATTGTAGAAATTCCTTTTTTTTTATGAGAGTGAACTGGGGTTTGAATTTAAGACCTCTTGTTTGTTAAACAAGTGCTTGATCACTCAAACCAGGCCTCCAGTCCTGTTTTTCACAGATTATTTTTGATATATGATTTCATTTCTCATCCAGGTATGCATCTGGAGTGGGATATACCTCCTTCTGGATCACAGGCCCAAACCCGGCATCTACTTTCCTTGTGGAGTTTCCTTCCTGGGCTTGCTTAAATAGTGATCCTCTCAATTTCAGCCTCCCACATGGCTTAGGATAAAAAGTACATTCTATTCTGTACCTAGTGGTACATGGGGTAAGAAGGGATCTCCTGAAATTTTCTTTTCTTTCTTTCTTTCTTTCTTTTGTTCCTTCCTTCCTTCTTTCTTTCTTTCTTTCCTTTGTTCCTTCCTTCCTTCCTTTCTTTCTTTCTTTTTTTGCCAGAACTAGACTTGAAACACCATCTTCCTATTCTCAGCCTCCAAAACAGTACTATTACAGGTATAAGTCATTGTACCCAAGGCTCTAAAAGTTCCTGGATTTCTGGCTTTTGCCTTCAAGGAAGCTTTTTTTCCTTTTCTTTTTCTTCCATTTTTTCCCCCTTAAGTAGTTCTTGTTTTTGTTTATTTGCCCTGCTGTCAAGCCTGTTTGGCCTTGTCCATGAGATAATGGAAATGAAATTGTTTTGTCAGCTATAAAGCAGTATTCAAATGTAAGAGATGATTACTATTGCATTAAGAATAATAACCTTATTTGTACCTCTGAGTCTTCTTGCTGTCATCCAGGGCAGAGTAGAGCACCTGTTTGGACAGGTCATCTGTATGAGAACTTGGTTTGTAGAACTCACTCTAGAAACCACTATCAAGGCCTTAGATTCTCTGGGAACTTGGTTACACATGGTCTAGGTCTTGTGTAGAGAATGGAGATACAAGTATTTATATATATGACAGAAGGTTCCACAGCCTCATTTATCTTTCTTAATGCTTGGTCTTGAATTTGTTTTCTTGTTTTCTTTTCATTATTTTTTTTTGCAGTTTTGGAGGCTGAAACCAGGACCTCAAGAGTGTTTGACAAGTGTTCTCCCACTGTCATACAGCCTTAGTGTCTGACTTGCCCCTACACTCTGATCATGGAGGCCTGAAGTACCAGGCTTCTTCAGGACAGCATTCAGCTTTGGTTCCACCCTCCTAATAAAGGGGGAAGAGAATTTTTCATACTCTGTCAGAATCCTGTTCTAGATGGTGTGATAATACTGGAATAATGCCTTTGTTGACTCTTGCTCCACAAAAGTTCACATTACCTTTTCCAAATCAATCTTTGAGTAGTTTAAGGGCAGTGCCTTCAACTCTGTAAGCCATCATGCCTCCCCATCAAGAAGTCCTACTGGATTTAGGCATGAACTAGAGCAAGCCCTCATGTACAATTATCCTCTTCCAACTGGTATCAGATAAGACCTAACATGTGACTACAGATGCCTTTCATTTACTTATATACTTTCTAAATTTTAGGAAGTTGCTTTCTGTTTCAACTAAACCATCATTACTAGAATCCATCCTAATCTTAAGTCAGTAACAATAGCAACAACAATAATGATTAATAAAAATAAAATCTCTATTGGTTCCTGTATAGATTAGAAATAGATTAGACACTTATGAAATTGGAGTCCCTCTGTACCACATCTTAATAAGAACAATAAAACCATATATATATATATATATATGTATGTATAAACGAAATGCAGAAAGTTTCCTCTGAGGGATGAAAGAGACTGAATCTCTCTAAAGAGAGATTACAAGTGCCAGGGTTAAGTATAAACCTGGTGCTTCTCTGCTTGTCTTTTGGTATTACCTGACAAAATTTACTGAATAGCTTGTTCAGGTCTTTATGCATCTGTAAAGCTAGATAATTAGTTACAACACAGGACTGTGTGAGGGTTCCATAATCATGTGACACCTCTGGCTGGGGACTATATCTCTTCTTTGTCAATTGGTGGTTGTATTGTCCATATTCATCTCTTAGTCACCACTCAAAACTCTCCAACTGTTTCTTCTTTATCTGGGGAGACTTGGCTTCCAAGTGGAATTTAATAGTGTTTAAGTCTTTGTATGACTAGACTTTTGGATAATAAGTTTTCAGTGAAGTGTGGATTCCAGAGCAGAAAATATAGAGACGTTTTCAGTTCAACATTTTCTTATTATCAGCATGACTAAAGATCTTATTTTTTTCTTTGCTATTTATTCCACTACCTTGATTTATTAAGGTATAATTGACAAGTAAAAGCTGCATGCAATTACAGTTTGCAAACGATTACTTAAAAACTTTATTAGCTAAATTAAAATGGTCACACTAATTTTCTGGACAAGTGTTGAAAAAAACAACACAGAAATATTGCTATAAGTCAAATATTGAGATAGAATGGAATCATGAAAATGTATCCAATTACATAAAGAACACAGAAAAAGAAGAAAAAATATGAATGGAAAAGTCACATGGAGGTTGCAATATTGTAGACTTAAACACAAACATAACAATGATTGTGTTATCAAAATAAAACTAAGTTATAAGTACATTGATGAAAAAAGATACATTAGTATCTATACTAGTATAATGAAAGCTGGAGTAGCTATGTCAATGTCAGAATAATTTCAGAGCAAAGAGTATTACCAGATATAAAAATACTATATTATAATTATAAGTCTATGCTCCCCAATAGAACATAATAATCTTAAACATTTATGCACCAAATAACAGAACTTCCAAATGCATGAAGCAAAAACAGAACTGCAATGAGATGGTGAAAAAAATATGCAATTATAATGAAAAATTTCATCACCTCTCAATAATAGATTCAGAGAAATAAGTAAGGACATGGAAATTCTAAACAAGGTAATAGGCTTAGTAGAGATAATTAAGCTTTATAGAGTATTTCATCTAGCAACAAAAGCATACACAATACTCTACACCTAACAATCTGCCTGACTCATCATTTTATCCAGTTCTGTCTGTCAAGAAGAAAATGCTTCTCCTCACAGTCAATACCATTATTTGGACGCTCTCCAGGTCGTGAGAAATTGTACCAAATTCCTGTTAGAGTTGTCTAGCCCCCTCCTGGAGGCATTGCTGCTGGATATTCTGTCACAGCTCCAAGAGAAGGTCATTGTTTCAAAAGAATAGCTCACCTGCCCAGGATGAGGTCAGAGATTGAGTCTGAATCAAAGATCTAACCCACACATTGTCACCTTGGTAGGGAGAATAGCAGCCTCTAGCTGTGTCCAAACTTATTAAAATCAACATACTAGTTTTGCCCGCCTAGACTTGGCATAAAGAAAAACAACCCACACACAACAGCACCAGAGTTTCTTGCTTATTTATTGGATATCTGTACTACTGTTGAAATGAACCAAGTAAGAAAGATGTTCACAGAAAATCTTCTTGAGAGATTTTATTTCCTTAGATAATGCATGATAAGATAGATCTTCTCATTTCTTAACTACTCAAAGGAAGAAAATTTGAGGCCAATAAGAAACAATACGGAGTGCTCAAGTACATATATGAACAGCTTCAAATTATAAAGCATAAATGTAATTTATACAATCTTGTAGCAAGTTACAATGTTTTGATCAAAGTAATCAAATAACTAGAAGAATATATGGAGTAATGATAACATTTTGTAATGCCATTTTGTGGGTACCGTACCATTACTAAAATCCAGTGAAGTTCTCCTTCTGGGAGTCTTATTGACAAATGAAGGACTGGGGAGAAAACCAGCTACATACATGTTATACATTGCCATTGGCTTCCTATGAACATGGCTGCATCTTGTGTTTCTCCATTCCAAATGAGTTTCTTTATGAAATGGTGCAGTGAGGCTATTCCTAGTAATAAAACACACAGCAATTTATCATGTTATACCACGTTATATATAGGAGGTAACTTTGTAACAATTGATTTCCATTTCTCCTCTCCTTGGTTGTGTCATTTTGTTCTACCTCATTTAATAAAATCCATGATAGATTAGATTACAGTATTTTTGCATTAAAAAGTCAATTATCTTTCAAGTAAAACAATCTTTTTTATTGTGAAAATGCCGTACAGAGGGGTTACAATTACATGAGCAAGGTAATGAGTACATTTCTTATGAAGCATTGTTGCCTCCTCTTTGATTCCCCTTCCCATCTCTTCCCATCTCTCCCCTCCCCCGTTCCCCTTACCCCACACCAAAGTTGTAAAGTTTGTTTTTCGACATAATGTCTTGTACATCTCTTTGTTGCAATGGGTCCACCTGTATCCCTATTTAAACAATTTGTTTTTTCCCTTCCCCTCCACAAATCATACCAACATCAAATACAGTGAAAACAGGGGTTATACCATGGGGGAGGGACATACAAAGAAACAAAGAAATGCCTTATAAATATGTTAGAAACAATAGCAAGCAAGAAAAAAACATTTGAGTCCTTATCTTGGGGTTCATTTCACCTAACATCAACTTATCTGACTGTTTCTGCTTGTCTCAGACATATTGCAAATAAGGGAAACCAGGGGACCTATGTTTCTTTGGGCCTGGCTTACTTCACTTAATAAAATTTTTTTCCAAGTCTTTCCATTTCCTAACAAATGGGGCAATATCATTCTTTTTGATGGAGGTATAGAATTCCATTGTGTATATATACATTTTCTTGATCCATTCATCTACTGAAGGGCATCTGAGTTGGTTCAATATCCTACCTATAATAAATAATGCTGCAATAAACGTAGTTGTGCTGGTAGCTTTAGTATGGTCTTGTTTGTGATCATTCGGGTAAATGCCCAAAAGTGGGATTATTGGGTCACAGGGGAGCTCTATGTGGAGTCTTTTGAGGAACCTCCATACTACTTTCCAAAGTGGTTAAACAAGTTTACACTCCCACCAACAATAGAGTAGGGTTCCCTTCTGTCCACATCCTCCAGCATCTGTTGTTATTAGAGTTCTTGATTATAGCCATTCTAACTGGGGTGAGGTGGTATCTCAGTGTTGCATTTCTTTTATGGCTAGCATTTCTTCATGTATCTATTGGCCATCCTTCTTTCCTCTTCAGAGAAGTTTCTCTGTAAGTCTTTAGCCCACTTATTTATTGGGCAGTTGTTTCTTTGAGGATTTGTTGTTGGGGGATTTAATTTTTTGAGTTCCAAGTATATTTTAGATATGAGACCCTTGTCTGTTGCATGGCTAGTGTAGATCTTCTCCCAACCCGTGGGCTTTCTATTGATCTTACTAGCTAGTGTTCTTTGTCATGCAGAAGCTCTGCAATTTCATGCAATCCCATTTGTCCAAGCTTTCTTTGAGTCTCTATTAAGAAAATTTCAGTCTGTACCAAGTTTTCAGAGTGTCTGCTTTGACTTGAGGTCTTTGATCCATTTGGAGTTGATTCTGGTGCAGGGTGATATATAAGGACCTAGCTTTAGTATTCTACAAGTGATTAACCAATTTTGCCAGTAGCATTTACTGAAGAGGCTGTCTCTCTTCCATTCTAGGAATCCAGGGAACATTCCTCAATACAATAAAGGCTGTATATTACAAACCTACAGCCAGCATTATGCTTAATGGTGAAAAACTAAAGCCATTTCCTCTTAACTCAGGAATGAGACAAGGATGTCCACTCTCTCCACTTCTCTTCAATTTAGTATCAGAATGCCTAGCTACAGCAATAAGACAAGATGCAAACATAAAAGGGATCCAAATAGGGAAAGAAGAAATAAAACTCTCCCTCTTTGCAGATGACATGATCTTGTATTTAAAGAATCCCATGGACTCCACTCCTAAATTACTCAAGCTGATTCAAAACTTTGGCAAAGTAGCAGGGTATAAAATTAACTCTCAAAAGTCAACGGCTTTTCTGCATGCCAACAGTGAGAAAAGTGTGGCTGAAATTAGGAAAGCAACTCCATTTGTAATAGCCCCACAAAAAATAAAATACCTAGGAATTAACTTAACCAAAGAAGTGAAGGATATCTATGATGAAAACTTTAAAAACCTGAAAAAGGAAATCAAAACAGAACTTAGAAAGTGGAAAAAACCTCTGATGCTCCTGGATTGGAAGGATCAACATCGTGAAAATGGCAACATTTCCCAAGGCTATCTACAAATTCAATACGATACCTATCAATATTCCAACCTCATTCTTCAGGGAAATAGAAGAGGCAATCCAAAAATTCATAGGGAACAATAAAAGACCCAAAATAGCAAAAATGATCCTTAACAGAAAGAACACTGCTGGAGGAATATCAATACTAAATTTCAAACTCTACTACAAAGCCATCGTAATCAAAACAGCTTGGTACTGGCACAAGAACAGACCTCAGGACCAATGGAATAGCATTGAAAACCCCAGAAATGAAGCCACAGACCTATAGCCATCTAATCTTCCATAAGGGAGCTAAAAAAAAATAGAATGGAAGAAAGTAAAACAATCAAGTATTCATTTACTACTCAATTTCATTTTGATGTTGTTTGTTTTTGTAGTTTAGATCAGCACTTGCCATTGTTTTCCTTCTGCTTAAGGTTTTTCCTTTAGTAATTCATACTTACATTATAATAAATTATTTTAGCTTTTATATTTGTGAAAAATGTTTACTTTGCCTTTATTTTTGAAAAGTAATTCTAGGTTGACAGTTTCTCCATTCAGTACTATAGAGATACCATTCCATTATGTTCCAGCTTGTGTCACTAACAAATGAAAATCTGCTCCATCCTTTTATTATTTAATCTTCATCATCTAGTTTTACAAAATTTGATTATGGGGGCTGGGAAGGTGCCTCAGCGGTAGAGTGCTTGACCCACATGCATGAGGCCCTGGGTTTAATCCCTCAGCACCACATAAGCAGAAAAAGCTGGAAGTGGTGCTGTAGCTGAAGTGGTAGAGCACTAGCCTTGAGCTGAAGAGCTGAGCGACAGCACCTCGGCCCAGAGTTCAGGCCAACAAAAAAAATGATTATGGTGCACCTAAATAGTATTTTCTGCAGGTGTGTGTGCACGCACACACACACACACACACACGTAGGTTATTATTGAGCTTTCTGGAGCTATGGGTTAAAACTTTTCAAACCTGAACTTCTTTTCAGCCAATATTCTTTATTATTTTTTTTAAATTTTCTGAAGTTCAAATGGTTGTACAAAGTAGTTGTAATTTAACTTGTCCATTCAACATTCTTTAATATTATTTTTCCTATCTCTCTTTTGAAGACTCAAATAACATGAGTTCCTTTTTGAAATTGTTCTATAGTTTATACATTCATATTTTTCCATTTGGAAAGTTTCTATTATTTTGTCTTCAAGTTTGTTTCTCCTGAAATATCTAGTTTGTTCTTTATATGATTTTCTCTTTTTAATCTTACACATTATAATTTTATCTTTACAAGTTCCATTCAAGTCCTTATAAATCATATTTTAGTTCTCAATCAACATATTCAATTACTCTCTTACCTCCTTGAATATGAGAAATATCATTTTAGTAATTCTACTAATGTTCTTGTCTACTAATTCTATCATCTGTAAATTCAGTGTCCATTTTAGTTTATTTTTTATATTTATGGTCATATTTTTCTGCATCTTTTCATTTCAAAGTGGATGCCAAGATGATAAGGTTTACCTTTTAAGATGTTACATATTTTAGTGGTTTAATAGGTAATTTTGAGGTTCATTCTGAGACATTATTAAGTTACTTGAATGCAGTTGAGCCTGTAAGTTGTTTCAGAGCAGTTTTGAGTTAATTTTTCCTACTACTGAGGCAAAACCTTCATTTTATGATGATGATGACTTTGTACTTAGTTTTGCAGAAATACTTTCTTTTCACTGCAATGATTTTTCCTCCTGCTATTGCTTAGCTTTCTGAAATGCTTAAACTGGTCAGCACTCAACCTGTCTCCTGAGGTGGACTTTTCTCTAGAGTGATCTTACTCCCTGTGCAGCAACTCCCTTTCCCATAGTCTTCCTGGGGAACACTCTGGTTATCCTGAGACAGCCAGCTTCATGTTCTCAATTAGGGAGAGCCCTGGGCTCTGTGTGGGTCTCCCTCCTTGCACTATGATCTGGATGCTCTCTCCAGGCTGTAAGTTGAGTCAGCGTTCTTTGGAGATTGAATGTTTCTCAAAGTCATACCCATCAAAAGCTTGATCACCAAGTGTGGTACTTTGGGGTATTAGGGCATAGTGGAAATTCCTTGGGGGTGTGTCTTTGAAAGAGACATTGGGGCTTCCCTCCTCTTTCTATCTTTCAGCTGCCACAGCTGAGCAGTTTTGTGTCATCAGGCTCCCTGGACACTGTTTGGCATTATCACAGGCCCAATGTAACAGAAAACAGCCAACCATGGACTGAAACTTCTGAATCCATGAGTGAAGATGAGCCTTTCCTCCTTTAAGTTAGTTTCTTCAGACATTTTGCTACAGTAATGGAAAGCTGACTAACACAGATAATCACAGGTATCAACAATTCTGTTTCTCAGGGATGCCTCAGTTTCATAGCCTGATGTCCAGTGACTTAAAAGCCAATTTTTTAAACATATGAGATCCTTTCACTCCATCTTGGGTAGGAGAAAAGTCTTCAGCACTCTATAATTTTTAAAAGTTATTCCTATTCTCTGTTTTTATTGAAGTCTTTATTTTTGGAGGAAGAGAAAGTAGAAGAGTTTTCTTTGGACTGAATGCTAAATGATGATTTTTTGTCGGTCATGGGGCCTGAACTCTGTCCATCAGCTCTTTAGCTCAAGTCTAGTGCTCTACCACTTGAGCCACAGTACTACTTCTGGCTTTTTTTGCTTCTGTAGTGCTGAGCAATCAAACCCAGGGCTTCATGCATGCAAGGCAAGCCCTCTACCACCAAGCCACCTTCCCAGCCCCTAAAAGATGATTTTAAAAATTATTTTCACTACCATGATTCTTTTTCTTGGCATTAAAGTCATGCTTACTGATCAAATCATCTGTCCTTCCTACCTAAACTGATCATGGCCTTTGAATAATACCAAATACTTTAGTCTATATGCATGACCCCTGGGTACCTACCTGTATCCTCATACTTAGTACTCTAATCTGGTCTCTTTGTCTACCATGATAGCAGGGTATAGATCCTGGAGTCAATTCTAATCAATGGCTGACTAACTGGGAAACTGAATTCTTCCCTATCTTATGTGAAAATTAGAAAAATTACATTACAAGTTGGGTAGCCAAGGCTCACGCCTGTAATAGTAGTGAATCAGAAAGCTGGGGTTTGGATGTTCATCTGGTCAGTAATTTCTGTGAGGCTCTATCTCCAACTTAACCTGTGAAAAGCAGAGCTGGAGGCATGGCTTGAGGTAGAGCAGTAGCTGATCAAGGGGTGGGACCTTAGTTCAAATCTCAGTACTAGCAATAAACAGAAACAACTGAGAGGAAAGGATGATCACATTACATACCTCCAAGGGTGGCTATGAGCATTAAAGGAAATATCAATGTGCTTACCGTAATGTCTGCGGATAGTGACTATAGTGATAACATACTCATTTTTGTGATCATTCCCCAAATGCACCAAGTTCTGCTTCTCTTCCTTGTGGACCATTAACAAGGTTCCTGAATGATTTCACCCGCAGGGTCCTTCTCTTTTCAGATGCATCTCAAGATATCTAGGTAGGAGTCTTTCCCCAACATTTCCTCTTAGCAGAATGCTCTCTGTGGTACCCATCTATGTTGTTTTGCTTTTGTTTTTTCTTTTTTCATCTCCACCAGGGGAAGCAAGAACATGGGTCATGCAAGTGATTAGTAAATACCGGTGGTAGAATGAGTGAGTGAATATGGGCTCTTAACTCTTAATAACTATCATGAAAGGATGCTCATAAAACTCTGACAGAAAATGTTATTTGAATGGGCACCAGTAGAGGTGTGAAATTCCTTGTCAAGAGGACACTGGGGAATACAACCTGGCAGGACACTTCTGCCTATGGAGCCTTTCTGTAAAACTACCACAAGAGGCTGCAAAGGTAATTTCTCTAATTCACTGCAAGTAATGCTACTTGGCAATGCAAAGAGCAAACCCTGGTGATGAGAAGGGGGAAAATGCAAAGAAGAGGAAGTCATGAGCCAAACAATGTGAGAACAGCCCCCCTTCCCTAGCCTAACCCCATTGCCCAGGCACCCAGCCTGGATGGTATTATGTCCACACAGTTGGGACTTTAGGAACTGCCTGCCAATATTGACACTGCCCTGTGGAAGGAAACCAAGGTGCATTGGTGAACAATCACTTTAGATCTTAATTGTTGAAAACCTGCTGGTTAGAGTTCTTAAGCTAATGCCTGTTGGCTTGATGGAGATTTGGGTGTTTGCTCTTTTTTTTTTTTAAATCATTTGTTTATTTATCTATTTTGGATTTGTCTTGTGTTTCATGTCACAAAGTGACATGCTCTTTTAAATTTTCTTTCTGAAGGCAGGTTAAGGGACTTCATGCTTAGCTTTTCCTAGGAATTATTTTCTTTCCTCTCTTATACTCCCTTTCCTCTTTTCATTGGATGCCATCCCTGCAGCAATGATTGGCTCTGCACACACGCTTGTCTGAATGGACGTTTAGAATCTGGGTAAATGAAAACCCCACTCTCCTCAGCTCTCCTGAAACCTCTGCAGGCTGTGGGAAGACATCTCTACCGACATGGCTATAAACTTGCAATTCCCTGATGGTCCTGGAGAGCAACAGTGATGATAAACCTCTGTATGTACCCAAACTAGTCTCTTGGAGCCTGAGTGATGTGGTGACCCACCCAGAGGAGGGCCTCACAACACCGACTTCTCTATGGTTCCCCTCACCCTCAATTTGCAGGCTGTAATGAATGACAACAGGGGACTTTTAGGAATTCTTATTTGGGACAGGAAACTGACAAGGTACCTGTCCTTTCTCTACCAAAGCCTGGCACAAATTTAAGACCATCAGTTGATTTCCATTTATTGATGAGCAGATCACAGACTAGCCCCTGGGCATGTTTTCAAACTTAATGAAGAAAAGACAGTTCCTGACACTAGAGCTCTTCATCTCACTGACAGCATCAATCATGATATTTTTTTTTTTCCTGAGCTCCAGGCTGCTTTGAGGAATGAAATCTTTCTTCTGAAATCTGGAAAGGCCAAGCGAGTAGATACTGGGCCATGGACTGGTCAAGGGACAGAAGTTTCTAGTTTATCTCAGTATATCTCTTTTGTATCACTATGGGCTTGGGGAAGGAACGAGGGAAGACTGGGGTCTGAGATTTTGTGGCAGCTAGAGGGTCATGGACTGGTAAGCAGGAAGGGAGTTTGTTCCCAAGGGGAACAATACTATTGTAGCTGCTTTATACATGGAGGTAGTTTTTCATCCTGTGTGTGTGGTTTGGTGGCAGGAGGGACATCAAGGAGATTCTCCTTCCAGAAGCTCAGACTCCTTCCCATTTGTGACACAGAAAATACATTTGAGATCTGAAGCCTGTCTTGGAGATCTTGTATTTCAGTGGTTTTCAAAATTTTAGTTTGCTGGTAGTAACTTCTTTTTTTTCCCTTCAAAGAAAAGCAAGTAGCTCTATAAGAGCCTAGGAAATTGATAGACTAGAAAGAGAAATAGGATTTAGTAGTTTGGAGATAGTAAGAAGTAGGAGAGAGGTGTGGGTTGAGATGCAACCTCTAAGAGACATATGAGGGTACTCTGGAAGCAGCAGGTTTCCTTGAAGCACTGAAAACCTTAGATCAAACTCAGTACCCTCAGCTGGGGATCAGAGAGGCATGAGACTTACTAAAGAGCTAGATTTCCTGTTGGAGCTGGTTTTTGGTCTCTTTTTCCATAAGGATGGAATATTTACTTTGTGGCAGGAATGCTAAAGACACCAGCGAGAAATTGGGCATGGATGTTCTGACCATCATTGAGAAATTGCCACCTAGTGGGTCCTGAGAACATAACTTGGCTCCTCTTCCTTGCTCATTGTGGAATGCCATTATTTCAACCCTGAAATAATTCACATCCTTCTCCCTTCCAAAAGTAGAAGCATCGATTTGCTCATATACATCTGAAACCTCAAGTTCCCTGTTCCCTCCATCTCCTCTCCCTTAACCAGCTCAGCGCCTAGATTTGTTGTCATGCCTCCAAGATTGAGTCAGTCTCCATCTTGGTTGCACCAATACTAATCCAAATACCAGGATTACACTGGAGCTGGCAACAGCATCTTCACTGGCTTTCTTCTTTCATTCTGATCTCATTTAAATTCATTCTTCACATAAAAACTATCATGATGTGTTTGAAGTGCAAGCTCTGATTATATCACTTCTTCTGCTTGCTAGATCTTTCTCAGTGCTTTCCCATTGCATGTAAAGACTCCAAGCTTTAGCAGACTGCTTATTAGTATATGTTTGGGGGTCCTTTGAGCCTTTCCAGGATGGGCTCATATCTCTCTGCCCTCCTTCTATACAATGTTGTCACCCTGATTTCATATGCTCTATCTGTCTATCTATCTGTCTGTCTGTCTGTCTATCAGGAATATTCCCCCTTAGGTCTCCATGGCTTACTTATCAGAATGTCTTCTTGTCTCAACTAAAATCCTTCAGTGTAAACAATCTCATACCATGTAGTACATTGATTGTGGCACTTTCTTTGCGTGGTTACATTCATGGTGCCTACCTTCCCCCAGAGAAACTTCACTGAGTGAGGTCTATGTTATTATTAGCCACATACTTGTATGTCTTAGTACTATTTGTAGAGCAGCGACTGAATATGTATTTGTATTTTATGAATGAATGAACAAACATGGTCTTTCCTTTGTATTTCTTTGGGACAGCATTTCTGTGAGCCATTTCTCCTGCATCCTTACTCCATTTGCCAAACGATATCTTGGGGTGGGAAATTGACACAGCTTTGCTGTACCCTGGAATTTGTATAACAAACAAAACTTATGGTCAGAATTCTCAACTAAATTTGACACAAATATCGCCATTCAACCATCTTTTAATTTTGAGTCTTCAGGTTCTTGACATTCCTCAGTCTTGACCTTTACTATTGACAAGTCTGCAGACAGAGTTGTATGCCTAATTGAAATGTTGTATGGGTCCCTGGTTCCAAAGGCTAAAACATTCTTCTTTTCTTTCAAATGCCTGAGACACTCCTACTGTGAGAGCATATCACCTAAGTGCCCTGGTGGTATGGAAACAGGCTTTTGAGATGTGTGGCTCTGAGATGTACCATTTATGAGCTAGTCCTGAGCCTCAGTTTTCTCATTGGTGAAATGGAATTAAAACATTATGATGTTGTTACAAGTTTGACCAAGATAATATCCATGCTCTTCTTGAAGCAATGACTGAATAGGATGCTTACTGAATATTAATTTTCAGTGTGGAGCCTTGGAATCTTCTTCACTGGATCTTCCAAGGGTTATAGACCCATCAACTGTCTGGATAGAGGAGAATATTGGGGTCCTGTTAAGCAACGATTTCTAGTAAAGGTAGCACAAGAATTCTCAATGAACTCTGCTCAGCTGTTCATAAAATTGTGTACCACAGAATTCCTGAAGCCTCCAGCCAGGTCTGAGGCAGGGATAGTATTCACACTGAAGAAAGGTCCTAAATATATTCCTGGGTCTGTGACCATTGCTATTCTCTGGGATCCCATTGGAGTGCTTCTGAAGCTTGTCCCCACTTCTTGAAGGGGAAGTTGCTCAAGTGAATGCTCTCAAAAATACCACCACTGTCCAGGAATTCTTCAGGATTGGAATATATGCATGCCATTGGCCATGCCCCATTAAGCCTTGGACCTAGAATCATCAGTCAAGATGGTGGTTTGGAAGCCATGGCTCTCAGCACTCTTTCTCTGGGGACGGCTTTGGGCTTTCCAGCTCTGTGGTCTCTACCAGATGGCCTATAATAGAACTTAGTCACTTTGCCTGTACTGGGGACTGGGCCAGGTTCCTGACAGAGCAGATTGGATGGTCTGTGTATTAAATTCTCTACCCTTCTCAAGGTCTGGCATGGGACACTTGCCTACTGATCAATGGTTGAATCCTAACATTTTCTTCTCTTCTTAGCTGTCAGGTACTTAAAATTCTATCAAACTCATCTCCAAAAACTTGGGCCTTTCTCTAGGAATCTTGGAGAGGAGATACAGCCATATAATAAATTATAGTTATCACAGGGTTGCTTAGAGCATCAGCAGCCCTGTTCTCCTGTAGGAAGGGGCACAGATAACGTGGTCTTTAGATTTGCCAATTCCTAGTACTGTTTCCCTGCTTTCTTTATCATCCAAATTGAAATACATCGAATAAGCAAAGTAAGTTACAATTTGTTTAAATAGCTTCAAACATTTTTTCTCATTTCCTGGAGTTCATTTCTATAAATATTATTTTATATAATCCGAGGCACATAGGCATTACACCTTTGTGTTCCCTGCCTAAGTTTCAAACTTTTTTTTAATGCTGAGTTATTAGTGGTAAATTATGAGCCTCCTTCAGGACACTGGTCAGGATGTGGTCCTAAAGGGAAGAACTCAGCTGAACTCTCTCAAGAGTCATTTTTGCTGGCTACCTGGATATTGTCACTTGGGACATCAGGGCCCAGATGTTAGGGAGCCCTTGAAGCTGGTCTCACTTGAGGTAGGCAGGGTATTCTCAGTGAGTCTTCTTGAGCCATGCTTCAGAGAAAGGGATTCGCTTCATGCAATGGAACACTGATCCTCTGAGGTTGCAATGGAAGAGCCTCCTGGTCCTCTCAGCTTGGAATGAGAGCAAAAGCGACCGCAGGCTATGGCTTCTTAGTGTGTTCCTGCAGGGAGAGGTGCATCCAGGAGCTTGACAGGGTGTGCCCTGCCTCTATCTACATGAAGGAAGATGCTAGGGGAGGAGGATAGTACCCTTGGCTTCAAGGGGAGGTGGAACACAGGCAAGGTGACAGAAGGGGGAGCTATCTGATTCTGTCCACTTGGTATCTTCTCTCCTCTCTCATTTCCTCACTCTTCCACTCTCACTTTCCTATCCTCTGGACTCTGGTCAAGAAACTCTCCAAGGACACAGCTCTTTGGATTTATGGAGACTGTGGCTGTGAGCCCTCTGAGTCTTAGGCAGGGCTGGGACTTTGACATCTTTGACAGTTTTGTTTGTGACTGGGGAGGGAGGGCTGGGTAAGAGGACCTTGGGGAAATGAAATAGTAATTTCCTTACCCCCTCCTCTCTTGCCCTACTGATTTCCAGAGCGGTCGGAAAAAAAAAACCCAAACAAACAAAAAACAAAACTCAGCTGTGAATTTGGTCAGTTAAGCATCTTCCATACAGGTGCTTCTGGCCATCAAAGTCTTGAAGCAGTTAAACTTGCTTTCACCTTTGTTGCAGCTCCCTTAAAAGAAAATAGAGAGATCTTCGAAAGGTGGAAGGGGTAGCAGGCCAGCAACGTAAAGTGTGTGCAATCAGTCAGATACAAGTGGCACCACTAAAAATTGCCTTCATATATCAGCTTATGGTTTACACACTCTGGCAGAAAGGACACTAAAAGGTCAGCAGAAAAAAAATGTATATGTCAGGCCTGGAGCTGTGGCTTCAAAGGTGGTGAGAAGACACAATCTGGGGAGGGTTCTAGAGGGACCAGCTAAGTGCCTGATGAGGTGGGATTTGTTTGTTCCCTCTTTGTTTGTTTTTTTTTTTATTTTTTAAGGAAGTTGCTTGCAAACGTCAGCAGAGAAACTAAGGTATAGACTCAGAGTCACCTCCCGCTCTGACCTCTGGTGACAAGACGGATAGTTCCATTCATCTGTGGGTGAGCGGCCGAGGCTCCCAGCATTTTTTTTCCCTCCCCTTTTTGCTTGGACTCAGGATATATTTGTTTGCAGAGAGGAATGTCACGCTTGTGAATGCACTGTTCAGTCATGTGCCTGCGGTGAAATCGGAGGAGGGGGAGAAGAGACAGGAGGGAAGGGGCGGGGGTGGCGTGGGGAAAGGCCAAGCTATACTCTAGGGGCTCTGAGTGATGCCAGCTCCGATCCAGAAACAAATCTTCAACCAAATGCTAATGGAGAATGTGCCTTCCAACCAGAAGGATCAGCGAACACACTGTAAATTAATAATGCACCCTTTTAGTAGCGATTGCCTAGCGAGAAAGTAGGGGAGGAATATCCGCCCCCTTCCTCTTCAGTACCTCTCCTAAAGACAGAGAGAACTCGGAGCAGGAGTTCTCAGAGTTTTGTTTAAGACTGGCCCTCCCCCGCTTACTTTATTAACCGTGTAACATTTTAAGGTTGTTTTTTCCTCTCTGTCTCCTCCAGCAAGTCTCTATTGATCACTGTTTACAGTTATAATCCCTTTCAAATTTATCATCCATGACTAACACCACCACATGTATTGATTAGTGTTGACGGATGTCCCTCTGCAGTTCAGAACTGCCCTGATCCTGACTAGTGAAATACAGTAGAGATGGAGGGAGATAGAAATATACATTTCCCCTTTCTCCTTCATTTTATTTCAGTAGGTTTCTTTTTTTGCTTCTGTTCTTCCTAGCTGAGGTAACTATTTTCATGTAGAAGCTGAGGAATTGCTTTGTATATTTTTAAGATACTATCTTTACTTTTTTTTTTGTAGGAACAAAAGTGTTCCTGGGTGGCAGGTAGGGGGTCTGCCAACAGGTCCTAAAAGAAATCAGATTTATGAGGGATAGCCACATGTCTTTTCTTAAAAGCTTCAAGCAACAAAGACATAAAGGGTAGTTTTTTTAGTGACAAAATAGATGTCACTTGTGACTAAGGACAAGTTATCTGAAATCTGGACTGTAAATGGAATCATTTGTCAATAGTACATTTTATTTTTTTAATTATATTTATTTTTCTTATTGCTTATTCTCTGCTATGTCCTCTTCAAATGTTATGGTGGTAGGCTTTGAAGCTGTGTGTACATTGGTCTTGGGACACTTCTGTGTCCTGCTCATCCAGCTCTTGCCAATTATATCCCTTGATCTGCCCAACTAGCAATTGCTGGGCTACAGAGAGGGCTGGTCCTTACCTTTAACCTGCCTTCTCCTGGTCCATCCGCTGCATGAGTTTTGAGGACTCTATGCAATGGAACAATAATCCCGTCCTTGTGGCAAACAAGGAGCCTGTGAGACAGTACTCAGAGGGGCTCAATGGAAACCACGAAGGACCACAGGGACCAGCGTGGTCTAATTACTGCTCTGGAAACTCCTTGCCCTCACTCTTATATACCAAGCAAATTTTATTACTCTGGAAGGTTTTCCTTATGTGCCAAGAGATGTTACCAGTGAACCCAAGGACCAGATTTGAAAATGGAATACAGAATGCTGGCTCCCCAAGGGAATTTAGAGGTCTTATAGCTTAGCTCACGGATTTTACATGCTAGGAAATCCATGGTACCTAAACATTTGGAATAACTTGTACCCTTTCCCCGCCATGGACAAGAGAGAAGCCCAGGAAAAGAAGATGATTTTCTGACTCTCATGAAAGTTGATTTCCTTCCCTCCTCTTGCTTTGTTCTTACTCTTTTCCTTTTCCTCTTCCCCCTCCTCTCTCTTTCTCTCTGTATTCTCTCTCCTTTCCTTCTCTCCTTTTCCATTCCCTCTTTCTTCACGCCCTTCATGCTATTCTTGCTCTATAGGTGAAGAAACAAGGCCTCTCCACTCCTGGCACTCATTTTACGTGGCAAAACCATTTTCTAAGAAATTCAAAGGTTTCTTTACCCCCAGAGAATTCACATTAAAAAGTTAATTTTCCTTCCAAAGGAAAGAAAGGGAACGATGAGTTCAGCTCCTAGGGGAGGGTGCATCTACATACCTAGTGTGCTGCCATTCTGTCATGCTATGCGCTTCTGAATAGTTTAGTTGACTCATATGTAAATGATATTTTGTCCTCCCTCACTGCCTCTGCCCCACTATTGACAATCATTTGATGGGCTGGGGGTTTTTCCCCCCTCTCTATTTATCTATTTTCCAAGTTTTCATGGTCTATTTGTAATAGTGTTTTTGGTTCTTTGCACTACTTTAAATTAAGTTTCTCATATGGGTCTTATTATACCTGAATACTGTTCAGTTATTCGATGCCTTAGTTGTAAATCCTCAATAAAAAGATCTTTAATAATCAGTTGGCATTTATTTAGTATACCACCCATCTTATTAAATCTAACTCCTTAGATTTAATAGGACAGTTTATTGTATTTCAGCATTGGAATAGTGATGCTATAGTTCTGCTTGAAAAGGCACTTTCATTATAGACTCCTGTTTTTAGGCACTTATAATTTTCTCAAGTAGCACATTTATTTCAATGTGCAATCATTTTCGGTTCTCTTCTCTCTCTTGCTCTCAATTTGTACCATTTTTTTCCTTCACGTTTTTAAAAAAGTTTAATATGGAAATATATCTGAAACTTTAGTGGGGGGAAAAGCTGTGTCAGTGGCTGAGAATAGCTGAGCAAAGCTGCCAGGCTCCTTGAAATCCAGATTCATGTGTGGTGCCATCAGTCAGCTTGATGCAAATGTTGAAGAAAGAGGCCGCTGGACGTAGGGTTGTGCTTCTGTAACTTGAGGAAGTTTCTTCTGAGTTCTTTTTAAGTCATCTTTTCCTTGAGTTTAAGCATTTACTGGCTTTTCCCAGTGATAGGAAACTGAGGAACTCAGCATGCAGGAAATCATCAAGGAAACAGATATTCCTGAGACTTTCCCTTCCTAGTCCATTGGTGTAGAAGTGTGGGCTATGCTCTGTCACCAGGCTCTTTGTATATGGTGTTCCTCCAGGCTTACCCTTTTCCGGGTTGGCATCAACTCAGAAAGAGCATTAGTTACTCAAAGGTGCCTGGCATAACCAGTGAGTTGATTCCCTCACCAATTACATTTTCTATTTTTTGTGGTGTGCTGGACTTAGCTTATATTGTCCTATGAGAGCCAATTGGGTACATCTTTTCCCAACTTCATGTTCAGTGACATCACCTTGATCACCATTAGCTTTGTGTAGCTCAGTCACAGTCAAGTTCTACAAAGAAACAAGCAGATGCTATATGTATCATATTAGTGTTTACTTCCTTCCCCCTCCCCACCCCAGAGAGCTGTTTGTTAGGCATTCACCAACCTATAAATTAAGTGATGGTTTGAGAATAAAGCTCATTCTCTCTTCTAAATTGTATACCTTACAAGAATAGGGACTTTGTCTATTTTAGTCTATGATTTATTTCTATCACAGTGTCTGGCATGTAGTAAGTGGTCAAAGAACTGAATTTAGAAAGACAGAATTTAGAATAGATGTAGTCTTTTTAAAGTAAAGAGGCTAAACCATTCGAAGGATCTCAGTCCCACAAGATCAAGGTTGTCTATGATTTACTTCTAAGAATGTCCCATTCCATATCAGGATCTAGTTTCCTAAAAGAAGGAAGATTCTTAGATGCTCAATTTTTTTCCACTGGTGAAGTCACCCATCAGGTAGCCCCTGACAATGATGAACAAGTGTAGAGAGGATGATTGTGTTCAGGCAAGGAGGTAGGCTGCATGATGCTCTGCCCTTCTTTTAAATTTATGTCATTGAATTTGTGGGGGCGGGGGAATGGGGGGGTTGGACATAGTGATAGATGCCTGCAATCCCAGCATTGGGAAGACTGAGGCAGAAGGACTAAGGGTCAAGTTCAAATGCTGCTTAAGGACGACTTGTTCAAAAACAAGACGGTTTTGTCTGTGGGTTTGATTCTGAGAGGCTGTTTTCCAGTTTCCCCATGTTCATATCAGGTAATCACTAGTTCTTCTAGAACTTTGCTGCCATGAGAATGAAGTTAGACATACTTCCTTCAAAATGGGCTCTGTTACTGTTGTGCACCCTTGAAAATTGGTTCCATCCTTAGAGCCTCAATATCCTCAGGCCTAAAATGCATATTCAAATTGTTATTGGAGACAAAACTTGTCTACACATGTATGTGCATGTGTATAGTGTGCAAGGCTGTGTGTGTAGCCATCCTACTGTGTATGAGGCAATATCTCATTGTGGGTTCAATTTGGATTTCCCCTAATGATTACTCATGTTGAACATCTTGTTATATGCTTGTTTGCCATTTGTGCAGTTTTTGAAAAAATAGCTGTTGAAGTCAATTTCCCATTAAAAATGGCTTTTGTTGTTGTTGTTGAATTGTAGGATTTTTTTTTTTTGGTCAGTCATAGGGCTTGAACTCTGGGCCTGGGGGCTGTCCCTCAGCTTGTCAGATCAAGGACAGTGCTCTACCACTTGGGCCACAGCAACACTGCCAGTTTTGGGTGGTTAATTGGAGATGAGAGTCTCATAGACTTTCCTGCCCTGGCTGGCTTTGAACCATGATCCTCAGCTCTCAACCTCCTTAGTAGCTAGGATTATAGGCATGAGCCATTGGCACCTGGCTAAAGTTGTAGGAATTTTTATGTGTTCTGCACAATAATAACTTATTAGACATATGATTCTTGTATATTTTTTTCCTATTCCTTACTTCGCCTTCTCACTCCATCGATTGTGTCCTTTGATGCACAAGGGGTTCATTAGTTGATGTTGCCCTTTCGTCTATTTTCATTTTTGTTGCCTGTGCATTTTGTGACCCATCTAGAAAATAGTTGGTAAGTGCTAGGTCATTAGGCCATTTTATAGTTTTAGGTCTTATGGTTAATATTTATTCCATTTTGAATTAATTGTTTATAGGAAGTAGGATAAGAGTCCAATTTGCTTGCTTGTGGATTTTGAATTTTCTCAATACTATTTGTTGAGGAGACTATATATTTCTATCAAAAAGATATGATTACAATTCTTTAACTGTATCTTTTTTCTTTTTCTCCTTCCTTCCTTCCTTCCTTCCTTCTTTCCTTCCTTCCCTTCTTTCCTTCCTCCCTCCCTCCTCTCTCCCTCTTTCTCTTTCTTTCTTTCTTTCTATAAAGGTGATGAACAGAGGTATTAGTTTCTTAAATCAGATAACGTGCACATTTCTTTTTGAATAGTGTCACCTTTTCCCTTGTTTTCTTCAAGTTTTTCCCTCCTGACCCTTCCTCTCCCAAAAGTTGTATAATTCCTTTTTAGCATAGTGTCCAGTGAGTGTCATAGCAGCATTTGTTCACTCTTTGTCCCTTCACCTTCCCAAATCAGATAAACTTACATGTAAGACAAAAGGTAAGAAATAAAAAGTGATGAAATTGAAAAAAACTAGCAATAAAATCTCTTTTTTCCATTTCTTGTAGTTAATTTCGATAAACATCATTTCATATGATCTTATGCACATAGCAATTGTGCTTTTGTGATACTTTCCTAAGAATATTCTCCTATGGTCTCACTCTGTGAATTTAATTATATTTTAAGGGTTATTTCTGAGATTTCTATTTTATTCCATTGCTGTAACTGTTGATCTTTATGACAATACCAGACTGTTTTGGTTACTGTAACTTGATAATAAGTTTTGACATCAGAAAGTGTGATAATGCCTAATTTGTTCTTTTTTTTTCAAGATTGTTTAGGTCACTGAGACTCCATGTGAATTTTAGCATGGCCCTTTATGCTTTTTCAAAATACACCAATATGATTTTGATGGGGAAGCATTAAATTTTGGTAGTATTTGGCCTCTTAACAATATTGTCTTCCAATCCAGAATTCAAGATTCTTCCCATTTATTTGTTTTCTTTAATTGCTTTCAGTAACATTTTGTAGTTTTCAGTATGCAGGTATTTGTTTCATTGTTACAGGTTATGCGGAAGTATTTTATTCTTTTGATGTTATTGTAAATGTAATTATCTTCTTACTTTTTGTGCTGTTGTGTTTAGAAATGCAGTTGATTCTTAAAGTCGATTTTGTATCCTGCAAATTATTTATTAGTTCGAACAGTTTCCTTTTGTTTTTCTTTTTCCTTTTGGATGGGATCTTTAGACTTTTCTTTATAAAAGATACATGTTACATATGAAACATAGGTATTTTTTACTTCTTCATTTCCATTTTGGAAATTGTTTAGTTTTTTTTTTTGCTCTTTATCTTATAGTACTATGTTGAATTGAAGCAAAAATGAATAGTTTTATTGACCATGCTCTTGCAGGAAAAACTTGCAGTCTTTCACCACAAACAATGCATTGTTACATTTTTCATTCAAGTTATTTTTTGTGTATGTGTACTGGTGTGTGTATGAGCGTGTGTGTGTGTGTGTGTGTGTGTGTGTGTGTGTGAGTGTGTTTGTATGTGCCAGTAAGTGTGCTTGTCCTAGGCTTGTCCTAGAGCCTCTCACTTTGGGCTTCATGATAGTCGTATGCTGAAGAAATTTTCTTCGATATCTAGTTCATTGACTGGTAGTCAATGTATTCTTTTGAAAAAAATTCTGCTATTGTTGAATGGAATTTTGTATAAATGTCCATTAGGTCAAATTGCTTGACTGTGCTGTTCTTTCTACCAATTCTCAGTCTACTTGTTCAATCATGGACAATATTTTCAAATTGTGTTTGGTCTGTTTCTCTTTTTCTCTATAAATTTTTGCTTTAGCAGTTCTGTTATTAAGTACATAATGTTTCAGACTATTATGTCTTCACTTTGAATTGATATCCTTGTCATTTTGAAGTGATTTTTGTATGTGGTAACATTCTTTACTCTGAAATGTATGTCACATGTAGCTATTTCCTTTCTTTGGAAAGGAATAAATTTTTTATCTTTATATCTCCCTTTTAAACTATTTACATTTTCTTGTTTTCTCATCAAATCTGATTCCTTTTAAACTGAGCTACTAGACCATTTACATTTAATGAGGTCATTTTTTACAGATATATTTAAGACTGTACAACAAAATCTGTTTTCTATTTGTCCTATCCGTTCTTTATCTCATTTTCCCACTTTAATTTGTATTATGTGGATATTATATAATTCCATTTTAACTTCTTTATTGATGTATTAACTACAAATCTAAGTCTTCATCTTTATTACTTCAGGGGTTGTCTTAGTGATACTGTAAGAGTTTGTATATAGTACTTTGTTAAATGATTTTCCTTTAAGATGAAAATATAAACTTTCCATTATCAATGTAATTTGCTATATTAATATGATATTAGAAAAAAAGTATATTCTTAATAGAGACAGAAAAAAATTTTATTGTGAAAATACTGTCCAGAGGGGTTACAGTTACATGAGTAAGGTAATGAGTACATTTCCTATCTAGCATTGTTGCCCCCTCCCTTGTTTTTCCCCTACTATCTCTTCCCTCCCCACTTCCCCAACTCTTCCCTCCCCCACCCCAATTGTAAAGTTCATTTTCAACATAGTATCTTGTACATCTTATTGTTACAATGGGTCAACCTGTATTCTGTTTCAGCATTTTGTTATTTCCTTCCCCTTCCCAAATTAGAAAAACATACATACAAAATGCAGTGACAATAGGGGTTATACTGTGGGGGAAGAACATACAAAAGAAACAAAAAAATCACATAATACATTACAAACAACAGCAACAAAGGAAAAAAACCTCCTGTGTCCATATCTTGGGGTTCATTTCACTTAGCATCATCTTATATAGTCATATGTACATAGGTTTGACCTTTTCTGCTTGTCTGGTAAGATTATCCTAGGCATATGAGATTATCCTCATAAGATTATCCTAGATATTATTTCAAATAAGGGAAACCATGGGACCTATGTTCCTTTGGGCCTGGCTTACTTCACTTAATATAATTTTTCCAAGTCTTTCCATGTCCTAATAAATGGGGTGGTCTCATTCTTTCTGATAGAGGCATAGAATTCTATTATACATATATATATCACATTTTTTTGATCCATTCATCTACTGAGGGACGTCTGAGTTGGTACCATATCTTAGCTATGGTAACTAATGCTGTGATAAACATAGTTGTGCTGGTAGCTTTAGTATGCCTTGTTTTTGTGTAAATGCCCAAAAGTGGGCTTGCTGAGTGGTAAGAGAGCTCTATGTGGAGTCTTTTGAGGAACCTCCATACTGCTTTCCAAAGTGGTTGAACAAGTTTACACTCTGCCAACAATGCAGTAAGGTTCCCTTTTGGCCACATCCCCTCCAGCATCTGTTGTTATTAAAGTTCTTGGTTATAGCCATTCTAACTGGGTTGAGGTGGTATCTCAGTGTTGTTTTGATTTTCATTTCTTTTATGTCTAGAGAAGTTGAGCATTTCTTCATGTGCCTATTGGACACCCTGAAAACAAACATTACAGGAAAGAATAGGAGAAACTCTAGGGCTCCTTGGCACAGGCCGAAAATTTCTTAATAAAGACCCAGAAACACAACACAACACAACACATCAAAGAAAGTTGGACACATGGGATTGCATGAAGCTGCAGAGCTTCTGCATGACAAAGAACATAGCTAGCAAGATCAATAGAAAGACCACGGACTGGGAGATCTTGACTAGCCATACAACAGACAAGGGCCTCATATCTAAAATATACTTAGAACTCAAAAAATTAAATCCCCCAACAACAAATCCTAAAAAAAAAACCCACCTCATTAATAAGTGACTAAAGACTTAAAGAGAAATTCTCTGAAGAAAATATTTTTGATAGAATTCCATACCCATTGTATTCAGATTAAACTCCTAGAAAAATAAATGCACAAGTATTTTCTTAACATGACATAGAATAGCTATGAAAAACATACTTTTTTGGTGCATTCATGTATAATGTGTAATCTTCAATGCATTTTCAAAGTGGGAATGTAACGAAAAGGCTGGATAACATTTTTTCCATTTGGCATTGGCTAGAGAGCTCACTAGCACAGTAAACAAGATTCAGAAATAAAAGTCATAATTGCAAGATCATAAGGAAATGTAATAAATACCCTTATTATTTATAAGTAATGTGGTTGCATTGTAAATCTTTTTTAAATTTATTTTCAAAATTATATGTTTAATGTCTTTAGGTAGTTCTACAAAGGAGTTGTCATTTCACAAGGCAGTTTATGCATACAATGTGTCTTGATCAATGTTGTCTCTTTCAACATTCTCATCCATCCCTCCCAACCCACTCCTTCCTTCACTCTTCTTAATTTTGTGAGCTCTACATTGAATTCTTCACTGCATTCTTCCCTTCTCTTTATTTGTTACTCCTTTCAAATACCCATTTCCTGGTGTTTATTTTGTAGAATGTGACTTCGCCTTTCTACGGAATTACACTATTTGCGTTTTCCTTTGAGTCTACCATATTTCAGTTAATACATTTGCATAGACCTCCAAACTACCCAACATATTTATGTGTAGGTTTATAAGATAAACCTAGCTTCCACATATGAAGAAATGGAAAAATCTTAAAATATTTGTCTTCATATTATTTTTAATTAAAACTGAGTTTATCAAGGGTGATAAGATTGATACACAAATATGCATTTTAATTTGCCTAAAAAGATTTTCAAAATGAGAAAAAATTACAATAGCATCAAAATGGGTAAACATCTTTTAATCGAGCTAGAGAAATACTTGCTTTACCTCCATACAAAATACTTTAAAATGTTGACAAGTTCTTATGGAGAAAGTTTAAGATGTTAGTTCTCCCTGTATTTTACTAGAGTCCATGTACTCTTTTCAAAAAGTCTCAGAAGATTTATCTTATGAATATGGAGGAGCTTATTCTAATATTTATATGGAAGTACAAAGGGCTCTGAATATTCATGATTATCCTGAAGCAGTAACAGGTCAGAGGTATATGCTCATATAGAAAGCTATATTATCAAGTTATAGCTGTTAAAACAGCATGGTATTGGCATGTTAGTCTGACAAGCAGACTAGAAAGTTCTGAGGCATATATGGACATTTGATTTGTGAAGAAATAGAACTTTGGAACTGAAGGGAAATAAGTCCTTTCCTCAATGGTAGTGTCATGTCACTTGCATATCCCCTAATGAAATTTGATTTATACTTCAGACCATGCATAAAAATCAAGGTTTGGTGGACTAGATATCTAAATTTGGAAGCCAGAATTACAACAATTCTAGTAGATTATAACTTCATGACCTAGGAGTGAGGAAAGATTTCTGGAAAGCAGTAATGACTTAAGAAAAGATTTGTTGGTTAGGCTATATTAACATTAAGAAATTGTGTTTATTCAAAGATACTGTAGAGTAAAAACATCAGCCACATTGTAGAAGAAGTTACTTTCAATACGCATAGCTCACAAAAGGCTCACATCCAGACTACATTAAGAACTCCTATACATGAAGTTGAAATGAATGATAACAGTTGAAATGAATGATAATAGAATAAAAGTGAACCATTTGTAGGCCCCTCACTAGAGGGTATCTGTAGATACCTGTGAACATACACCAAGATAGGCCACCTCATTAGGAAGTACCAGGATGGTAATTTAAAATTCAATAAGCTATTACTACACACATAACAGAACAGGAATGCTATGACAACAACAACAGCAGTAACCAAAATGAGATAATAATGCTAACTATAGTTGATATACCTGCTTATGAGAGTGTTTTGGAAAACACTTAGGCATGACTCATTGAAGGTGTGCTTACTTTACCATTCAGCCATTATACTCCTAGGTATTTGCCAGTAGATATGTAATCACAATGCAACAAAAGGTATGCGCAGATATACACAGCATTACTTGTCGTGCCTCAAATTTGTCTTTCCATAGCAGAGTGGGTGAACATATAAATATACGCTCTACAGGTGCAGAAAACCAAAGTACAAAGGAATCCAGATACAAATGAATTCATATTTCATTTAGTGAAAGCCCAAAGCACAAGGGAAACTAATCTACTATGTTAGAAGTTAGAATCATTGCTTTTGGAGATACGGAAAGGTTTTGCTGGAAAGGAAATGAATTAGTTTCCTATTGGCACTGGTATGAATTACAACACACTTAGAAGCTTCACACAAAACAGCTTTACTAACTAGTGGTGCTGATGATGAGAATTCCCACACAAATCTCTTTGAGCTAAGAGCAAGTTGTGGGCAGGATGTATTCCTTTCTGAGGATTCAGTAAAGAACTTGTTTTTGTTTTTTCCAGTGGACACTACTTTTCTTGGCTCATGAACCTTTCTTCCATTTTCAAAGCCTGTAGTGTTTGGATCTAGGCTTTCTTATGCTGCTCTATATCTCATTGTTTCTTCTCTACTTATATCTTTCTTTTCTACTTTTAAGGACCTTTATGGTTATATTGGACCCACCTGGGTAATTCAAGCTAATTACGCTAATTTAAAATCAACTGATTAACAACCTTAATTCCATCTGCAACCTTAATTCCCCTTTGTCATATGCCATGCACCATATGTCAACATAACATATTCACAGATCCTGGGGAATAAGATGTGGAACATCTTGGGGGACCCATTATTTTACCCTCCCCGAGGAATGTGAGACTACTCCTACTTTTCTTTCCCTTCTTCAATTTCTTTTCTTGAAGATGATCTAAATTCACAATTATTTGTGCCACTGAACTTTTTTCTCCCTATTGAACTTGAGTAATCTTTTATCTTTTTTTTTTTCTAAAGAGTACAAGTGTAAATACTGGGGTAGGCAAAATACATGTGTTCTGTGTTCCGTTCTGTGTCAGTGTTGGAAAATGGCGACACTTTTTTATTTTGCCACGAGTATGAGGATGCTATTTGAGTGTCACGACAACTGAGCAAAATCATGCTCAGTTTCCTCTAGGAAATGTCAGGGGGAATTCATCTGGCTTCCAACTTGTTCGCAGGCTGAAACCTTCTTCCCTTTAAATGTGTCCAGAAAGAGTTTTAGACTTCTCACCCTGAAACATATACAGTGAGTTGATTTCCTAAGAGTCTATAATACAGTGTTGACTCTTAATTTTGTTTTAATCATTTAAGTTACATACTGGCTCACTAAGCCGAACTTTCCCTGTTCCTATTTTAGTTGTGAAAATAAATTCCAGCACAAGCAGCCATCCACTAACGTCTTTGCCACCTCGTCTGTTGGAGCAGATTCTTCCTGAGATGGCTTGGGGAAGGTACTCTGTGATTTCAGCACGTCAAGCACACATCCATGTGTTACGAAGACGTGGCACATATGGCAATTAGGAAAAAAACGATTAAACTATTAGGACAAGTGCATTTTGAATGTATTTTTTTCCTCTAAAGTATGTGTAGATTTCCCTTTTTTCAGTTCTAGTAGAGAAGAATTAAAACTAAATTTTAGATATATTATTTCTTTTCTACAGTAACCTCTCCTTTATACCACTTTATTGTGTTTTTCATCTAGTGAGGTTTTTGTTGTTGTTGTTGTTGCTGTTGTGGGGCTTGAACTCTGGGCCTGAGCACTGTACCTGAGCTCTTAGCTCAGTGCCACTTCTGGTTTTCTGGTGGTTAATTGGAGATAAGAGTCTCGTGGACTTTCCTGCCCAGGCTGGCTTTGAACCTCGATCTTCAGATCTCAGCCTCCTGAGTAGCTAGGATTTCAGGTGTGAGCCACTGGCACCCGGTGCAGTGAGGTTTGGATCTAGGCTTGAGGAAGCAAGGTCCTGTCATGGATGGCCATTTCTAAACATATTGAGATATTTCCGGCTCAATTGTGCCTCTGAGTTTGATTCATTCCCCTGCCCTTTATTTTTACAGTTTACAGGCTAATTCCAAGTATAAACTTAATTTCTCCCCCTATCTTCTTCCCCTGAGGTGTTCTAAGATGACTTCAATGTGGGTAGACCAGGTGGTGGTCTATCCTGCTTCCCTGTGCAATTACAAGGTGAGCAGATTGGTTGGAACTTGAATTCTTTCATGGAATTCAACTATGTTTGCCCAAATGGCAAGATGAGAAAACAAGGAAGGCTTGCCAGCTCTGCTGTTAAACATAGTTTATTTAAAAAAGAATAACAAAAATTCAGGAAAGATTATATGTTACAATAGAGAACACTATGTCTTGTACCTAATGGCATCCCTGATCTTTTTACAGGCAGCCATTCTAGATTATGAAAGTAAACGAGCTGGCAGTAGGCTGTAGTGCTTCTTTGAGTGTTTTTTAAGAACCTAGTGTATTATCAAATAATAGCATAGTAACTCTGAAATTTAGTGAGTTTAATGATTGCCTGGAAAACTTGTTAAAGACGAGATTACTAATTATTGGTCTTCATCCTCAAATGTTCTCATTCAGGTCCTTGTTGTTACTGATGCTGCCTGCCCATCAGGTCCAGATGCTGGACCACACTAAATCGTTAGTATTGCACTGATTAGTCACAGTATGAATGAAGTCAAGATGAAGTTGTCTTGCTACAGTTGAAATAGGCCTCCATCTCTAAAGGGTTCTTCTAGGAATACCGCTAAGGGTCTGTGGTTTTGTTAAGCACCAAGGGCAGTGTCAAATGTCAAACATACAGTAGGTGACCAGTAAATGTATGGACAATGAACTTGAACAAAGATGTGAAGCCAAAAACAAGCAAAAGAAGTTTACCAGTAACTTGTAAATATTGAAAATTGCCTTTCAAAATGGAGCTATCATCACAATTCATACTCCTAGGTTTAGAAAAAGAGTAGGTATCTTGATCAATTGAATCTATACAGCAAGTAAGAAATAAAATACTGGGTTTAGGAGAAATTGTACAAGTCCACGAATGAAGGTCTGAATCTATTTTTAGAATGAGAATGAAATTGACTTGTTTGTATCACAGAGGTATTGTTATGGATGTTAATCTTCTCTACCATTTGTCTTCCCTTTCTTGAATGTAGTTATGCTGTCCTCCAAAGCTTATGTGTCAATCAAAAAGTCATTGTAAGATTTGTCCGGGGGCAAACTAAATAATACTAATTAGAACAAAATGGTATTGTATGCTTATTTTTAATTTTTGTAAAGATGTCATAGAAGGAAGGCACTTGTAAAGGCCAAATAAAAAGGAGAGTAAGAAAATAGGACATGAAATTAGCACCAGAATTGGCTTGTGCCCTGGGGTTTCTGGTGAACCTTAATGACATTGAGTTTTGTCTTAATGGTAAAGGGCATGGGAAGGTTTCAATATCATATCCTTGGGGTATCTGATAGAATCTTCTTTATAAGTTTAGGACACCAAAAGGCTCAATTATAGTCATAAAAAGTGAGTAGGAAAAATGCAGGAAGGTACAGAAAGGATAAAAAATCCTATATTATTGAGTAAAAAGGGAAAATATTCTCTGAGAATTAATAACCAGTGTCTAGCCTTTTTGTAAGTTTGAGGTCAGAATTCATGCTACCTATATAATCCAAATTAAGGTTCAAGTAGAAGATTTAATTGAAAATGGTTCTGGGTTAATTAGAATCTGAGTTGCTTTCCTTCTTAGTCTGAAGTAAAACAACTGCAACCCACATCTAAAAATTTCCAAAAGATGAAGTCAGAAAGAAAAAACAAAAAGCTCAGTCAGAAATCATGGAACATACAAGGAAGCAAAGCAACATGAAAAAGGCTGAAGACAAAATTAGACTACTAGTTTTTGAAATAAACGCACACTTAAAAGAGATATGTTCACTGCATTTTAAGGAATAAAAGGAAAGCTTTGAAATATAAAAAAGAAGCAACTATAAAACATGACAACATTTTTCACATGACATAATCAAATCGAATTTCTAGTACTGAAAAATGTAATAACCCAAATCAGAAGCTATATGGAAAGATGAAAAAGGGAAAATGAAAGAAGGAAATGAAGGAGACTTGGCAGCAAGATGAACAAGGGAAAGATGAACACAGTGAAATAGATCAGATCTTTTTAGTGAACTAGAAGAGATACCCAAAACAGTAACAGTAATGACCAACTGATAAGAAACATGAAATACAGAAGTTAAGAGATATGTAGAGTTGGGAGTTAAAAACATATCTGCAATCAAAGATACAGACAGTAGTTATGGGAAGAATGAGACATAGTACATATTTTCTTTTTTTTGTCGGTCATGGGGCTTGAACTCTGGGCTTGGGTGCTGTCCCTGCACTCTTCAGCTCAAGGTGAGTGTTCTACCTCTTGAGCCACAGTGCCACTTCTGGTTTTCTAGTGGTTTATTGGAGATAAGAGTCTCACAGACTTTCCTGCCTGGGCTTACTTTGAACTGTGATCCTCAGATTTCAGCCTCCTGAGTTGCTAGGATTACAGGCGTGAGCCACCGGTGCCCGGCAATAGTACATATTTTCAAGTGCACAATTACTGAACTATATATCTACTGACCTACTGAATACAAATCCTCATAAACCCAACATAATTCAAATAGGATAAATATCAATTGTAACCTCTGCAGAACAATTGCAAAACATCAAAGACAACGAGAAGATCTTATACGCATCCAGAGAGAAATGATACAATATCTACAAAATGTGGTATTGAGACTTTCAGCAGCAACAATCCAATGTAATTGGATAATATAATTTATGCACTGAAAGAAAATAACTCCATTTGGAGTTCTATATAGATAAAAATATTCAGAAATAAATTTAAATAAGAACATTTTCAGACAAATGTAAATAAACATTAATGGTCCTTGTTAATAAATGGGAAAAACCAAGAAAACACTGGCTGTATTGAAATATATTTTAAAAATAAACAGAGCAGGGCTGGGAAGGTGGCTCAGTGGTAGAGCATTTACCTTGCATGCATGAGGCCCTGGGTTCGATTCCTCAGCACCACATAAGCAAAAAGAAAAAAGCTGGAAGTGGCACTGTGGCTCAAGTGGTGGAGCACTAGCTAGCCTTGAGCTGAAGAGCTGAGGGACAGTGCCCAGGCCCAGAGTTCAGGCCCCATGACCGGACCCCCCCCAAAAAATAAATAAACAGAGCAGAAGTAAAATAATTAAGAATTGGATATAGGATTAGAGTTAAAATGTTCTGGGCTCTCTTAATTCTTGCAGGAAGGGTATTAACTGGATTATAAAGAGCATTGCTGGACAAAACATAGGAAGAGAAAATGCAGAAAGTATAAAGCACATAGCATCCAAATCTGAGAAACAGAAAAAGAAAAATGAATACTTACATGAAAAAAAGAAAGAAATTTCAAAAGAGAAACCAAATTTCAAAAGAGTAAAGGACAACTGAAAATAGATGATAAAGTAGTAGACTATAAATCTAAATATAACAGTGATCATTCTAAGTGTAAGTTAAATTCTCCAAATAAAAAACAAAGGTGTCAAATTGGATTTCAAAAAGCACTGATGGCTCTCACCTGTAATTCTAGCTACAAAGGAAGCTGAGAACTGAGGATCATGGTTCAAAACCAGCTAGGCAGATAATTATAAGATATTCTTCTCTCTAATTAACCAGCAAAAGCCAGGAACTGGAGGTATGACTCAAGTGGTAGAACACCAGAGTCCCTTACTAAAACAGTAACAGCAAAATTAAAAGTAGTAATGTTTACTTATAAACATTAAATGGTCTTTATAAAAGACAAACTGGGTGCTGGTGGCTCATGCCTCTAATCCTAACTACTCAAGAGGCAAACATTTTGGGAATCTTGAATTGAAATCAGTCTGGTAGGCCAGGAAGGTGGCTTAGTGGTAGAGTGCTTTCCTTGCATGTACGAGGCTCTGGGTTTGATCCCTCAGCATCACATAAGCAGAAAAAGACGAAAGTGGTGCTGTAGCTCAAGTGGTAGAGCGCTAGCCTTGAGCTGAAGAGCTGAAGGACTGTGCCTGGGCCCAGAGTTCAGGTCCCACAACTGCCAAAAAAAAAAAAAAAACGAAAAGAAAAGAAAAAAGAAAAACCATCCTCAGATCTCAGCCTCCTGAGTAGCTAGCGTTACAGGCCTGGACCACCAGTGCTTGGCTTTAGTTAAGGAAAAAAAAAATCAGTCTGGACAAGTAGTTCGTTAGACTCCATCTCTAAAATAACCAGCCAAAAGCAGGGCTGGAGGAATGGCTGATGTTGTAAAGCCCAAGAAAGATGGGCAAGCAAGGTGAGTAAGCATAAGACCTGAAGTTCAAATATTAGTGCTGGCAAAACAAGTAAGTAGATATAAACTTACAATTTTTTAGCCTGTCTAAGGCAGGCTGAATATGAAGATTCTTGCCTATAGTCCCAGTACTTCTCAGACTGAGACAAGAGGATCATTGGTTTAAGCAAGCCTGAGTGACAGAGAAAAACAAAAGTAAGCTAAACAAAGCTAAAACAAGTAATAAAAGTAAGCAACAAACAATAAAAAACTAAGGATGTAGAAAAATAGACAAAGAATAGAAAAAGATATCTCATGCAAATTCTAATTGAGGTAAGTCTAAGATTTCTGTATTGATGCTAACTGAAAACCTTGTGTGATAAAAATCAAATTGTTAGAAGATACTGCAATTCTAACCTGGGTACTCCAACATATGCAACAGAGATATATCTTGTAGAGACAAACCTGCTATACTACTTGGGATTTTGTCCTACCCCTTTTGGTAACTGACAAAATGGGGAGGAGAAATCTTAGTAAGGCTATGGAGACTTTGAGAAAATTTGATTTAATGAACATATATAGGACAGTATAGCTAAGAACTGCAGAACAAATATTCCTTTGAGAACAAAGAAGGAACCATATCTTATGACTGTAATGAAATATGTAAAACAATAATGATGACTTAGAAAACTAACCATATGTTTATAAATTAAGAATTTTCCCCTCAGTATTGATAAGGGATTAGTTCTAAAACCCCTGTCGATACTGGAATCTCAAGCTCTTCATACAAAATGATACCATATTTTGTTTTTGTTTTTTATTTTTTTTTAGCTTTTCCATTTTTTTATTTTTTTTAAATTGTGAATACTGTACAGAGGGGTTACAATTACATGGGCAAGATAATGAGTACATTTCAAATTGGTACAGTATTTTGATGTATGCTCATTCTCAGTATATTTAAATAATCTCTAGACTATATGTAATACTGAATGCAATGTCAATGGCTGTTATAGTGTATTGTTTAGGGAACAATGACAACAAAAAGGGCTCTTTGTGTTAAGTCAGATGCAATTGGTTGTTCAAATATTTTGTTGAACCCAAGAATAGCGAGGGCAGGCTTTGAACAACCAGGTAAGCCATGTGACCCAAGAGAAACCACAAGATATTTAGAACTGTATCATAATAATTGCATGGTATTAGTATTTTTTGTAGCTGTTACATAACAATAACTGACTGATACATTATCAATGTATCGGTAAATGGTTTCTCCAATCTTTGCCTAGATATTAATATTTAGAATTGCATGAAAACAGTGGTGTCTACCTTATATAGTATCTAGAGACCAATTGGTAGATTTAAGTATTTATGTCAGAAAATATAAACCTTTAAAATGAGTGAGTTGAGAATTAGTTCTTTAGTTTTAGAAGTCAGAAGAGCTCAGCAAGAGAAAAACTAAAAAAAAAAAAATAGAAAAAAAACCAAAAAGCGGATAATGGTAGGAGTGAAAACCAGGAAAAACAAATATATAATAGAGATTTATGCTTAAGTATATAAGAGATCATTGGTGCTTAACGCTGGTTATCCAGAACCACTAGCAGGTTGTCTCTGGAAGGATTAGTCAGTAAAACAGAAGAGAAGAGAAGGGAGTATAAGTGAGAGACAAAAGAAAGGACTTGACTCTAAATGCTGCAGAGATGAAGAGATGGCGACCACTAACAATCCACAGGCACTCTTCCACACATAAACACAGGCTCTGGACAGACAAACAGCTTCCTTTGAAGCTGATTTGGTGGTGTCTCTCAGTTATTGTTGTTATATGCAATCTCCCAATTGTAGGAAGTGCTAAGCCAAACATACTCAGTGCTCCGGGGGAAATGTGAGTGACCCAATGAGGGAGCCGCTAATGTGGATGGATCACCTCTAATCCTGAAGATGTCAGATTGGACTATAGGAGGAGATGAAGCTGTGATGACCAGATCCACTGAGCAGTTGCTGGCATGTGGTCCGGTGATATGAGTCCAGGGGGAAGTGCTGAGCCTGGGAAGTCAATCAGATAGCTGAACCAGCAGAGACTCTCTTACTCCTTAGGAGCAAGGTTTAATGGATGGGCAAAGAAGGGGAAAGGGGGAAAAATGATTAAATGGCTGAAATTTGGATTATGGTCCAGGCTTGTCTGTTCTGAATTGTGGTCCTGAGCTGCACCAGCTAGGTGGGGTGTGTGTGTGTGTGTGTGTGTGTGTGTGTGTGTGTGCGCGCGCGCGCACGCGTGCGTGCGTGTGTGTGTGTGTGTTAGGGGGTCTTAAACATTGTATTTCTTAGATTTTTTTTTTACTCTAGACTTCTGTTCTACCACTGGAGTCATAGGTCCACTTTTGCCTTTTTGATTATTCATTGGAAATAAGAGGCTCATGTACTTTTCTGCTCAGATCATTTTCAAACCATGATCCCCAGATTTCAACCTTTTGAGTAGTTAGGATTTTACTAATGAGCCACTAGCAACCATCCTCCTGGATGGCCACACAGTGTGTTATTGCTTACAGGAGCACCTCTGAGTCTTGGGCATGAATAGCCACTTTTTACCATTATGGTGCCCCAAAGCCAGAGTGGCTAGCCTCTCTACCGTGTGTCCCTTCAATTAGTTCCTGACTCTCTACTTCTTTTCTTACCTTCCACCCTTGTGTTGTTTTTCTCTCTTCCTTTTTCCCAAACCTTCCTCTTTTATCCTGGTCCCTCATCTCACTCTTCTTTCTGTTATACGTCAAACATTTGTTGAGTTCTTACTATGATGGAGACTGGTATCAGTGACTCTTAAGTGAAAGGCCAAGTAGTAAATGTCTTAGGTTCTGAGACCTGCCAGGCCTATCATAGCTACTCAACTCTGAACTGAATGTGGCCATCTGCAGTGGGTAAGCAAACGAGTATGTCTGTGCTCCACAAACTGGTGTGGAAGCTGTGATTTAAATTTTGTATCGCTTCCATGGGTAACAGATATTCTTCTTCTTTTGGTAATTTTCAACCATTTAAAATTGTAACAAACATTCTTAGGTCCTGGGCCATATGAACAGGCAATAGGCCCATGGACTTCAGTTTCCTGAGCGCTGATGTGGAATCCTATAGACAATAGAGTCTGAGTGACAGCCTAGCCTTTCTGCATCTCTCTTCCTAAGTGCATGACTGACACATGACAGCAAGAACTACAGGTAGACGTGGCAGGAAAATGATGAGAAAGGGTAGCTGTCCCTGGAGGCGGTTACGTCTCTGTTGCTTATTGAAGGACAGATGGGTTTCAGATGGCTATAATTAGATGGCCGTGTTGAACCACTCTTAACTTCTTACTTCCTATCCCAAACTAAATCCTTGGTCATGGCACCTGTCTTCTGACTTTGAAGGACACTGGGCTGCTCAGCAGGTAGAAAGTCCTCTGCAACTCAGGGTCCTCTCTTCCCAGTGACGCTCCCCACAGAGTTTCCAATCCTTGCTGTAGTCTGTAGAAAAGGGGAGAGAAGGATATGAGTGAGCTGTGGGCTCACGATATGAGCTAAAGATCTGAGATTTGATTTCAAAAGACTTGGTTCATGTGGGTGATCCCCACAGGGCTCTCTGGGTAGAAACGGTCTGGCTTCAGCTTTTTGTTAACAGGGAGCATAAGAAATCTTAGACCCATCTAGACTCATCCCTGTCCTTTCCATTTCGTATGACCCAGTTTGGGTACGGAAGAGCCCACTCTGTCTTTGCGGTTTCAGTTTCAATTTCTCTCTCTCTCTTTTCTTCCGAGATTTAGTAAAAAAGCCAAGAAATAGAAATATGAATTGATTGTGCAAAACAAACTAAAATTTGCCTTGGGGCAAGATACAGAGTTTTCGTTTATTTCCCTTCACATCTTGCAATCCTTGAGTGTGTGTATATAAAGGAGAGGAGCCCTAATTTATCACAGTGATCATAAAGAGAGGCTCTTTGAAATTCTAATGGAGAGATGGCATTGCTATTTAGAGTTGGAGCCTAGAGGGCTTAGGGAAACCCTGTGCAGAACTCTGGCTCAGGTTAGCATTTTTTATAAGAAAGAGAAAGTTTAACTTCATTTCCCAACATCATCATGCAGTAAAAGGAACACTGAACTTGAACTTCCAGAGCTGGATTAAGATTCTAACTTGACTATTTTCTAACTTTATTACCTTGGGAAAATCACTTAACTTCTTAGAAGGTCAGTCACAGTTAGAAAGAATATTTCAAATGGTAACAGTAATAACTTCTAATTCAGGGAGTTTGTTGAGAGGTCACTGATAGATAATTATTTGAAGACTGCTTTGCAAAGTAGGTGATTGGAGAACCTTTCTGGAATGTTCTGCAGATCACCTAAAGCTCTTTGGAAAAAAACTCCCACAGATCTTATTTGAGAAGAATATGAAGGTCAGGGAAGAAAGCAAAATGATTCTTTGGTCTGTTGTAAGAGTCTGTCTTTGTATTTCTCCACTGGATCTTTGCTTAGTATGTACATCTCTTCTTTACCCAGCTTCTATGCTACTGACTGGCTATTTTCTGCTAATTCCAGCATCCTTCCTTAATAGGTGCTGCCTAGCAGTTCATTCTGAAGCTCCTTCCTTTCTCCTTTGAGGATGTGGAACTTGAGCTCTACCTTCAAGGTTCATCCTTTTCTTTTCTTTACTTTTTTTATTGTGAAAATACCATACAAAGGAGTTACAATTACATTGGCAAGATAACAAGTACATTTCTTATCAAGCATTGTTGCCTCCTCTTCATTTCCCCTTCCCATCCCTTCCCCCTCCCTCCACCCAATCCTCCCCCCACCCCCCACCAAAGTTGTAAAGTTGGTTTTTCGACATAACTACTTGTACATTTCATTGTTGCAATGGGTCCACTTGTATCCCTAGTTAAACAAGATCTTTTTCCACAAAGTGTCCTGTAGTTTCTACCACCAGGCAGACAAGGATCTCTGCTTTGAGCTATATGCTATACATGGTACATAATTATACAGGTGCTTTTTGTAGTTATGCAAGGATTTCTTGGTGAATGTATAAAAGGTAAGCTTGTATGCATATAGTATGTGTATGTGTGTATATTCATGCCCATGTTTGTGTGTGTGTATGTGTATGTATCCTATGTGTTGTATATGTATAGAGACTGTAAATACTTTGAAATGTGCTTCACTCAGGGCCTGAGCAGTTCTTGGCCCATAGTAACTGATAAATAGTAGTTTAATAAAAAAAACATGTTCTATCAAGTGCACAGCTTGGATTTGAGTTTTTCTCAGGTCTCAGAGGGCCTCATGGTCTTAGTGCATGCTCTGAATTTGTTCTCCTAGAAGCAGGTTTTCAGGAGTCTTTGCATGTTTAAGTTGCTATTCTACTCTTTCTTGCACTGCCTGTACAGTATGCTTGGAACCCATGGGAAATCAGGCTTGATTTCCCATGGCTGGTATGGGAATAAAGTGGTATGAAATAGAGCAGCTTCTGGAGTGGTTCTCTGTCCTGTGCCAGAACCAATCACAGATGCCTATCTCTAGATAGTTTAATAAGAAGTGAGGTCCTTCAGTTAGGTGCTACTACTTTCTCCCAGCAGATAAGACTGGGTTGCTTGTTCTGGCTACTGAAATAATGCTAAAATTCATTTTGGGAGTGGTCTACTTAGCTATCAGGCTAGAGAGGAATCAACATGCAAACATTTGATTACCTTCTCTCCAAGGAAATTCTGGCTTGTGGCTCTCTCCCCTGTATCTTCAAGGCAGCTCACGCCACTGTGGCAGAGCAGCTGGAGGGATCACTGAACACTGGCCCGTCATCCTGAGAATCTGAGATTGTCTAGGTGATTCAGCCACTTCTCAGACAGCGACTCACAACTGCCTGAATACCCCAGATTGCTGTGGTCATTATATTTGTGAATTTGTTTTTCTGAGAATGGATCTTGACCCTGGCTCTCTACCATGATCACTTAGTCTGCTTTTTAAAAAAAAAATTAAATTTTTTTTCTTTTCCTTCTCTCCTTTCTTTCTTCTCTCTCCTTTTTTTTTTTAAAAAAAAATCCAGGACCCTGCACCTAGCAATTCTACTTAATGAATAAGTAATTTTTCATTTATTATGCTAACTACATTTTCAAAAGAGAATCTCCTTGGAGGAATTGTATATTGCAGATAGAACACAGAATCACTGTTCAAATGAAGAATTACCAAACATGCCTCTAACAGGTCAGAAAGTAAATAGTTTAGGGCTTTTCAGCCATACAGTCCAGTTACAATTAGTCAACTCTGTCATCATATTGCAAAAGTGGTTGTTGATGAGTGTGACTATGTCCAATAAAACTTTATTGGAGCAAATAGCATTCTAGATTTGGCTCTTGAAGCTATAGTTTTCTGACTCTTGCTCTCAAGTTCAGCTTAGCACTCTTATAAAGATAAGACACTGCGTTTATAAAGTTCAGTTCTGAATATAGTGGACTGGTATGAAATAGATACTGCATAAATACTAAATTAAGTTGAATTCTGTGGCCTTAATACCCTCAAAGTAATAACAGAAGATAATAGCCAACCTTGGGGAAAAATTATAGAATTTGGGGGAAAAATGTTGATGGCTAAAGAGTTTAAGACACTTTATATAAAATTGGGTTTAACTTTGCTGAGCTTTGTTGAACTTTCTTGTGAAACTTTTTGAGTAAATTTCTATTCAACTATGGGTGTGCAAGAGTAAATGTATTTGTGTGTGCATAGATATATGAAAGAAAGACAAAGAGATTAGGCTTTATATAAATCCTACTTTCTGGACTATAAACATATATTGCAACTGATAGAACTTCTAGAAGTAGTCAATTAACTACTGTTGGAAACGTTTGCTGTCGGTTGAACCAATTGCCCAGCCTGTTAGATATCACCTTGGCCATGTGTTAGCCTGGTTAGCCCATGTTGCCCCAATCTCGGAGTTTCAATATTCAGAATAAATTAGAAATCTATGAGGTCTCTTTAAACTTAGCCTTGGTGGACTTGAGAAGATAATGATAACAAATAAATGCTCCAAGGGCTGGCAATCCACTGATCAGGAAGTTGGGATATACAGCCTTGGATTATGGCCTCAGAAATGATCGAATGATCATGGTGATACTCCCTGGGGGTTACTTTAGTTGACATCAGTGATCACATGGGAAATTCCTACAAAGAGATAATGCTTGCTTGAGTAGAGGTACATAGGAGCCACACACCCATTTTCTCTTCTCCTCTTTGGTCTTATTTTTTGCCTACGTCTATCTACTATACAGAACATCCATTGTCTCAACTACCTCTTGACTAGGGCTAGGGACTCAGGAGTTCTAAATTCTGGCATTCTAGATCAGCAAATGTATGTGAATGGTTGTGGGATACCAACCTCTCAACTTCAAATAGCCTTTGTTGTGAGAAGGAGCTAGGAAAACAGAGTGGCTTTCTGAAGCCTGAAGCTACCATGTAGAAGGTCTCAGTGTGTTTCAGAACATTGGCTTGACTTGGCTGGAAATGAAGCACAAGTATGTGTTCAGTGGACTCAAACTAGTCTCTGCAAATCTCTTCCTTTCTGTGGAGCCATATAGTGGATGTAGCATACAGAGGATTGTGTTACAAAGCAGGAGTGCTGATGAGCAGTGGGTCACTGTAAATTATGGGATAGGGGAGGAGATGTGTTATTAGTTAAGAGCTTATCAGAACACAAGGGACCTATGCATGGCAAATCAGCAAGGGGAGGATTTTCAAGTTTTGATGCAAAGCTAAAATGACACAGGATAATCCAAACAGTTTCCCCTCCTCCATGAATGACTTTCAAATTAAATTTCTTTTGGGCAATAAGCTATTGTTTTACCTAGGACAGAACATACCAGAGATGAACCTTTAATGTCTCTAACACTTCTTCGTACAATTGTTACCACGAGTCCTTTGGGAAATCTTCTTTTCTATTCATGTGTCCTGTATTGTCTTTTCCTTTTCCCTCCTCCTCCCCCCACCCCTTCCCTGTGCTGCAGAGAGGTAGCAACCCTCCTGCTATTAGCAAGATGTCTATTATAGTGTCATTAAAAAACCCATAGTCAGTGCGAGGAATGACTCATGTCATGGAAGACTTAATAATTCACTGTAATAAAAGTATAAAGTTTTATGATAAACCACTCTCAGGGGAGTTAAATATAATCCTTAGCAGGTCACACACTGACTACAAAGCTTACATTTGTAATGGTAATTTGAATTTACTACATCGCCTTTAGTTTTTAAGTGTTTGTGTGTCATTAGACCTTATAAATTGATTTATATGTTTCAACTCTAGTATAATTCTGCATAAAGGTACAATAAATTTTATGGATTGGAGATATGGCATCTAAAACATTTTAATAAAATTATTACTCTAAATTCACTTAAATGGCATTGATGAAAAGCAGAGGCAAAGATGCCAATGTTTCAGAAGTGTCATGAATTGGATGAGGAGGGAGTGGCAGACTCAGGTGGGGCCTACTGGGTGTCTTTCTCCATTTCTCCTCCTAGCTGTGTCAGCAAACAGGGACCTCTGAGACTGCTCCTGTAAGTAAGTGTACCACAGTCTCCCACCTGCATAGGGACATCAACGCTCTGGGAAATACACTGATGATGAGAGAGGAGCCAATTGCAGCCCATAGAAGGACTTTACTATTATTTGCAGAACTAAAAATGATTCTCTGTTCAAGGAAACACAAGGAAGCTGGTCCTAGCTAGAAGATTTCCCACTAGGACAAGAGAACTAGTAACCTATCCCGTGATTGATTTTCTTTCCAAATCCTGAAAGAAGGACACATTAAAGAGAAGAATGGAAGAGAATAGAAAAATAGAATAGCAGAAACAAAAGGAGAAAGCAAGAGATGGGAAGGGAAGGGAAAGGAGAGGAAGGAAGAAGAGAGGAGAGGAGAAGTGAAGGAAGGGGTAGGAGAGTAGGACAGTAGAAGGGGGAAATGAAGGGAAAGGAGGGGAGAAAGGAGGAGGTGAGGGGGAGGAGAGGGGAAGGGAGGAGAAGTGAGTGGAGAAGAAAGGAGGGTAAAGGAGGAGAGAAAAGGGGAGGGGAAGAGGGAAGGAAGGGGGGATGATAGGGAAGGGGAGGAGAGGGGAAATGAGGGAAAGGGAGAGAATGGGGCAGGAGAGGGGAGGGGAGGGAGAGGGAGAGGAGAGACTAGGAGAGGGGAGAGAACAGAGGAGGCAAGGAGACAGGAGTGGGGAGGGTAGGAGAAAAGAGGAGGGGGGAGGAAGGGAGGGGAGAGGAAGGGAGAGTCCTGAAGACGTTTCTTTCCCTTCCCCTGGGATGTTCTGAAAGCACTAGAGGTTGTAGCTTCTCAAGCCTTCGGTCTTACTGCTGGTACTTTTGAGCAATGTATCTGGGCCACTGGCTCCCTTTTCCTTCATTATTAGAAAAATAAAGGTCCAATAAACTGGATGATGAAAAATGAAAACCCAAACCTGCAAAAGCAAAAACCTTGTTTGTTTCACAGGCTTTGATCCAAGTGGCACAATTACAAATGCCAGTTCTTGTGAGAAAGTGGGGTGGGGGGGAACCTTCCCCTTCCCTCCCTCCCACCCTCCCCCCACTCTCCTCTATTCACTTTTCACTTTTTCTCCTTTATATTATTTCAACTAGCTGGCTAGAAGCGAGTTGTGTTTAATTATATTTTCCTTCTGACTTTGCAGATTTGAGGGCGATTGCCCCCTGGCTCCTGTCCTGTGAGAACTTTGCTTACTTTTGGCAGCTTGCTGATAAGTCAGAGAAAGCAGCATTTAAACTTCAGTAAAAATACTTGACAAACTATACTGCATGTATCCCAACTGCATCTATCTATCTATCTATCTATCTATCTATCTATCTATCTATCTATCTATCTATCTATCTATCTATCTATCTATCTATCTATCTATCTATCTATCTGTCCATTTCTCCATCTATCTATCTATCATAGAAAATATATCATATATATTCTTTTTTAATTCTGCTTCCTCCAAAGCTGGTATAACTTTAGTATAGAACTTTAACATCCCTTTTGTCTAACCCTGTATGCAAGCATGCCTGGAAGGAGATTTAGAGGTCTCTGCCTTCCCTGACAAGCACTTATTGTTTGCCCCATAGCCCTCGCACAGTGGAAAGCCTCTATCCCATCCTTGAGGGTAACTTTTTTGGGGGTTAGGAAAGCACCAAGGTTAAGCTCCAGGGACCCTCACAATGCAATGGGTGTATCACTGCTAAATGACCCAGTCAACTAGACAGGTTGAGGTACAATTTACTGGAAATTTATTAAAAGCATCTTGGGAAAGGAGTCTCACAAATGTTCCCATTGTTGGTGTGATACAGATTAGAACACTAGTGTGCAACTGACAAAAATTAGATTGTAATAAGAAACCTCCAGTGGCCTATGGAAGGCTTGTGGAAGGTCATCCAGTATAAAGAACTAAGAGAAACCATTTAATACACTTTCTGTCCAGGTCCAAGCCAGGTGTGCCCAGGACAGGGGACTGGTTGGGTTGGAACACTTTCTACTCACAACTGTGATCTATGTGTATTTTCTTTTATTTTTCCCCTGTCCTGGGCTTAAACTCTAAGCCTGGGCTCTGTCCCTGAGCTTCTTTTGCTCAGGGCTAGCACTCTACCACTTGAGCCACAATGCCACTTCCAGCTTTTTTGAGTAGTTTATTGGAGGTAAGAACCTCATGGACTTTCCTGCCCAGGTTGGCTTCAAACAAATCACAATCCTCAGATTTCAGCCTCCTGAGTAGCTAGGATTACAGGTGTGAGCCACTGGTGCCCGACTGCATGTATGTTTGAAGTAGCTGAAATGTAATACTCTGCATTCCCCTCTTCCTTTATTCTGCCTCATTTTGATATTCCATGGGAACCTTGTGTAGCCTGATACCTTGACAAATTTGGCAGTTATTTGTATGATGTTATTTGTGCAAAAGAAAAACTTTCTGGCCATGGCCACCATTCAGTGTGGTATTTCCCTCAAAGCAGGGACACTCCAGGAATCCTTATTTGAAATGCAAATGGCTCATAGAAAAGAGAATAGACATTTATCAGTCATTAACACCATGGTGAGAATAAGTGTCATCAGAATTTAGGAAGCTGAACAATCAGGACCCTGAGATACAGAATGGAAGAATTTTGATGAGTAGAAAGAAATTCTTTGGCATTGCTTCAGGAAGGCAAGGGACAGTGTACTGTAAAATAGGCCTGGAGAAACATAAAAACCAGAGAAAGAAACTATACAGATTAGATGTACAAGGGCATAAAAGTGAATATGGTCAGCCTCAGATTTTGCCTTAGAGCTACTCTTCTAGTGATAAGTCCTGGAAATCATGTAATATTTAAAATCTTTTCTTGACTTCTTGGCAGTTAGCTTTGAACTTACTAAATTGCATATATATGACATACATGAGACAAATATATATTAAATATATGTAACAAATGTTAAAATAGGCAAACCATTTTCATATATGACCCTCTGATTATCCAATAAACATTTATTCAAATAAAGTGATTAAGTGGAAAAGGTATTGATATCATTTCCACTTGGTGGATAAGGGAAATTAAAGCTCAGAGAGGTTAAGAGAATTGCCTAATATCAGGCAAATAGTCCTTTTTAAAAATACGTTTTTAATTGTAAAAATACTTTATAGAGGGGTTACAGTTACATGAATAAGGTAATGAGTACATTCCCTATAGAGCATTGTTACCTCCTCCTTTGTTTTTCCCCTGTCATCCCTTCCCTCACCACCTCCCCAACTCCACCCTCCTCTTAAACTGACCTCCGCTGAAGTTGTAAAATTTTCAACATAGTGTCTTGTACATCTCATTGTTACAATGGGTCAACCGGTATCCTTATTTAAGCACTTTGTTAGTTCCCTTCCCCTCCCCATAGAAAAATGTATATACAAGATGCAAGGCACCAGAATCAGTACAGTGAAAACAGGGGTTATACTGTGGGAGAAGAACATACCAAAGAAACAAAAAAATCACATCGTACATCTTAAAGATGTTAAAAACAATAGCAAGCAAGAAAAAAACCAGTTGTATACCTATTTTGGGGTTCATTTCGCTTAACATCATCTTATATGGTCATATGTACATAGCTTTTGACCTTTTCTACTTGTCCTAGACATATACTAGTTATTGCAAATAAGGGAAACCGTGGAACCTATGTGTCTTTGGGCCTGGTTACTTCACTTAATATAACTTTTTCCAAGTCTTTCCATTTTCTTGATCTATATACATACAATGGAATTCTATGCCGCCATCAGAAAGAATATATACATACCACATATATATATATACACACACACACACACACACATATATATATATATATGTATATATACATATACCACATTTTCTTGATCCATTCACCTACTGAGGGGAATCTGGGTTGGTTCCATATCTTAGCTATGGTAAATAATGCTGTTATAAACATAGTTGTGCTGATAGCTTTAGTATAGCCTTGTTTGTGATCATTTGGGTAAATGCCCAAAGGTGGGATTGCTGGGTCATAGGGGAGTTCTATGTGTAGTCTTTGAGGAACCTCCATACTGCTTTTCAAAGTGGCTGAACAAGTTTACACGCCCATCAACAATGCAGTAGGGTTCCCTTTGTCCACATCCTCTCCAGCATCTGTTGTTGTTAGATTTCTTGATTATAGCCATTCCAACTGGGGTGAGGTGAAATCTCAATGTTGTTTTGATTTGCATTTCTTTTATGGCTAGAGAAGTTGAGCAAAGAAAGACAGCCTCTTCAGTAAATGGTGCTGGTAAAATTAGTTAACCACCTGTAGAAAACTATATGTCACCCTGTACCAGAATCAGCTCCAAATAGACCAAAGACCTCAGAGTCAAAGCAGGCACCCTGAAAACATTACAGGACAGAATAGGAGAAACCGTAGGTCTCCTTGGCACAGACCAAAATTTTCTTAATAAAGACCCAGAGACACATCAAATCAAAGAAAGGTTGGACAAATGGGATTGCATGAAACTGCAGAGCTTCTGCATGGCAAAGGACATAGCTAGCAAGATCAATAGAAAGCCCACAGATTGGGAGAAGATCTTTACTAGCCATACAATGGACAAGGGTCTCATATCTAAAATATACCTGGAACTCAAAAAATTAAATCCCCCAACAACAAATCCTCAAAGAAACAACTGCCTAATAAATAAGTGGGCTAAAGACTTAAAGAGAAACTTCTCTGAAGAAGAAATAAGAAAGGCCAATAGACACATGAAGAAATGCTCAACTTCTCTAGCCATAAAAGGTAAATAGTCCTTGTATTAGCTCCCTTACTTCTGTCCTCCTTAGGTAGTCCCAACAATCCTTTCCATTCTAAGTCCTTTCTACTCTCTAGTTCTGATTTTCCTACGTCACCTACTTTTGAAAAATTATTTGGATGAACCTTCTTCTTCTTCCTCCTGTTAGCCTAAATACATAGAAAACCTGAATGCTGACAACAGGGAAGATCCTGACCTTTATATTCCAACACACTGGTTCTGCTGGACTTCTCAGTCTTCATTTGTCCAATCGGATACACTACCAGCATGAATTAAGGCATGATTTTCCTACTTCTAGAATCTTAATAAAATAATCATGCATAATGGCACAAGGTGTGTGCACGTGTGCATGCATGCATGCCAGTCTTGGGGCTGGACTTCAGGGTCTGGGAACTGTCCCTGAGAGTTTTTGCTCTACTACTCAAACCACAAATCCACTTCTGGCTTTTCAGTTGTTAATTGGAGATAAGAGACTCACAAACTTTCCTGCCTGGGCTGGCTTTAAATCATGATCCTCAGATCTCAGCCTCCTGAGTGGCTAGGATTATAGGTATGAGCTACCAGCGCCTGGTTGCAATTATTATTATTATTATTGTCAGTCATGGAGCTTGAACTCTGGACCTGGGCGCTGTCCCTCAGCTCTTCAATTCAAGGCTAGCATTCTACCTACCACTTGAGCCACAACACCACTTCTGGTTTTTTGGTGGTTTATTGGAGTTGAGAGTCTCACAGGCTTTCCTGCCTAGGCTGGCTTTGAACCATGATCCTTAGATCTCAGCCTTCTCAGTAGCTAGGCATGAGCCACCAGCACCTGGCTGCAAGTATTATTTTTAACTGGGCATAATTCAAATGTCTAAGGCTGGTATACTTGTACCATTTCTTCCACCACACGTAATAGGACATGTTTTTGGGGAGCACTGGTTGAACTATGAGTTGGGTCACCAAAAAGATACATACACTATGCAATGATAATCAGTACATCCCAAGAAAGAAGAACCAATGCAGAGAACAGGCTCAGTATTTTTTAGGGCCACCTTAAATCTAGAAGCCAGCATGCTGGAGGGGCATGGCAAATTCAGAATTGAACTCAAAACACTGATGAGTGCTTGCATAGCAGGGTGGCTATAGCTGGGGCATCAGACTTAGAGATAAAGACTAGACATGGTTCAGCCATATGCAGGCTACCCAGATGCAACCACAACTATTTGTTTCTGTCATTTCATTCTACTTCTTTCTCACTCTTTCCATTTCCATACCTTAGCTCCATCTGGGCCACTTTTCATGTCTCTGAGTCTGTGGGAAGATGTTCTTTTCAAACCTCAGGGCAATCTGGTTGCTGTTTGAAGAGAATTCTCTTTTTCTCCTTCAACTTATAGATTTAATTTGGTCTCAAAGTATTTATAAGCAAACCTGAAACAAGACAGCTGAGACACAGCAAGGGGACATTGCTTAAGAGTTACCCTTTTTTGAAATGCACATGGCTTAATTATTCCAGGCTATTCCTCTGGGTGTATTACTACAAGTCCTATGTTTTCTTCCTATTTTTCTTTCTTTTCCACTCCTTTGTGTAAGCACCTTTACATATGTGTGCCTGAAATGTGTAATAGTGGAATGTGTGTGGAAGAAGGTGTGTGACCCTGTAGGCCGGCACCATCCCCCAATTGGCGCTATTAGCCACTTACATGCACAATTAACCAGCTGATTCTTAGATTGAAGGCTGAGGGAACTAATTGCAGGTACAAAAATTGCACCCAGATAAAAGGAGGTTGGTCTGGACATTTAATCTTTAAACCTCCTTCTTCAGGGTGACTAGATAGAATGCATGTATGTATGTATGTATTTATTAAATTTATTTGTTGTTGACCCAGGTCCCTGGTTTACTTTCTTCATAATTACTAATGGCATCAGTGGAATCCCCTGTTTATGTCATAAAGGAATATTCCATTCAGATTCTAATACAGGGATCTGTTGCAGGCTCTTTCTGTGTAGCACAGTTCCTCTTAAATCTTGACATAATTTATTGGAAGATAGATATAATGTGGGTGTTGAACATCTTATTAAGAAGTATCTTCTGGGAAAATCTTATTTGTTAGTAGTCTACTTTGTACCCATTATTATTATTTTTTAAATTTATCTTAATAACCCAATGGAATTAGTAGATTGTTGTCATTTAACAAATTATATGATAAGTTTTATTTTCCCTATGTGCCCAGGGTTACATTATAGGTTTTAGATATAATTTTGTGAAATCCTAACTCCTTTCCTTCCAACTTGTAAGATTCCATGGGTTGGTGCACCAATGCGTACATCTTGGAGTAAGTATGAACTGTTATAGTTCAAATGATCTGTGGAATTTAGAGCTTGTGGTGGTCAGACAAAATGGACCCCCTGGGACTACATATGTTACACAGACCATCCAGTGTTGCCTTCATGAAAGCACCACAGAGATGGAGATGAAACATGTTAAGTACATTCTCCTCTGTGCTTCTCTTCCAATTTCATACTACTTTTCTGGCATCTCCCCTTCTTCTTCCCTCTACATGCCCTGGGATTCCTCCCATCCGGTTCTTTTCCATCATGAATGTATGATCTGGGTATTTTTTGGTCTTCCCTTTCATCCACTCTATTATTGGATGGAAAACTCTAATAGTTGAAAGAAAGCAAAATTCTTACATTCCCATCTCTTAGGCCAGGCTCTATATATATTTAGATAACTAGTAAAACCATCGCACATAAGTCTAGAGATTGTTAGATGTTAATGGACTAATGACGGTTCCGCTACTTTCTCCTACTGCTATTGTTTCCTCCTAAAATGATGAAAGGGTGAGTAGAAGAAGCTCTAACTTCTCAATTTAGTTCCTTATTTACCCTTTCTATGATTAGTGCTACATTCCAGGTTTCCCACTGAAGAAGTTGGTTGAGTTCTATGCTTTCCTACTTCCTTACCTCCTATAATCACTCCGGCCAGCATGACTTATTTATTCTTCATCTTAACCCTAATTCTCAGACAATGTCATTAATTCCCCTAAAGAACTCTATCACTTACGTCAGATCTTTCCATCACATCCAGCCCAGGGATTGACTAGAAGAAGAAAATGAGACATAGAACATATATATGACTTGCGAAATTTAGTATTCTGTTAGCATGCATCATTGTTTGATGATTTGGAAAGCCAAAGAGCTGTCTTTGGCTTTACATATCTTTGTGCTGTTTTCCATGTCTAAAATGGTACCGTTTCTTTACATCTACTTTTCCCTCCCTCCTCTTCCCCTCTTCCTCTGCCTCCTCCTCTTCCTCCTTGTTCTCCATCTCCTTCCCCTTCTTTTCTTTTAGGACATCATTTCCCTATGTTAACCAATAGACTGTGAACTTCTGAGCTCAAGTGAGACTCCTCTCAGCCTTCTGAATTCTCTTAAAAATAATAGTCCTCTTGACGTCCTAGCATAAGTCCACATATTCCAGAAGATCTAAACTTCTCCACTCTCACTAAAATTTCTTCTCTCTAAACCCATATGGTTTCACTGTCTGTGCTTACTCATTGTACTATTTGATTTCTGAATTTATCATTTGTTCTTCATGATCAGATTGTAACGTTTCAGCAAGGTAGGGAGCAGGTCTTGTTTTGCTCTAAAGCACACTCAAAGGGTCTCAGAAACACATGATTAGATGGATGAATGGATGAAGGACATTTCAGTGAGCCTTTATTCAGTTTGGTTTGGTATTACAAATCTGACCTCTGGTGATTTATAAGATTCATTAGATTCCTAGGTTCCATTGTGAGACAGACTCAGACATCCAAGCAGAAGATCATCTGAGTCATGAATGCCTGCCTCCACAAACATGTAGAGGAAATGAAGCTAGTTGAAATGCCATGAAGCAGGAAGTTCTGATACGTCCCACCCTCGTGCTTCTCCTTCTTCGGTGGCAGTGTTACTGGGAGGAGATTGCACTGGCAGGTGCACAAGCAGAGGGCAGGATGCAGGAACTGGCAAGCCCACCTTGCATCTCTCTTTAGCCAGCACATGCTTCGGCTTTTCTCTTCCCTAATGGCACTTCCCCAGCTAACATGGCCACTGTTGCCTCTTGTTTATCCAAATACAGAATTGGTCAGTGTCAGGGGTCTTCACTGCTGATTTTAAACGAAACTTGATGCATAGGATGAAAAGAGCCATTATCGGGAAAAAAAATTTAAACTACATTAGAAAGAGGAGAAAATTGTCCAACATTTTGGTCAGTCTGACAAGGTAAAAGGGATTGGAGGTGGGGGCAAGCTATTAGGGAAGGAAAGACTTCCTCACACAATGAACAGGCATGGGGTGAAATAAAGTGCCTGTGCAGATCTGGAAACAATGCATAAATGCATGCAAAGTCACTAGGTGGGAGAACAATTCTTTCTCTATAACTGAAAAAAATACTACAAATACCATCATGTGTTTCTGTCTCTTCTCCCAACTAGATGTTTTTCCCTTCCTTCCTTTGATTCCTTGTCTAAGGAACTTAAAGCATATTTGAAGTGCATAAGGGAAGCCCTCAACTACTGTTTAACAAGTCAATACTAATTATTGTTTAGCACTGGATTATGGGCCGGATCATGGAATTAAAACAGAGCTGTTAGGACACCTTTGTACCTGGCAAAGAGTTAATGAGCACATGCTGGGTCCCTGTAGTAACTGCCAAGCTGGTTTCCTATTTTATTTCAGTGGCACAGGAACAAAAATCTAATAAATCATCTTACTTTTAGTTTGATGGTTCCTTCCTTTATTAGAAACATGAGGAAGCTCCATCATAATGTTTATCATAAGTTGGGAATGCATGTTTTAATATTATATAATTAGTTGGTTATCTACAGAGTGGTGTGATGTATATTTTAGAGAAAGAAAAAAAATTACAAACAAATTTGATGTGAGCATATGTACTGGATTAACATGACTGGATTCTCATGACTGTGTGTGTATATATGGTTTATGTTGTGTGTATGTGTGTGTGTGTGTGCGTGCGTGTGTGTGTGTGTGCGGTTGGACAGTCTGTATCTGAAAATGGGAGGGTTTCCTGTTAAAGGCTTCATTTCTTTGAACAAGATGGGGGAAGGGAAAGAAGCCCGATAGAACAGGGGTGAGTTAGGAACAATCTATTTGTTCTGATTAGATGTCCAGCTGGGATGGCGACCAGACTTCCCATAGCAACTCAATTCACCAGATCCCTGAGCAACTAAATGGTCATGGCTTTGGGGTCCTGCTGACTAGAGTGGGATTTGAACCAGTGACCTGTAAGCGAGAAATGCTATTTGCTATTGCTGGGTACATGTGCTGTTTAGCTTGACCCTTTCACTGCCCCCCACTGGCTCCTCAAAATTAACATTTAGACATGTTCAGCCCTGAGATGTGGGGTACAGCTAACTGTTCTAAATCTGGTGGTCAGATATAAGGCCAGAAACAGTTGGTGAAATGTAGAATCTGTACAAATTCCACAAATTTGTATTTTTTTTTACATGAAAGTAAGTCATGGGAAATAGTCCATGCATTTGTCAAGGTATGCAAAATATAACCCAGATTTCCTATTTCCTATTTTCAGATTTCCTATTTTCGTTCTCTTATTTTCAAATTTCCTGTTTTCTTTCTCTAAGGTTTTAGTACTTCAGTGATACACAATATTGAGTTGCTTGGCTGTTACTAGGAATCCATTAAGATTTATATCTTATGCAATTGATATTACATATATTTTTTATAAAAATACTCTTAATCCTTAACCCTAGTATTGCATGAAGGTACATAGGATCAATTAGAGATAAAAAGAGGGGAGATCTCAGAGGATTTGCAAATCTATTGGCAGTTTCTCAAGATACAGTACTGGGTCTGTACATATTGGTATTTAGCTTCCCATGGCTCAGACAAGGAGAAATGTTGTAATTGATTTTATTTGAAAGCAGGAGATGGGGCCAAAGGGAAACTTCTAGTCTCTAGTATTTGCTTTCAGCCCATATAAAGTAGGTGTTTAATAGCTTATTCAGTCTTTGTTTTAATACAAGTGTGAATGGGTGCCTCAGGCTAGGCTAGCCCCACCTTTCAGAACCTCAGAGGCTGTGGGAATGATCCCTGCCCTCCAGACCCATCCTTAATTGGCCTATAGTACAAGAAGCAATTAAAACTAAGGGTCCGATTCATAAAATGTGAACATGCCATTTAAATGTGTGCAGAGGATTCTCATTTATAACTCTGGAATAGAAGCAGAGGACTTTGTTTTTTTTTTCTCTTCTTAAGATCACTCCTAAATTTACTTTTCATTTTTTCCTCTAGGTTTGAAATGCCCTGTACTCTCTGACAGGCCTAAAGTTAGCTTCAGGCCCAATGCTGGGCCTAAGCCTTGGGGTACTGTGTTTCAACAACTGGCTGACCTAGTCAATTGTTATTCCAATTCATAGCCCTTTCTCCAGGCCAAATATTTTGTTTGATATTTTACCTATCTTTTTTTAAAAAATTCATCTAGTTGTCCTTTTTACCTAAGAGTACATAAAATAATAAACTCCAGGAGCTGAGTTGAGAATTGCTGTCTATGGAGTTTGAAGCTAAGGGAAAGCTGCCAGACCCTGCCACAGATAAGCTTCAGAAATGAGCTGGGGAAAGAGAAAATACCCCAGAATTCCAAGATGTTTAATTACAATACCAAGGAAACCCTCATCTGAATGATCACTATTTCCATTTTCCCACAATGTATACTCCCTTTATGCCTACCCTTCCCATCTCTCATTATTAAGTTCTGAATGTTGCTGACATACTGAATTATTGAAACTCATGTGGAAATATTGTTTAAGTTGAACATGATTCTTGGGAAGTGTTTCATAAATTTCTCTACTATTCGTTTTAGGACGAACTCTGAGAAATAGAGAGAATTTCTTGTAGGAGAGACTAATTAGAGCTTAGAAGTCAGACATTTTTTACTCAGCCATAATTTCAAGCACTGGAGTCCATTTGAGATGTCTTTTAGACTAATGTCCAACCCTAGGAAAGAACTGTAATAATATACCCTGGAGAATATTTTGTTAACTGTCTGGGACAAACTAAGTTGACAAATAACCATTTGATTCAGCTCTCCTGTTTGCTTTGTTTAATAAACAATAGGCCATCCTTTATTATTTCCCATAGTTTATAATGTACCACAGATCAAAGTTTCCATTACTTTTTCAGAATGACATGACGGGCTTCAGTAACCTGGACTCTTGTTTTTTTCAACCTCATGGACAGGGCAGCAGGCTACGAGACTACTGTCTTCTGCAGGATTGTATCCACACCATACCAAACAACCAAGCAGAAAGTGAAAAAATTCAGTCCATCTCCCAGATGGCTCCAGATGCATGGCATTGTGTAGACAGAAACAGCCAGATGGCTGAATGGATTTTTCACTTTCCATCTGGGTGCGTGACATGGTAGAGATACAGCCAAAGCCTTAAGCCAAAAGAAAATGCCAGCCAAGGAGATGAGGTATTGCTACTTTCCAGGCACCTAATTCCTGCTGGGCAGTATGGATATGGGTGACCTTGATTTAATTTATTCTTTCAGGAACAGGTCACTCTTAGGAGGGTGAGGATTGTCAACTTCTGGGAGTCAAGAGGGAGACAGACAGACTCCAAAAAACAGGGGGAAATCTTTTACTGATTTGGTAGGAACAATGGCATCTTGGGAAGGCCTTTTCCTTCCAGGTGTCTAGAGGTCAGAAAGCCAAAGGCAAAGCAGAAACACTGAGTGGAAAGGAAAACATCAAGGAGTTTGCTGTCCATCATGGGCATCACTAAATCTTTTTTGAACAACCCTGAGCAGTGAATTATGACAGCATGGAATTGACTTACAGTTTATTTCTAGTAACAGGCAGTTACTATGTCAAATCTGAAACCATTCAGAAAGGCCTATAAAAATATATGACAAAGTAACAGGCTACCTCTAGCTCTTTTTAGCATGTTTATGAGTCTAAACTGTATCAGGCTTGTGTTTATAGAAATGAATACAAGGATTTCTTATGTTCTACTCCTCTCTCTCTCTCTCTCTGTCTCTCATTCTTCCTCTCCTCTCTACAGTCTGCTCTTTCATAACCATGGTATATCCAAGACCTTTAGAGTCCAACTCCAACTGGAGTTGCTATTCTGATAAGAGGTAATTTTATTGATGAGTAACACAACTTGATTTGTCTGGGATGGTTGAAGTTCTTTTGTGGATAGTTAAATGACAGTTGCTAGAGAAAAAAAAAATTTGCACGTTACCTTTCACCCATTCTCCCCCCACACTAACCCACAACACTGTTTGACACTTAACTGAGAAACTAATTGCAGACTGAGTGGGTCCACGGGACAAATGCTGCAATCCAGGCATAATGCGACACCAAATATAATAAGGTAACATATTGTTAAAAGTCAATACCCCGAGTCTAACAATACGGTGTCACAGACTCATAAGCGTGTAACCATATAATACATAATTGTCATCTGCAGAGAAAAGATCTAATTTTGATAATGCATATTGAGATTGGTTGTCTGAAAAATGCTTATGGCTCCAGAAGGTTTGACAGTCCTGAATAACACATAATAGCATGTAGCCAAGGAACATGGGATGAAGGGAAGAAAAAAAAGACTCTATTCCAGTACACAAGCACTCCCACTCACAGTTTTATTTTTAAAAGAACACGATTCTGCTCAGACAATGAGCAAGTTTACTGAGCAGAGTAATTTGTTCCTGGGTTTCCATATCTGAAATCTGTGTGTGTGTGTGTGTGTGTGTGTGTGTGTGTGTGTGTGTGTACTCAAGCCTTTAACTCCATTCTTTAGGAGTACAGTACCCTTTTTTGTAAGCAAATTGACTTGTAAGACTGAGTTTAAATTCCAAAGAAATGAAGCAGAGTCAACTGATTTTTTAAGCGTCCTACTTACTTTGTATGGCATTTCCTCAATTGCGGTGACTTTTTTCACAATACCTGTGATCAACACACTTCCATGCTGATTCACATGAGGATCTATATGAAGATTTAATACAATTCCCCACCCCTTTTATTTCCTTCCTAAAACACTGTGTTTGAGTCAACCCACATGCTTTAGAGTTGAGGAAGGTATTGTGAGTATTGTATAATTAATATATCAGCTATCATTTAGAAACATGTGGTATCATGTAGATAACACAAGATGTTTGGTGACTAGTCTACACATGAGGTGTAGACATTTAATATGTGTGGGACAAGTGCATAGATTAAAAATATCAGACCAGTATTTTTTAAAAATTGCTTTGTTGGGCTGGGAAGGTGGCTCAGTGGTAGAGCGCTTGCCTTGCATGCATGAGGCCCTGGGTTCAATTCCTCAGCACCACATAAGCAAAAAGAAAAAAGCCG